>NC_041382.1:544740890-544855016 GCF_002162155.2 Triticum dicoccoides
GGAGGAGCTGGAGAGGAGAGGGGGTGTCTGGGGGGTTCGGAGGAGAGAGGGAGGGCGATCCACGACGTCACCGGGCGAGGGGAGCGGCGAGGCGGCGAGCAGGTGCGTGGCGCGCGCTGCGGTCGCCGTCGGGCACCTGCCTGGCCGGCAAGCAGCTCGCTGGAGCGGCGCTGGGCTGGGCCGGCAGGTGGGCCGGGTGCTGGCGCCAGGTAAGTTTTTCTATTTTTCTCTGTTTTCTGTTTTTCTAATACTTCTGCAACTTTGTTGATTTATTAAAAATACTTAGGCAACTCCTAAAATCACCAAACTACTCCTGGTCCATAGTTGGATTATTTCCAACATGAAGCATTTTAGTTTGGAGATATTTGAGCATCTGAATATTTTATATAATTTTAAATGCCCAAATTCAAATATCTATGATTTAATTCAAAGACCCTAAGATGACCTAGGAAAATGAGCATCACTTCTGGCAGAGGTTCTGAACCAAGACAAAAATGATGGGCATTTTAGAAGGGCATTTCAGGTTCATTGAAAAAGTTTTTAGTAAACCCTAGTTGGTTTCAGAGGGGGCTGGGGGTTCTGTCATCCCCATTTCAGGTTTCTGATGAAAGAATAAACATGATGCAACACTCTAATGCATGACTAGCTAGGGTGTGACAACTCACCCCCACTCAAAAGAATCTCGTCCCGAGATTTGGGTTCCTCCGGGAAGAAGGCGGGATACTCGAGTCGGAGATGATCCTCCCTTTCCCAAGTTGCTTCATCCTCAGAATGGTGCGACCATTGAACTTTGAGAAACTTGATATTACGACGTCGAGTGGTACGCTCGGCCTGGTCGAGGATACGAATGGGGTACTCTCGATACGTGAGATTATCTTGGAGATCAAGCGTTTCGTGGTCCACTCCACGGATAGGATCCGAGAAGCAACGCCTGAGTTGGGAAACGTGGAAGACATCGTGGACTCTGGAGAGATGTGGAGGTAGTTCCAACTAGTAGGCAACTTCTCCTCGTTTGGCGAGAATTCGAAAAGGTCCAATGTAACGAGGAGCCAATTTGCCTTTGATACTGAAACGATGGGTTCCCTTCAGAGGAGTAACCCGAAGGTAAGCCTTCTCGTCAATCTCGAAAGTCATAGCCTTATGTTTTCGGTAATATTGACTCTTCTGACGGGATTGGGCTGTTTTCAACTTTTCACGAACGATGCGAACTTGCTCTTCTGCTTCCTGAATCATATCCGGGCCAAAGAATTGTCTTTCCCCGGTCTCTGACCAGTTAAGGGGTGTTCGACACCGTCGTCCATAGAGAACTTCAAAAGGGGCTTTACCCAAGCTAGATTGATAGCTGTTGTTATAAGCAAATTCGGCAAATGGAAGGCATTTCTCCCACTCCATTCCGAATGAGATAACAGAGGCTCGAAGCATGTCTTCTAGGATCTGGTTGACGCGTTCTACCTGACCACTCGATTGAGGGTGAAAAGCGGTGCTAAAGGAAAGGCGGGTTCCCATAGCATTTTGGAAGCTTTCCCAAAATCGAGAGGTGAAAAGACTTCCTCGATCCGAGTTAATTTCCAAAGGAACACCATGGAGAGACACTATTCGGGAGATGTATAGGTCTGCTAACTGACTAGCAGTTATACTCTCACGAACAGGTAAGAAATGGGCCACTTTGGAAAGACGATCGACAACGACGAAGATAGCATTATTCCCTCTCTTGGTCCTGGGAAACCGGTAATGAAATCCATACCAATTTTATCCCATTTCCATTCAGGAATAGCTAGGGGTTGAAGGGTGCCAGCAGGCCGTTGATGCTCTGCTTTTACACGACGGCAGACGTCGCAGTTAGCAATGTACTGAGCAATTTCTCTCTTCATCCTAGTCCACCAGAACCTCTGGCGTAGGTCCTGATACATCTTGGTACTACCGGGATGAATGGTGAGAGGAGATTCATGAGCCTCCTTAAGGATCAACTGCCGTAGATGCTGGTTCTTGGGAACCACTAAACGGTTCTCAAAGTACACAACACCATGATCATTTGTGGAGAAACAACTAGCACTTCCGCTAGCAATGTTCTCCTTGATCTTAGCTATTCCCTTATCTCGCTTCTGGGCAGCGACGATTTGATCCGTAAGAGTAGGTTTCGCCACCAAGGTGGAAAGAAATCCTTGAGGAACAATGTGAAGGTTAAGCTTCCGAAATTCCTCATGGAGAAGTGGTTGACTTTGTTGTAACATCAGGTTGTTACAATAAGATTTACGACTTAGCGCATCAGCCATGACGTTGGCTTTCCCTGGGGTGTAAGTTATTCCTAAGTCGAAATCTGTGATCAACTCAACCCAACGTCTTTGCCTGAGATTCAAATCCGGTTGGGTGAAGATATACTTCAGACTTTGGTGATCAGTGAATATTTCGCAACGATTACCGAGGAGGTAATGTCGCCAGGTCTTAAGTGCATAGACTACGGCTGCAAGCTCTAGATCATGAGTAGGATAATTCTCCTCATGTGGGTGCAATTGCCGTGAAGCGTAAGCAATTACATGTCGATCTTGCATGAGAATGCAACCTAGTCCTTGTCGCGAGGCGTCGCAGTAGATAACAAAGTCCTTAGAGAAGTCTGGCGGTACCAGTACGGGAGCAGAAGTCAGGCGTCTTTTCAGTTCCTGAAAGCTGTGCTCACATTGTGGAGTCCATTCGAACTTTTTATCTTTCTTGAGGAGTTCGGTTAGAGGTTTAGCAACTTTGGAGAAGTTCTCGACAAAGCGACGGCAATAGCTCGCTAAGCCCAGAAAACTCTGAACTTGCTTGACCGATTCAGGTGGAGTCCAATTAAGGACGGCTTGAACTCGCTCAGGGTTAACAGCAATACCTTTACCAGATATTACATGACCCAGATAGGTCACTTCTGACAACCAAAATTCACATTTAGAAAACTTGGCATAAAGGCGATGCTCTCGAAGTTTCTTCAACACTAGCCTTAGATGTTCGGCATGTTCTTCCTCGTTCTTGGAGTAGATGAGTATATCATCGAGGTAAACAACGACGAATTTATCCAAATACTCCATGAAGATTGAGTTCATTAACCGAGAAAAGGTGGCTGGAGCGTTGGTTAAACCGAAGGACATGACGGTGTACTCGTATTGGCCATAACGAGTAACAAAGGCCGTTTTAGGAATGTCCCCGTTCCTGATTTTGATTTGATGGTAGCCCAACCTCAAATCCATTCTGGAGAAGACTGAGGATTCAGCGAGCTGATCATACAGGTCGTTGATCCTGGGGAGCGGATATTTGTTCTTGATTGTGACCAAATTGACAGGTCGATAATCTACAACCATCCGGTCTGTACCATCCTTCTTCTTGACGAAGAGGACGGGGCAAGCCCACGGAGATGAACTAGGTCGGATGAAACCCTTTTTCAAGGACTCATCGAGTTGTTTCTTAAGCTCGGCTAGTTCTAGTGGTGCCATCTTATAGGGTCTTCTAGCAATCAGGACGGTTCCTAGAATAAGGTCTATTACGAACTCAACATCCCTGTCAGGTGGAACACCTGGCAATTCCTCTGGGAAGACATCCGGGAAGTCACGGACTACCGGGACGTCCTCAAGGTCTGGCAAAGGGCTGGCGTTAAGAGAATATAAATGTCGCTTAGCTATTCGGGTCAAGACATTGACTATCTTCCCCGAAGGATGGGTGAGTTGAACAGTCCTAGAGAAGCAATCAATTTTGGCATGATGAGCTGACATCCAGTCCATACCAAAGATGATATTAATATCTGAAGATTTGAGAGCTATCAAAGATGCAAGGAAAACAAGTCTGTCGACTTGGATTTCATTTCCATAACTTACCCTGGAGGTTTGCCATCTAGAACCGGGAGTAGAAATTTCCATAGTGGATGGCATGTCACAGAATGTGGTGTTATGCAGACGAGCATAGTTCTCGGATATAAATGAATGAGATGCTCCTGTATCGAAAAGAACAGATGCCGGGTGGCAATTAACAAGGAGCGTACCGAGAACGACGTTGGGATCTTCTTGAGCTTCTTCGGCAGAGATACAGTTGACATGGCCACGTGCAGCGGTGGCCGGCTTGGCGTGGAACACTTTACCTGTCGGCTTGCCACGGCCAACAACTTTAGCAGATTGGTTGGGGTTGGTTTGGGGACACTCGCGCATATAGTGGACAGATTCCCCACACTTAAAGCAAGTCACGGAACTGGTACGTGGAGGAGCACTGTTGGTTGGACCACCATAGAGTTTGGCTGGTGCAGACTGTTGAACGGGACGAGGCGCCTGGAAGGATGGCCTCGGTGTGAACCTGGGTGGCAAGGCGGTGTTGGGCACCCACACGCGGCGCTTCTGAGGACCAGCACCGGATGAGGAACCCACGTCACGGCCATGCTTGCGTGTTGCATCATAATCAGTCTAACCAGTCTCAGCACTGATGGCCTTGTTAACAAGCTTCTGAAAAGATGTGCACTCATGTAGACGGAGGTCACGGCGAAGCTCAGGACTAAGTCCCTTACGGAACCTTGCTTGCTTCTTGGCATCAGTAGAAACTTCCTCAGTGGCATATCGTGCGAGGTTACCGAACTCCCTGCTGTAAGCATCCACAGAGAGTCGGCCCTGGGTGAAACTGCAAAATTCCTCACGTTTACGGTCCATGAGACCCTCCGGGATGTGATGCTCATGGAAAGCCTCGCTGAATTCAGCCCAAGTAGTGACATGGCCCGCTGGGCACATAGCTCCATAATTCTCCCACCATAGACTGGCGGGGCCTTCAAGATGATATGCAGCAAAGGTGACCTTGTCAGCCTCAGCTACTAGCGCGGAACGCAGTTTGTGAGAAATACTGCGAAGCCAGTCATCAGCGTCGAGAGGCTCGACGGAGTGGTGGAACGTGGGTGGATGTAACTTGATGAAATCACTGAGTGACACCACGTTATTTCTCTGATGGTGTGCTATGTTCTGTTCAATACGCTCCAACAAACGGTTGGTCTCCCGCTTGTTTCTCTCGGCTTCCAGCATAACCTCGGCTAGGGAAGGAGGATGAGGCAGATTTGCATTCCTGACTTCACTGCCTTCGGCCGGCTCTTGAGGAGCAGGGTTATTGCGCGTGTTGACCATCCTAGGTAAACAAGACAATGATTTAGTCAGAATGATAAGATTCCGACATAGGATACAGAATGTAAGGAATAACTCGGAATGCAAGATGATCATCCGTATGACATGGTAGATACAGAAACTGCTTCTTTATTCCATCGTCATACACACCATACAAGGTTTAGTAGAAGACCAAACAAGGTACTATTACGGTGAAAGGAAGATTACATCACATCGGAGGCATCCCAAGCTCCTATACATTATTTTTCTACACCTCCGGAAGTGGTACAAACTAGGTCATATCCCACGAGTCACGCAGGACGATAGACGACACAGCTAGTACGAACTAGTGATACTACCACTACTCAGACCGATCCGTAGTAGTCCTCGTAGAAGTTACCTCCATAGCCTGGAAGCTCAACATGATCATCCGGAAACAGACGATCTCACGGAGCTTGTGGACCATAGGGGCTAGGATGAGGTCTTGGACCAACAGACGGTGGCCTGCGGGGACCGTGAGGTGGGGTGATGCCTCCTACATCACGCCAACCCATCACGTCTGACAAAGCAGATCTCACAGGATAGAGATCACGCATATCCGAATATCCAGCTTGCACCACCGGTGCAAACCGAGTCAATGTGGCCCAATGGTCAGCACGGGTATTGAAGAGCTCTAACCTCAAGGCCCGATTTTCACGGTCCTTATCCTCGAGCATCTCAGCAGTGGTGCGAGTCCGTGAATCCTCCTGAGTGGGGTCAGCATAGATAGCCTGGAGATACCCCTGTGCTCCCGGAAGTGATCCTGGCATATACCGGAAATCAGAGTCCCGAAATAGGCCAGACCTGACTCGCATGATGGTCATCATAGAGTAGGCGGCGTCCTGCACAGCCATCTCAATAGTAACCCCGAGTCCATAGGAACAGTGAAGGGGCTCGGTGGATCCAGGATAAGATGGAAATATCCTGACAGTGCAGAGATACTGGCTTTGATTAAAGTCTCGAAATTGCTCTTCGACCGTGTACTCAGGATACCAACGGTATCCAGCCTCAGTCATTACTCTGACCAACATGGCGGTATGGTCGGGTACATCTAGGCATCGAGTCAGGCGAACCACTTGATTGAGGTCGCGAGTGGCCATCTGAAAGCACAACCATAATGCAAAGGCATTAGAATTTCTAGCAAAATTTCAGCAGCATAACAGCTGTAAATGCTCAAAAAGGATTTTGAGACATTTGACAAAGGATTTCATACACACTCAACAACATCATATCAAGGTTCTGAGTCCATCCTGGCAACATAATGTGGTAGTAGAACTGATCTAGGCTTGTATCCATCAAACCTATAAGGTACTACTGATTAGTAACACGTGATCCTGATAGAGAGAAAAGATCCTAATTCCTTAACCCCCGGTGGAAGAATAGACTGACTCAGATCAGAATGTCATAAGATAAAGAAGTAAAAAAAGAGCCTTACGTTCCAACCCACAAACAATTCCCCTACATATAACTAAAGAATTTCTAGACTCAACATCGACCAGTTTGGCTTGGAGAACCTACAGGCAGTCCGGCTCTGATACCAACGCTGTCAGGACCCCGACTCGATGTCACATCGATCTAGCTTGTAACACCTCATATCACTTTGCGGCCTCACGCACGGTATCCCCACGGTTGTCGCCTTACCTTTGCCCGGGACCGTTTGCGCCTTTTTGCTCACGTATATGAAAGTGTCGCTAGCATCCATATGATAAGGAGCCCGGGCTGACATGACTAGTCGTAAATCCAAAGTGGCACAGGCTTACAGGGACAGGCATCCATGACCCAGCTTCGAACGTGTCGGTCATCAGCAAGTGGGTCCGGGCTGTAGCACTGGGCTAGCAGGACTTCGGTAAACCGGGCTGTAGCGGGCTAACAGGACTCCGGTACTCAATGCGTGACATTTCCCCGAAGGGACAGACACAGGAACGAAGAAGGACACATGCCGGCCAGCCTAAGTGTTCCGGAGCAGTAGCAAGCTACCATGGCTCAGTGGAGACACTAGGAGACATTTCCCGGTAAGAGAGGCTACTAAAGATAAACAACTAGATAGTCAGATCCCAATATGCTCGATATGTGCAAATACAACATGGCATCACAACATGACTCTACGACACAAGTACTTTATTTAAGGCTCAGGGAGCCATACATAACATACACATAGGTACGGGTCACACGACCCAGCATTCAAGTCATACAGTCATACAAACCAGCAGCAGAAGTAACTTGTCTGAGTACAGACAACTAGTAAAATAAAAGAGGCTTGGAAAGCCTAGCTATACTACGTGGGCCTTCACAAGCTCAGGATCACCACCTGGGCCTTAGCCTACTCATTGATGTCAACGTCTACGTAGAACCCATCAGAAGGGGTTGCAGCGTCTTCTGTAAAAATGTAAATTATAGCAACATGAGTACAAAGGTACTCAGCAAGACTTACATCAGATCCTACATACATGCACATTATCAAGAAGGGTTGGTGGAGTTGTTGCAGCAAGCCAGCTTTGACTCTTGGCTAGACTATCCTACGAGACTCCAACTTGAAATGGTTTTGCGCACACGAGTCCACTACTCACCACTTCAATACACTACCGAGGATCCACCTCCGTCTTCCTACGGAAGAGCCATCCTCGGCACTCACACTTATCTTGAGGCTTTTAGTAGTTTCCATTTACTTGTCTATGAACTGTATAGGCAACCAAGTAGTCCTTTACCGCGGACGCGGCTATTCGAATAGATCATGTTAACCCTGTAGGGGTGTACTTCTTCATACATGTTTCCACCACTTAGCGTCTGCACACGACATGTGCTCGGCAGACTTCAAGCGAAAGCCGACGTGGGTGTAGACCACGACCTACCTAAACACCTAAGTCTCTAGTCCAGGTTTATCGCCTATCCAGGTTCCATCCGCAGGGAGTCCGGCCGAGGTTTCCCATACGGCCCCGAACAATGTGAACAGGGTTCCCGAGATACCTAACGGGTATTCGGTACACCCAGCCACGTACCTACCGCATCACAGCCCACCCCTATGGTCAGCGCTGTCCACGGCCTCCAGTAGGCTACAAACACCAGAAACTACTTGCAACTCCTGGACAGAGAGCTAGGGTGAATAAGAAGTCGAGCGGGGTCATATTCCAGGGCCCAATGCATGGTAGTAGTTGTATCTTAAATCACACATACAGATCTCAGTGCTTAAGGTCGGCTTCAATGAAACAACCCACCATGTACTCCTACATGTCCTCTCATCGATACCTTTACCAAATCGTGTTCACCACACCACTCCCATTACCGACATAATCATTTCACTCTAGCCCATCACCCAGATGAACTAGACCTGACACGACTCTAAGCATAGCAGGCATAGCAAGGTAGGAACAACACATACATATGGCTCAATCAACTCCTACACATGCTAGTGGGTTTCATCTAGTTACTGTGGCAATGACAGGTCATGCAGAGGAAGTGGGTTCAACTACCGTAGCACACAGCAGTTTGAAACGCGTTGTCTTAATGCAGTAAAAGAGAGCAGGAGGGAGAACATGGGATTGTATCGATATGATCAAATGGTTGGTTGCTTGCCTGATGATTCGATGCACTGATACGGTTCTTCGTTAGGGTAATCACGGTACTCCTCGGAGGCAGAACCTACCGCAAAGAACACTGATACACAACCATCACCAAACAATGTGCGACAATATGATGCATGCATGAAACATGGCAATATGAGTGTGTTGGGCTAATGCAACTAAGACCAGAAGGGTTTGAACCAATTTGAACCAAAGATTCAAATTTCAAACTCATACATGGCCCTTTAAAGTGTTTTACCTTGTTCTGCAATAATCATCAAGTTAACTTGTTTAATCATGCATGAGAATAGTACAGATGGATAGATTGGATTTTTCTGATCATTTTTTCATATATAATTTGTCTGATTTGGAGTTACAGAATAAAAGTTATGAATTTTTGAAATTTAAACTATATTCTGGAATTTCCTATATTAGATTAAATCCAGAAAATCAATTACTGCGTCAGCCTGACGTCAGTGTGACATCAGCAGGTCAATGGGACACGGTTCGGTCAAACCTGACAGTGGGTCCCGCGTGTCAGTGTGATTAATTTAACTAAAATTAATTTAAACTAATCCTAATTAGTTAACAGGGCTGGGCCCCACCTGTCATAGACTCAGGGGAGTCAACCAGGGCCCACCCGTGGTCAAACCCGGGTCGGCTGCACCGGCGTTTAGCCGCTGGCGAGCCCGACGCGGCGGCGGAAGTGGTTTTTGCCGTTCCGGCAACCAAACGAGCCGCGGAGGCCACCGGAGAGGAGCTGAGGACGAGCCGCAACTCTTGGTGGAGTCCGTTGGGGTCGGGGTGGCCGGAGTTGGCGCCGGCGACGACTTTGGCGGCCACCGGAGTTCGGTCGAAGACGAACTTGACGTTAGAGGGGTCGGTGAGGTGCGGGGAGTAGCTAGTTAGGTGCTATGTGACGCGGTGAGCATGATGGACACCGTGGAGTGGCCGGAGGGTGATCGGGAGCACGTCGGCGACGAGCTCCACGGTGGTGGGTGCGGTTGAGCTCCGGGAGGTCGCTACACGGCTCGGGAGCAAGAAAAGAAGGGAGGGGAAGATGGCTAAGCTCACGGGGAGTACGACGAAGCCCTTGGTGCGGCCGGGGATGGACCGGAGCGACGACGGCGTTGAAGGGGATCTCCGGCGACGGCGGACTCGGGCGAGGTCGGTGCGGTGGACTTGGGCATTGCGAGCGCTCGGGGCTCGGCTTGCTCGATGAAGTGGACAGCGGCGGAGCTCCTGGACACGACGAGAGGACGCACGGGCGGCGGGGAGCGCGGCTACGACGTAGGCACGGCAGCGGTAGCGTCGGCCATGGCTCGGGGGAGGGGGGGCGCGAGGGGGAGGAGCTGGAGAGGAGAGGGGGTGTCTGGGGGGTTCGGGGGAGAGAGGGAGGGCGATCCACGACGTCACCGGGCGAGGGGAGCGGCGAGGCGGTGAGCAGGTGCGTGGCGCGCGCTGCGGTCGCTGTCGGGCACCTCCCTGCCTGCCTGGCCGGCAAGCAGCTCGCTGGAGCGGCGCTGGGCTGGGCCGGCAGGTGGGCCGGGTGCTGGCGCCAGGTAAGTTTTTCTATTTTTCTCTGTTTTCTATTTTTCTAATACTTCTGCAACTTTGTTGATTTATTAAAAATACTTAGGCAACTCCTAAAATCACCAAACTACTCCTGGTCCATAGTTGGATTATTTCCAACATGAAACATTTTAGTTTGGAGATATTTGAGCATCTGAATATTTTATATAATTTTAAATGCCCAAATTCAAATATCTATGATTTAATTCAAAGACCCTAAGATGACCTAGGAAAATGAGCATCACTTCTGGCAGAGGTTCTGAACCAAGACAAAAATGATGGACATTTTAGAAGGGCATTTCAGGTTCATTGAAAAAGTTTTTAGTAAACCCTAGTTGGTTTCAGAGGGGGCTGGGGGTTCTGTCATCCCCATTTCAGGTTTCTGATGAAAGAATAAACATGATGCAACACTCTAATGCATGACTAGCTAGGGTGTGACAAAGACCAGGAGGACTACGAGATGCAGGTCACCGTGGAGCCCAAGACGGCGTCATCACTAGAGCTTTGCGCAGGCGAAGACTACTTTTGTCTGGATAGCTGATACTTGCTGTCCCCCTTTAAATTAGCCTGCCATTGTTGGCTCCCTTCCCGCTCAATATTTGGGGAGAGGACCAGGGCCTCTATAAATAGGACCAGCCACCCACATAGCTAGAGGGAGGACGAAAAAAGAGGAGAAAGGTCTCTGAGGGTTGAGAGGTAGGAAGGAAGAGGCTCGTTAGAAAGGTTGGAAGCAGAGAGAGAGAGAGAGAGAGAGAGAGAGAGAGAGAGAGAGAAAGGTGACTGAACTCCTCCCAGCAGTTCATTGCCTCAGCCAAGAACAGACCCTCGCGAGGCTGTTCTTCCTTGTATTGTTCATCATCATCAGCCCAAGAGGCAATCCACACACCACACACTAGAGTAGGGTATTACACCACAACGGTGGCCCGAACCAGTATAAACCCTATGTCTCTTGTGTTGTTCTTTCCTTAGTTTAGATCCTAGCATGGCGGAGGGGTGCAGGTAGGTAGGAGGCGAAATCTCTGCGCGCACCCCAGTGTTCGAACCTCAAGGGTCTGCCGGAACCCAAAATCCGACAATATTCTCTTCAATGGATTGTGCCCCGAAGAATTTCAACAAAATCAGCCGTCTTGAGAATGCAAAGGAAATTTGGGATACTTTGATTGATATGCACGAAGGTAACGACTCCGTCAGGGAATCCAAATTGGATGTGCTTCAAAGTCAACTTGACAAACTCAAAATGAAGGATGGTGAAGGTGTCGCTGAAATGTACTCTAGGCTTGCTCTCATCACAAATGAGATTGCCGGCTTAGGAAGTGAAGATATGACCGATAGATTCATCATCAAGAAGATCCTAAGAGCCTTGGATGGAAAATATGATACCATGTGCACATTGATCCAAATGATTCCCAATTACAAAGATCTCAAGCCAACGGAAGTCATTGGAAGAATTGTTGCTCATGAGATGTCACTCAAGGATAAGGAAGAGCTTCACAACAAGTCAAGTGGTGCTTACAAAGCCTCATGTGATGCTCCCACATCATCAAGTGAGAAACAAACCTTCAACGAAGAATTGAGCCTAATGGTGAAGAACTTCAACAAGTTTTACAAGAGTAGAAGCAAGGAAAGAGGTTCCAAGTCAAGGTCCTACAATGACAAAAGATCTTCTAGTCGTGAGCGAAATTGCTACAATTGTGGAAGACCCGAACACTATTCCAATGAGTGTACGCCTCCCTACAAAAGAAGAGAAGATTCTCCTAAAAGAAGAAGTAGAAGAGAAGAATCACCACCAAGAGAGAGAAGGAGTAGACATGACCGTTATGAACAAAGAACATCACGGAGAAGCAAGGATTCAGAAAGGAAGGACAAGTCATCAAAGAGCTACACAAGACGAAGACATCAAGCTCATGTTGGTGAATGGGTATCCGGCTCCGACTCCGACAATCACTCCGAAAGAAGTTATCACTCCGACTCCGAATATACTCAAGATGAAGGTGTTGCCGGTCTAGCACTTGTGTCAACCAACTCCTACGACATATTTGAGTCACCAAATGAAGGAATTGGAAGATGCTTCATGGCTAAAGGCCCAAATGTATCACACCCCGAATATGTTGATTTCAATAGTGATGAAGATGATTTGCTAGGTGATGATGATTTACTTGTTGACAACTCTAGTTATGAAAACTATGATGAACTTGCTATGAATCATGCTAATCAAGATAAAATGAATGACAATGATAAGAATGAGATTGAGCATCTAACTAAAGAACTAAACACTCTTAAGTTAGCTCATGAAACTACCTTGGAAGATCATCGAGAACTTTTAAAGACTCATGAGAAACTACGCTTTGAAAAGCTCAATCTTGGTCAAGAGCATGAGTTCTTAAAAGCGATCAATGATGATCTTCGCAAGAAAAGTTCTCCTTGCATTGCCAAGTGTTTACTCTTGTCTACTTACATGCCACAATTAAAATTTAGCAACAAGAACAAGAAAGATTCTTCCTCTAGTAATAACAACAATCATGCTAAATCCAATGTTATTGCTTCGAGTAGTTCTCTTGATTCCACTAATGATTCTCTTAGCCAAGTTACACTTGAGCAAGAAAATAGCTTATTGAAGGGAATTATAAAGAAAGGTGTTTACAAGAGTCTTGCTGAAACTAAGCAATTTGAAGAAATTGTACGCAAGCAAGGAAGACACCGAAAGAATCAATGTGTTGGTTTTGAACGAAAGTTCAATGCCAATGGAGTTGAGTGGGAAGAAGATCAATACCCCAAGAGGAAGTTTGTTCCTCAACAAGAGAAGTATGATCCCACTTCTTTCCAAGGAACACAAGCTCAAGATGATCTTCCACCACAAGACCACAAGCTAAAAGGCAAGGACAAGCTTCAAGAGGAGATTGATGCATTTGAAGAAGCACCTAAGGCCTTGGTCAAGTGGGTTCCCATGACTACATCAAGTTCCACTTCATCAAGTACATCTACAACTACAAGGATTCCCATCAAGATGGTGTGATCCCTAAGAAGAAGAACTAGAGAGTTCTTGAGGGTGACTCCACCAACATACTTCACTCTTATCATCTTGGCAAGGACAAGTGCAAACAACTTCCATATCTTGCACTAGTTCAAGGAGTCACAAACCCTCTTGTTGGTAAGACAAGGGACAAGGTAACCTAATGCATTCATGGACATCATCTCATGTGAGTATGACTCTATGTCTATGGATATTTTTGTTTGTTCCTTGTGGGACTAACCCGTGTAGGTATTGCAAGTGCAACTCACTCCAAAGGATTGCTCCGAATGATCTACATCAACATTGAGCATCTACATCTTCAACACCTCCATGAAGTCATCATCGACAAAACCCAAGGTTAGTTCATCCTTCTTAGGGGGGATATCACATCTGGGGGGAGCTTTGCTCTAATAAATTGAGCTAAAGCAACTCTAATGGTGTGAGCACAACAATGTGTTGTGTAAAAGTGGTAATCCCACTTGTGCTTAAACTATGAGTATGACCTATGATCAAATGTTCTCATTTGACTCCTAAGTCAATATACTCATATATAGATGACCTAGTCATCGACAAATTGCTTGATAGATGCTAGAGTGATTGTGCATGCTTTGTCACATATTTCATTTCCCATTTTATTGTGTGAGCATGTTGGATGCATATTTTACTCATTCAAGGACATCCATTTGTTGCTTTGATTGTTTGGCTTTTTCTCTTCTGCCAAATGGATGGACAAGAATGCCTAAGAACTCCCTCTAGCTATCTATGCTTTTCTCGTCTCAAACTCTATTCATGCTACATCACAAAGTTTGATCAAGTCAGATTCGAACCACTCTGTGTGAGGAGCACTTGTAGTCCTCGATTCATAATAGACTTAAACTTCCAAAACCTCTTTGTGCATTTCGGTATGACCGAGTGTCCGAGTCATCCATTTCGGTCACAACGAGATCACTAAGTTGATCTAGATTTTCAATCTCGGTGCAACCGATTTGAACTTTTCGGTCACACCGAGTTGCAGTAACTGCTTACGATTCTGCATCTCGGTGCCACCGAGTTGTTCCACTCGGTCACACCGACAGGGTTGGGATATATAAACCCACGGGTGAGATTTTGGAAATTTCTTCAAAACCTCTCAGCCCGCGCATATCCTGCTCTGCCGCCTCGGGTCTCCGGATCATCTTCTCCCCGCCAGCGACCTCCCGTCGCTGGTTTCCATCGCCATCAACGGAATCCCACCCCTCCGTTGCTGCCCTAGCGAAATTCGCCGAACTAGGGTACGAGTTCGATCCTTTGTGCTATTCTTTTAACTCCGATTCGTAGCACATTGCTTTGCCATGATCATGACCACGTATGCAATCAATCCATCCACTGAAAACATCCTTTAGAATAGATTGGATTTGAAAATTTTAGGGTTAGGTCTCCGTTGGACTCATCTCGGACCGACCGAATTGTAGAAATCGATCTCACCGATTTGGCTTAGGCCATAGCACGTGCATTTTCGGTCTGACCGAAAATTGCAAATCGGTGTGACCGAGTTCGATTCTTTGTGAAACCCTAGCAGTCTCAGTGCCACCGAACTGCGACTTGGTCTGACCGATTTCACTAGTTTAGGTTCCAAAAGCTGCTTCGGTATCACCGAGTTTACAAATCGGTAGCTCCGAAATGCTTTCTGTGAAGAACTAAAACTAAGTTTTTAAGTCATCTGTTTTGAAAAAACTCTGCACTTTGTGATGCTCATCCACTCTACCTCATCTATATCTATTCACAAGGTTTTCTGTCAGTAAGTTTGCAGAGATGTTTGACCAGAGAGACAACCAGAACAAGTCTGAAGAGCAAGTGCAATTGAGTGAGGGCACTAGTCCCTCTAGCAGTTATGATGATGGCAGCAGGAGCACACCAAGTAACTTGCCCAAAGCAGCCACCGGGTCAAGGAAGAAGAAAACCTCAGATTATGAAGATGAGGACTATGTGGCTATTGAGGAGGAAGTCAGCTCCAAGAAGAAGGTGCTGAAGAAGGAATATGGCACAGCTGCAACAACTAAGCCTGGCTTGCACAAGAAGGCCCCTGCTAAGAGGGTGCCAACCTTAAAGGTTAGAGCCTCAACTGCTGAAACCTCCAAGCCAACTGGAGAGGCTGCTGGAGAGGGAAAGAAGAGGAAGGAAAGGGTCAAGAAGACCACTACCAGAGTGCTTGGTATATCTTACATTATGAGAGATCCAGAAGAAGAGGAGGAAGAGGATGCTGCTCCAGCTCCCAAGTCTCAGAAGCTCATGGGAGATGCAATTAAATCAGGGGCTTCTCCATTAAAGACCAAGTTTGCTCCCAAATCTCAAGCTCAAAAACCCCCAAAGCCCAAGAGAAATACCAAGAGTATACCTGCTGAGGAGAAGAACAAGGCCCCAGTGCCTGAAGCTGAAGAAGAGGAAGATGACTCACTTGTTTTGAGGAAGTTGAAGCCCAAAATTCCTGACCATAATGATGCTCATCCAGTCGCTGAGGACATGCACATCAGAAAGGATGCTGGACTGAGATTGTGGAGACAGTCTGATCCCTATGCTGTTAGGAGAAGGACTGAAGTTGATTACATGTTCCATACAACGGAACAACAAGACTTCTATGAGACAATTTTGCTTGACAAGACATGAAATAGGTGGACTGTGAATACATCCAGGAGAATGAAGATCACTTCCCAGGAGTATATGATAGCTTCAAGGCATGTGGAGTAGATGAATTTGTTGGACAAAAGCTCACCAAATGGAACGATGAGCTGATCATGCAGTTTTACTCCACTACCCACTTCTATCCAGATGGAAGGATAGTATGGATGTCTGAAGGTACAAGGTACCAATCCACTGTTGAAGAATGGGTCAAGCTAATCAATGCCCCTGAAGAACATAAAGATGACTTGGATGTGTATGCCAAGAAAAAGAAGGATCACAACTCCATGGCAAACATGTACAAGGAGATCCCAGATAAAGCTTTGGAGACACACAAGCTTGGATCTGTGCATTCCTTGCTGTCTGGTCTGCCTACTATCAACTAGATCTTAAGGCACACCCTACTACCCAAGTCAGGAGATCACAAGATGATCAGAGGACACTCCATCAACATGCTGCAAATCTTTGATGTCCCTCAGAAATTCAAAGTTATGAGTTTGATTGTAGAAATGATCAAGAGGACAACTGCTGATCAGAAGAGAAGCTGTGGGTATGCTCCACATATTCAGGAGCTCATCAATTCTAAGATGGGCACAGGAATTTATTTGCTGGACAAGGAGCATCTACCCTTTCGTCCTGAATTTGAAGACAACACTGTTGTGATGGATGAGGAGGAACCATCATCAGTTCAAGTCCAGGAGAAGAGAGCGAAAGAAAAGTCTGAGAAAGCTGCAAGGATGCCAAGCGTAGAAGAAGCATCTCAAGTTTTCCTCAAGACAAAACAAGATCAATTAGGCTATCTGATTCAAGCTACACTAAGGATTGAGAAGGGCTTGGCCACCCTGACTCAGAATCAAGAGATCCTGGAGAGGATTGTTGCGACAAAATTCTATGATCTTGATCTGAAGGTAACTAAAATTCAGACTGTGGTTGAGTAGCTTCAGGAGGAAGTAGAAGAGAGAAGAGGCAAGGCAACTACTGATGCTTTTCAGCGTGTGCCACGAGGTTAGCGGTCTGCTGCAGTGCCAATTTCAGATGTTAGAGGTACAGTGTCAGCACCAGTGGCTACAGCTCTAGTGCCACCTCCAGCACCTACTCCACCAGCTCCAACTACATCGACTGATGCCTTCGTCCTTGGAGTTCTCTCTACACCACCTCCCGAAGACCAAGCCTGAGAGACTCATATCACTATGCATTTTTGAACTTTTTGGTAACTTGTTGCCAAAGGGGGAGAAATATGTATAGATCATAGGCTTGGAGAGAGAGTGTGCTTTTTATCTCTCTTGCTTGCGGTTGAACTTTTTATTGCATGAGATACTTTATGTCCTTGTGAGATAATTGTGTGATCATGTGATTGATCATTTCCTACCTTAATGCTTGTTTGGATGATACTATCTTCTATATCTCACATATTGTCGGGACCCCGATCCTAAGTCACACCGATCTAGCATGTAACACATCATATCACTTTGCGGCCTCACGCACGGTATTCCCACAGGTGCCACCTTACCTGGCACGGGACCGTTTGTGCCTTTTGGCTCACGTATATGATAGTGTCGCTAGCATCCATATGACAAAGAACCCAGGCTGACATGGCTAGTCGTGAACCCAAAGCGGTGCTAACCTATGGGGACAGGCATACATGAATCACATCGAGCATGTCGATCAACAGCATATGAATCCGGGCTGTAGCACTGGGCTAACAGGACTCCGGGGAACCCGGGCTGTAGAAGGCTAGGCAGGACTCCGGAAGTCACCGCGTGACATTTCCCCAAAGGGACAGACACAGGAACGAAGTGAAACACATGCCGACCAGTCAAGTGTCCTGAGCAGTAGTGCTGGGCTAGCAGGACTCCGGTGAACCGGGCTATAGCGGACTACTATGGCTCAAGGAAGCACTAGACTACATTTCCCCATAAGAGAGGCTGCCAAGGATAAACAACCAGATTGTCGGATCCCACACATAGCAATACACGTTACACGTACACATAACATGCAAGTATGTGTTGTACAACATGGCATCACAACATAACGCAAGCTCATATAGATAAAGGCCCAAAAGAGCCACATAGCATTAAGTACAAGCAAGGGTCACATGACCCATCATTCGGAGCATACAAGTAACAAGCGGAAGCATTACATGTCTGAGTACAGACAACTACAAATGAAAAAGGCTGAGGAGCCCGACTATCTACAACATCCGATCAAGATCGTAGCTGAGGTACAAGCTACTTGTCGAAGTCCACGTAAACTAGTAAGACCGAAGTCTCCGCTGCAAAAACATAAATAAAGCAACATGAGTACAAAGGTACTCAGCAAGACTTACATCAGATCCTATTATACATGCACTTGTATCAAGAAGGTAATGTGGAGTTTAGTTGCAGCAAGCCAGCTTTGACTCAGTGGCTATCCTGTACTACGACTGCTGGTAACTCTTTTGAGGTGGCGCACACGAGTCCACTAATCACCACGTCAATACACTACTATGGATTCATTCCTGTCTTCCTACGAGAAGGCCATCCATAGCACTCACACTTGTCTTGAGCATTTTAGATTATCCACTTCAAGTTGTCTATGTACCACGTAAGCATCCAAGAAGTCCGTAACCGAGGACACGACTATTCGAATAGATCATGATAACCCTGCAGGGGTGTACTTCTTCACACATGCTCTCACCACTTATCACCATGTACACGTCATGTACCTCGGCAACCTTCAAGCGGAAGCCTGGCGAGGTTGTCGGCCACGACCTGACTAACCACACAGGACTCCAGTCCAGGTTTATCGCCTATTCGGGTTCCATTCGCAAGGAGATCCGGCCGGGGTTTTGCTCACGGCCCCAAATGATGTGTGCAGGGTTCCCAAGCCCACCTCGCTAGATGGATCTACGCTTGGTATATCGTGCCACTTGTGCCTAGTCTGTCCCAAGCCCACCTGGCCGGGTGCCACTTGGTAGACTACTAACACTACCTACAAACACCATAAACTAATTGCAACTCCTGGACAGAGATCAAGTTGGTTAATAAGTCGAGAGAGCTTGGAGTGCCCGGAGCCCAATGTGTGGTAGTAGCTAGTCATTGGATAACATACACAGAACTCAGTGCTTAAGGACGGTTCCAGTGAGACAACCCACCATGTACTCCTACATGGCCTCTCACCGCTACCTTTACCAAATCGTGTTCACACGCTTAACTCTCAGCACCAGAACATATCGTACCACTCCAATTCATTCCCGATGAATCAGACCTGACACAACTCTAAGCAATAGCAGGCATGGCATGGCAAGAACACAACATGGCTCAATCAACTCCTACACATGCTAGTGGGTTTTAACTATTTACTGTGGCAATGACAGGTCATGCAGAGGAATGGGTTCAACTACCGCAGCATAAAGTAGCAGTTGAATCGTTGTTGTCCTAATGCAATAATGAGAGCAGGAGCGAGAGAGTAGGATTGTATCGGAATGAACAAGGGGGTTTGCTTGCCTGGTAGATCAATAGAGGGGGAACTGCTCCACAGATAGATACTCTGGATCGGTCTCCGGAGGAGGACCTATCGAGAAGGAACGGTGTCGACAATCAATACACAAACATATGCAACAATATGATGCATGAACATGGCATGAAGATGTGATGTTGTTTGAGCTAATGCAACCAGCATTCAATTGGTTAAAGTCCATTTGAACTAAAGATTCAAATGCATCTTTAACATAAGCTCTTAAATATGCCATTTTAGTGTTTCCCTTATACAGCATGTATAGATTGGTTTTTCATGCATGAAACTGGTACGGATGGATAGATTGAATTTTTCTGATCATTTTTCATATATAAATTATTTAAATCTGAGCTACGGTTGAATTTCTATGAATTTTTGAAGTTTAGAACATTTTCTGGAATTTCCTGATTTATTTTAATACTAGAAAATGATATATTGCGTCAGCACAGCATCATGCTTGCGTCAGCAAGTCAACAGCGCTGACCAAGTCAAACCTGACCAGTGGGGTCCACTGGTCAGTCACACGGTGCTATCTGGGTCACCGACAGGTGGGGTCAGGTCAACGGACACATCAACAAGTCAACCCTGACGCGTGGGTCCCACTGGATTATAAGCTAATTTAAACAAAAAATAAACCGAAGTTAATTAGGTGCGGGGCCCAGCTATCGGTGTCACTGAAAGGGTTAATTAGCGGCGCCATTAGCCGCTAATGACGCTGCCACGTCGATACGGCCGGAGTTCAACCACCGGCGAGGTCAACGATGGCAGAACGGCTCAGGTTTCGCCCTCCGGCGACCAAACACCGCGCGGAGGGGCTCTGTGGGTTCCTGGCGCTCATGCGCATCCGGCGGAGGCGATGGGAGGTTGCGGGGGCAGCGGAGCTCGCCGGAGCGGGCTCGCGGCGGCGGCCGGAGTTCGGTGGCGTGCGGCAGAGGGGCTAGAGGGCACAGAAAGGCAGGGGAGTAGGGGGAACGACGACGGGGCTCACAGGGGACCAGCAGGCGTCGTCGGGGAGCTCGGGGAAGGCTGGATTCGGCGGGGCGGTGAGGACGATCTCCGGCGGCCGGAGATGAAGACGACGGCGCCGAGGATGAAGCGGAGCTCGCCCGGTTGCTTTGCTCGGTGAGGAGGGAGAAGGGGTCGCGGCGGAGCTGGGAAGCGTGTCAGGGAGGTGCGGCAGTGGTCGAGGCCACGGTGGCTGTGGATGGCGGCGACGGCTATTTCGGCCGCGAGAGAGAGGGCGAGGGGGAAGAGAGGAGAGAACTGGGGAAGTGAGAGAGGCCAGGGGCTCGGTGGAGCTCTCGGGGGTGGACAATGCCGAGGAGGGAGAGGAGGCAGCAAGCAGCTGCCTGGCGGGCATGCACGCTCGCCGTGCTCCCTTTCGCCGCTGCCTCCTGGCGAGGGAGACGACTGGCAACAGCCAGTTGGGCCGGGCCACTGCTGGGCCGGGGTGGGGCGCCAGGTAAGTCAGGTAAAAGTTTTCTTATTTCCTATTTTCTTTTCTATTTTCTGACCTTTGTTTTGATTTAATAAAGATACCAAATCATTTTGTTTAATTCTGACAATTTTTGTAGGGCCTAAGGGATTATTCCAAAGCCCCTCACCAAAATTCAGAATTATTGGACAATATTATATATATATATAAATATTTATCCAATGCAAATAATTACTGGATTAATTCCAAATGGCCAAAATAAATATTTATGAGCTCCTAAAAATATTGGTTTGAATTTTACCTCTGCCCAATATTTTCAGAGAGAGACATGAACATTTTCTTGGACCCTTTTGGAGCAATTTTTATCTGGGTCATTTCCAGAAATGATTTCTGAGGGTTTTACAAATCCCCATTTCAAATTTAAATGAAATTTAAACGTGATGCACACATGACTAGCTATCCTAGGTCATACCAGAACTAGGGATGTGACAACTCGCCCCCACTCGGAAGAATCTCGTCCCGAGATTCAGGAGTCGGCGGGAAGGAAGCGGGGTACACAAGTCTAAGACGATCTTCACGCTCCCAAGTAGCTTCTCTCTCGGAATGATGAGACCACTGAACCTTGAGAAACTTGATGTTATGACGTCGGGTGACACGCTCTGCTTGATCAAGGATGCAAACATGGTACTCTCGATAAGTGAGGTTATCTTGGAGATCAAGCGTTTCGTGGTCCACTCCACGGATGGGATCCGAGAAGCAATGCCTGAGTTGAGAGACGTGGAAGACATCATGTACTCGAGAAAGATGTGGGGGTAGTTCCAACTGGTAGGCAACCTCTCCTCGTTTAGCGAGAATGCAAAAAGGACCAATGTAACAAGGAGCCAACTTTCCTTTGATACCGAAACAATGGGTACCCTTCAAGGGAGTAACCCGAAGATAATCCTTGTCGCCAACTTCATAAGCCACTTCCTTATGACGACGGTCATACTGGCTCTTTTGACGAGATTGGGCTGTTTTCAAATTATCACGAATGACGCGAACTTGCTCTTCTGCCTCCTGGATCATATCCGATCCAAAGAATTGTCTTTCACTAGTTTCTGACCAGTTCAAAGGTGTTCGACATCTTCGTCCATACAGAATCTCAAAAGGAGCTTTCTTGAGGCTGGTTTGGTAGCTGTTGTTATAAGCAAACTCGGCGAAGGGAAGACACTTCTCCCAATCCACACCGAATGAGATAACACAAGCTCTAAGCATGTCTTCAAGAATCTGGTTGACCCTTTCCACCTGACCACTTGATTGAGGGTGGAAAGCGGTACTGAAGGAAAGATGGGTGCCCATGGCAGTTTGGAAACTCTCCCAAAAATGAGAAGTGAAAAGACTACCACGGTCTGAATTGATATCTAGTGGAACACCATGAAGTGATACTATTCGAGAAATATATAAGTCAGCGAGCTGACTAGCAGTGATACTCTCTCGAACGGGTAGGAAGTGAGCCACTTTGGAAAGACGATCAATGACTACGAAGATAGCATTATTCCCTATCTTGGTCCTAGGAAAGCCGGTGATGAAGTCCATACCAGCTTTATCCCATTTCCACTCAGGAATAGCTAAAGGTTGAAGAGTGCCAGCAGGTCTCCGATGCTCTGCCTTCACGCGACGACAAACGTCACAGTTAGCAATAAATTGAGCAATTTCTCTCTTCATCCTAGTCCACCAGAACCTCTGGCATAGGTCCTGATACATCTTAGTACTACCGGGATGAATCGTGAGAGGAGATTCATGCGCCTCCTTAAGGACTAATTGTCGAAGATGTTGATTCTTGGGAACCACCAAGCGACTCTCAAAGAAAACAACACCACGATCATCTATAGAGAAACTACCACCAACTCCCTTGTTAATGTTTCTCTTGATCCGGGAAATTCCCGTATCCTGCTGCTAAGCAGAGATGATTTGATCCACAAGAGTAGGTTTCGCCACCAAGGTAGAAAGGAATCCATGAGGAGCAAGGTGGAGGTTAAGCTTACATAATTCCTCATGGAGAAGTGGTTGGCCCTGCTGCAACATGAGATTTTTGCAATAGGACTTACGACTTAGCGCATCAGCCATGACATTCCCCTTACCTGGGGTGTAGGTAATCCCTAAATCATAATCTGAGATCAACTCCAACCAACGTCTTTGCCTAAGGTTCAAATCTGGTTGGGTGAAGATATACTTGAGACTCTGGTGATCGGTGTAAATCTCGCAACGTTTATCGAGAAGGTAATGTCACCATGTCTTAAGTGCATAGACTACGGCTGCAAGCTCTAGATCATGTGTAGGATAATTCTCCTCATGTGGATGCAACTGTCGAGATGCATAGGCAATCACATGGCGATCTTGCATAAGAATGCAACCTAGTCCCTGTCGTGAGGCATCACAATAGATAACAAAGTCCTTAGTGAAGTCCGGTGGCACAAGTATGGGAGCAAAAGTCAGGCGTCTTTTCAGTTCCTGAAAACTGTGCTCACACTGTGGGGACCACTCAAACTTTTTATCTTTCTTGAGAAGTTCCGTGAGAGGTTTGGCCACTTTGGAGAAGTTCTGAACGAATCAGCGACAATAACTGGCTAGACCAAGGAAACTCCTAACTTGCTTAACTGTTTCAGGAGGAGTCCAATCAAGAATGGCCTGAACTCTTTCGGGATTGACAGCAATGCCCTTACCAGAGATTACGTGGCCGAGATAGGTCACTTCTGGCAACCAAAATTTGCACTTGGAGAACTTGGCATAAAGGTGGTGCTCTCTGAGTTTTTCTAACACAAGTCTAAGATGTTCGGCATGCTCTTCCTCGTTCTTCGAGTAATTAAGGATATCATCGAGGTAAGCCACGACGAACTTATCTAAGTACTCCATGAAAATCGAGTTCATCAAGCGAGAGAAAGTAGCTGGAGCGTTGGTTAGACCAAAGTACATGACGGTGTACTCGTACTGACCATAACGAGTGACAAAAGCCGTCTTAGGGATATCCCCATTTCTGATCTTGATTTGGTGGTAGCCTAACCTCAAATCCATCTTGGAGAAGACTGAGGATCCAGCGAGCTGATCATACAGATCATTGATCCTGGGGAGCGGATACTTGTTCTTTATCGTGACCAAATTAACGGGACGATAATCTACAACCATTAGGTCCGTACCATCCTTCTTCTTGATGAAGAGGACGGGGCAAGCCCAGGGAGAAGAACTAGGATGGATGAAACCCTTTTGCAAGGATTCATCGAGTTGTTTCTTAAGCTCGGCTAGTTCTAAGGGTGCCATCTTGTAAGGTCTCCTAGAAATTGGGGCGGTTCCGGGGATAAGATCTATAACAAACTCTACATCTCTGTCAGGTGGAATACCTGGCAGTTCTTTTGGAAAGACATCCGGAAAGTCACGGGCTACCGGAATATCTTCAAGGTCAGGAAGAGGGCTGGCATTTAGAGAATATAGTTGACGCCTTGCAATTTTGGTGGAGACAGTGACTACCTTGCCAGAGGGGTGTGTGAGCTGAACAGACCTGGTGTAACAGTCAATCTTGGCATAATGAGCTTTCATCCAGTCCATACCCAAAATGATGTTAATATCTGAAGACTTGAGGGATATCAAGGAAGCTAGAAATACAAGTCTGTCAACATGTATTTCATTGCCATAACTTATCCTAGAAGTTTGCCACTTGGATCCAGGAGTTTGAATGAGTAGTGGGGAGGGCATATCACAAAATGACATGTCGTGCAAACGGGCATAACTTTTGGAAATGAAGGAGTGAGATGCCCCGGTATCGAGTAGAACCGAAGCTGAGTGACAGTTGACAAGGAGTGTACCAAGAACGACATCTGGATCATCATGAGCGTCTTTAGCTGAGACGTGATGCACACGTCCAAGTTCAGTGGGAGCTGACTTGGCACTGATCATCTGGTGTGAAGGCTTACCACCACGGCCAACAGACTTCTCGGGCTGGGGTGGAGCAACACGGGTCTGAGCGCAAATACGGGCAATGTGGCCTGGCTCTCCGCACCTGTAACAAAACTTGGAGGTAGGACAAGGACCTGCATTGACAAGTGGTCTACCAATAGGCATGGTGTAGCATATGGTTGAACTGGGTGAGGTGCCACACAAGAAGGCCTTGGTGTATAACCGGGTGGAAGAGCGGAGTTCGGAACCCAAATCCGGCACTTCTGTGAAGTAGAACCGGAAGAAGAACCCAGATCTCTGGTGTGCTTACGAGACTCCTCGTAAGTGAGTTGAGCTGTTTCTGCGTTAATGGCCTTGTTCACAAGAGCCTGGAATGTATTGCAATGATGCAAGTGGAGATCACGACGCAACTTGGGGTTGAGACCCTTCCGGAACCTAGCCTGCTTCTTGGCATCTGTGGACACTTCTTCTGTAGCATAGCGGGTGAGGTTCTCAAACTCTCTACTGTAAGCATCAACAGCCATCTTACCCTGGGTGAAACTACAGAACTCTTCTCTCTTGCGATCGATGAGGGATTCAGGAATGTGATGCTCGCGAAAAGCCTCAGTGAAATCTCTCCAGGTAGGAATTTGACCAGCTGGAAGCATAGCCTCATAGTTCTGCCACCAGAGACTAGCAGGACCTTCCAGGTGATATGCAGCATAAGTGACCTTGTCACTTTCAGCTACGTTCGCAGAATGCAGCTTGTGTGTGATACTATGGAGCCAGTCATCTGCATCGAGTGGCTCAATGGAATGATGGAAGGTGGGTGGTTTCAGATCAATGAAATCCTGGATGGTCGCTGACTCTTTGCACTGATGTGCGGTGTTCTCCTCGATACGTGCCAACAAGCGGTTAGACTCACGCTTGTTCCTCTCCATATCTATCATGAACTCTACCAATGAAGGTTGGTCGGGAGGATCCTCATCCCTACCATCTCCATGGTTCAGGCAACGAGCAACAAAACTTCGGTTAACTGACGACATCCTGAGAAGCGGAACCAAGGACGAGGTCAACAACAACTATAGGATGCAACATGTAGCACAAGGAAATTTAGTATCTCTCAAACTCCTAGGACAAATCTGGCAGCATAACGGCAGTAAAATGCTCAGAATGAGACATTTTGCGAAAGACGGGGTAGCACCATACTCAACATCATCACTCAAGGTTCTGAGATATTACTAAACAGGCTACACCAGAGGTACTCGAACTGGGATATGACTCTGATCAACCAATCCTAAGAGACTATGGAGTAGTAACACGTGATCCTGATAGACAGAAAATAAAGCTTAGTTCCTTAACCCCGTAGGAAAGATAGGATGACTCAGATCAGAAGGGCATGAGATATAAGGAGTAAAAAGAGCCTTACATTCCCTTCCACAATCAATTCCCTTACATAAGTAAAGAATTTCTAGACTCAACTTCGACCAAGTTGGCTTGGAAATCCTACAGGCAGTCAGGCTCTGATACCAAAGCTATCAGGACCCCGATCCTAAGTCACACCGATCTAGCATGTAACACATCATATCACTTTGCGGCCTCACGCACGGTATTCCCACGGGTGCCACCTTACCTGGCCCGGGACTGTTTGCGCCTTTTGGCTCACGTATATGATAGTGTCGCTAGCATCCATATGACAAAGAACCCGGGCCGACATGGCTAGTCGTGAACCCAAAGTGGTGCTAACCTATGGGGACAGGCATACATGAATCACATCGAGCATGTCGATCAACAGCATATGAAGCCGGGCTGTAGCACTGGGCTAACAGGACTCCGAGGAACCCAGGCTGTAGCAGGCTAGGCAGGACTCCGGAAGTCACCGCGTGACATTTCCCCGAAGGGACAGACACATGAACGAAGTGAAACACATGCCGGCCAGTCAAGTGTCCTGAGCAGTAGTGCTGGGCTAGCAGGACTCCAGTGAACCGGGCTGTAGCGGACTACTATGGCTCAAGGAAGCACTAGACTACATTTCCCCATAAGAGAGGCTGCCAAGGATAAACAACCAGATTGTCGGATCCCACACATAGCAATACACGTTACACGTACGCATAACATGCAAGTATGTGCTGTACAACATGGCATCACAACATAACGCAAGCTCATATAGATAAAGGACCAAAAGAGCCACATAGCATTAAGTACAAGCAAGGGTCACATGACCCATCATTCGGAGCATACAAGCAACAAGCGGAAGCATTACATGTCTGAGTACAGACAACTACAAATGAAAAAGGCTGAGGAGCCCGACTATCTACAACATCCGATCAAGATCGTAGCTGAGGTACAAGCTACTTGTCGAAGTCCACGTAAACTAGTAAGACCGAAGTCTCCGCAGCAAAAACATAAATAAAGCAACATGAGTACAAAGGTACTCAGCAAGACTTACATCAGATCCTATTATACATGCACTTGTATCAAGAAGGTAATGTGGAGTTTAGTTGCAGCAAGCCAGCTTTGACTCAGTGGCTATCCTGTACTACGACTGCTGGTAACTCTTTTGAGGTGGCGCACACGAGTCCACTAATCACCACGTCAATACACTACTATGGATTCATTCCCGTCTTCCTACGAGAAGGCCATCCATAGCGCTCACACTTGTCTTGAGCATTTTAGAGTATCCACTTCAAGTTGTCTATGTACCACGTAAGCATCCAAGAAGTCCGTAACCGAGGACACGGCTATTCGAATAGATCATGATAACCCTGCAGGGGTGTACTTCTTCACACACGCTCTCACCACTTATCACCATGTACACGTCATGTACCTCGGCATCCTTCAAGCGGAAGCCTGGCGAGGGTGTCGGCCACGACCTGAGTAACCACACAGGACTCTAATCCAGGTTTATCGCCTATTCGGGTTCCATCCGCAAGAAGATCCGGCCGGGGTATCGCTCACGGCCCCAAACGATGTGTGCAAGGTTCCCAAGCCCACCTCGCCGAATGGATCTACGCTTGGTACACCGTGCCACTTGTGCCTAGTCTGTCCTAATCCCACCTGGTCGGGTGCCACTTGGTAGACTACTAACACTACCTACAAACACCATAAACTAATTGCAACTCCTGGACAGAGATCAAGTTGGTTAATAAGTTGAGAGAGCTTGGAGTGCCTGGAGCCCAATGTGTGGTAGTAGCTAGTCATTGGACAACATACACAGAACTCAATCCTTAAGGACGGTTCCAGTGAGACAACCCACCATGTACTCCTACATGGCCTCTCACCGCTACCTTTACCAAATCGTGTTCACACGCTTAACTCTCAGCACCAGAACATATCGTACCACTCCAATTCATTCCCGATGAATCAGACCTGACACAACTCTAAGCAATAGCAGGCATGGCATGGCAAGAACACAACATGGCTCAATCAACTCCTACACATGCTAGTGGGTTTTAACTATTTACTGTGGCAATGACAGGTCATGCAGAGGAATGGGTTCAACTACCGCAGCATAAAGTAGCAGTTGAATCATTGTTGTCCTAATGCAATAATGAGAGCAGGAGCGAGAGAGTAGGATTGTATCGGAATGAACTAGGGGGTTTGCTTGCCTGGCAGATCAACAGAGGGGGCACTGCTCCACAGATAGATACTCTGGATCGGTCTCCGGAGCAGGACCTATCGAGAAGGAACGGTGTCGACAATCAATACACAAACATATGCAACAATATGATGCATGAACATGGCATGAAGATGTGATGTTGTTTGAGCTAATGCAACCAGCATTCAATTGGTTAAAGTCCATTTGAACTAAAGATTCAAATGCATCTTTAACATAAGCTCTTAAATATGCCATTTTAGTGTTTCCCTTATACAGCATGTATAGATTGGTTTTTCATGCATGAAAATTGTACAGATGGATAGATTGAATTTTTCTGATCATTTTTCATATATAAATTATTTAGATCTGAGCTACGGTTGAATTTCTATGAATTTTTGAAGTTTAGAACATTTTCTGGAATTTCCTGATTTATTTTAATACTAGAAAATGATATATTGCGTCAGCACAGCGTCATGCTTGCGTCAGCAAGTCAACAGCGCTGACCAAGTCAAACCTGACCAGTGGGGTCCACTGGTCAGTCACATGGTGCTGTCTGGGTCACCGACAGGTGGGGTCAGGTCAACGGACACATCAGCAAGTCAACCCTGACACGTGGGTCCTGCTGGATTATAAGCTAATTTAAACAAAAAATAAACCGAAGTTAATTAGGCACGGGGCCCAGCTGTCGGTGTCACTGAAAGGGTTATTTAGCGGCGCCATTAGCCGCTAATGACGCTGCCACGTCGATACGGCCAGAGTTCAACCGCCGGCGAGGTCAACGACGGCAGAACGGCTCGGGTTTCGCCCTCCGGCGACCAAACGCCGCGCGGAGGGGCTTTGTGGGTTCCTGGCACTCATGCACATCCGGCGGAGGCGACGGGAGGTTGCGGGGGCGGTGGAGCTCGCCGGAGCGAGGCTCGCGGCGGCGACCGGAGTTCGGTGGCGTGCGACAGAGGGGCTAGAGGGCGCAGAAAGGCAGGGGAGTAGGGGGAATGACGGCGGGGCTCACAGGGGACCGGCGGGCGTCGTCGGGGAGCTCGAGGAAGGCTGGAGTCGGCAGGGCGGCGAGGACGATCTCCGGCGGCCAGAGATGAAGACGACGGCGCCGAGGATGAAGCGGAGCTCGCCCGGTTGCTTTGCTCGGTGAGGAGGGAGAAGGGGTCGCGGCGGAGCTGGGAAGCGTGTCAGGGAGATGCGGCAGTGGCCGAGGCCACGGTGGCTGTGGACGGCGGCAACGACGATTTCGGCCGCGAGAGAGAGGGCGAGGGGGAAGATAGGAGAGAACTGGGGAAGTGAGAGAGGCCAGGGGGCTCGGTGGAGCTCTCGGGGGTGGACAACACCGATGAGGGAGAGGAGGCAGCAAGCAGCTGCCTGGCGAGCATGCACGCTCACCGTGCTCCCTTTCGCCGCTGCCTCCTGGCGAGGGAGACGACTGGCAACAGCCAGTTGGGCCGGGCCACTGCTGGGCCAGGGTGGGGCGCCAGGTAAGTCAGGTAAAAGTTTTCTTATTTCCTATTTTCTTTTCTATTTTCTGACCTTTGTTTTGATTTAATAAAGATACCAAATCATTTTATTTAATTCTGACAATTTTTGTAGGGCCTAAGGGATTATTCCAAAGCCCCTCACCAAAATTCAGAATTATTGGACAATATTATATATATATATATATATATATATATATAAATATTTATCCAACGCAAATAATTACTGGATTAATTCCAAATGGCCAAAATAAATATTTATGAGCTCCTAAAAATATTGGTTTGAATTTTACCTCTGCCCAATATTTTCAGAGAGAGACATGAACATTTTCTTGGACCCTTTTGGAGCAATTTTTATCTGGGTCATTTCCAGAAATGATTTCTGAGGGTTTTACAAATCCCCATTTCAAATTTAAATGAAATTTAAATGTGATGCACACATGACTAGCTATCCTAGGTCATACCAGAACTAGGGATGTGACAACTCGCCCCCACTCGGAAGAATCTCGTCCCGAGATTCAGGAGTCAGCGGGAAGGAAGCGGGGTACACAAGTCGAAGACGATCTTCACGCTCCCAAGTAGCTTCTCTCTCGGAATGATGAGACCACTGAACCTTGAGAAACTTGATGTTATGACGTCGGGTGACACGCTCTGCTTGATCAAGGATGGAAACAGGGTACTCTCGATAAGTGAGGTTATCTTGGAGATCAAGCGTTTCGTGGTCCACTCCGCGGATGGGATCCGAGAAGCAACGCCTGAGTTGAGAGACGTGGAAGACATCATGTACTCGAGAAAGATGTGGGGGTAGTTCCAACTGGTAGGCAACCTCTCCTCGTTTAGCGAGAATATGAAAAGGACCAATGTAACGAGGAGCCAACTTGCCTTTGATACCGAAACGATGGGTACCCTTCAAGGGAGTAACCCGAAGATAAACCTTGTCGCCAACTTCATAAGCCACTTCCTTATGATGACGGTCATACTGGCTCTTTTGACGAGATTGGGCTGTTTTCAAATTCTCACGAATGACGCGAACTTGCTATTCTTCCTCCTGGATCATATCCGGTCCAAAGAATTGTCTTTCACCGGTTTCTGACCAGTTCAAAGGTGTTCAACATCTTCGTCCATACAGAATCTCAAAAGGAGCTTTCTTGAGGCTGGTTTGGTAGCTGTTGTTATAAGCAAACTCGGTGAAGGGAAGACACTTCTCCCAATCCACACCGAATGAGATAACACAAGCTCTAAGCATGTCTTCAAGAATCTGGTTGACCCTTTCCACCTGACCACTTGATTGAGGGTGGAAAGCGGTACTGAAGGAAAGATGGGTGCCCATGGCAGTTTGGAAACTCTCCCAAAAATGAGAAGTGAAAAGACTACCACGGTCTGAATTGATCTCTAGTGGAACACCATGAAGTGATACTATTCGAGAAATATATAAGTCAGCGAGCTGACTAGCAGTGATACTCTCTCGAATGGGTAGGAAGTGAGCCACTTTGGAAAGACGATCAATGACTACGAAGATAGCATTATTCCCTCTCTTGGTCCTGGGAAAGCCGGTGATGAAGTCCATACCAACTTTATCCCATTTCCACTCAGGAATAGCTAAAGGTTGAAGAGTGCCAGCAGGTCTCTGATGCTCTGCCTTCACACGACGACAAACGTCACAGTTAGCAATAAATTGAGCAATTTCTCTCTTCATCCTAGTCCACCAGAACCTTTGGCGTAGGTCCTGATACATCTTAGTACTACCGGGATGAATCGTGAGAGGAGATTCATGCGCCTCCTTAAGGATTAATTGTTGAAGATGTTGATTCTTGGGAACCACCAAGCGACTCTCAAAGAAAACAACACCACGATCATCTATAGAGAAACTACCACCAACTCCCTTGTTAATGTTTCTCTTGATCCGGGAAATTCCCGTATCCTGCTGCTGAGCAGAGATGATTTGATCCACAAGAGTAGGTTTCGCCACCAAGGTAGAAAGGAATTCGTGAGGAGCAAGGTGGAGGTTAAGCTTACATAATTCCTCATGGAGAAGTGGTTGGCCCTGCTGCAACATGAGATTTTTGCAATAGGACTTACGACTTAGCGCATCAGCCATGACATTCCCCTTACCTGGGGTGTAGGTAATCCCTAAATCATAATCTGAGATCAACTCCAACCAACGTCTTTGCCTAAGGTTCAAATCTGGTTGGGTGAAGATATACTTGAGACTCTGGTGATCGGTGTAAATCTCGCAACGTTTACCGAGAAGGTAATGTCACCATGTCTTAAGTGCATAGACTACGGCTGCAAGCTCTAGATCATGTGTAGGATAATTCTCCTCATGTGGATGCAACTGTCGAGATGCATAGGCAATCACATGGCGATCTTGCATAAGAATGCAACCTAGTCCCTGTCGTGAGGCATCACAATAGATAACAAAGTCCTTAGTGAAGTCCGGTGGCACAAGTATGGGAGCAGAAGTCAGGCGTCTTTTCAGTTCCTAAAAACTGTGCTCACACTGTGGGGACCACTCAAACTTTTTATCTTTCTTGAGAAGTTCCGTGAGAGGTTTGGCCACTTTGGAGAAGTTCTCAACGAATCGGCGACAATAACTGGCTAGACCAAGGAAACTCCTAACTTGCTTAACTGTTTCAGCAGGAGTCCAATCAAGAATGGCCTGAACTCTTTCGGGATTGACAGCAATGCCCTTACCAGAGATTACGTGGCCGAGATAGGTCACTTCTGGCAACCAAAATTCGCACTTGGAGAACTTGGCATAAAGGTGGTGCTCTCTGAGTTTTTCTAACACAAGTCTAAGATGTTCGGCATGCTCTTCCTTGTTCTTCGAGTAATTAAGGATATCATCGAGGTAAACCACGACGAACTTATCTAAGTACTCCATGAAAATCAAGTTCATCAAGCGAGAGAAAGTAGCTAGAGCGTTGGTTAGACCAAAGGACATGACGGTGTACTCGTACTGACCATAACGAGTGACAAAAGCCGTCTTAGGAATATCCCCATTTCTGATCTTGATTTGGTGGTAGCCTAACCTCAAATCCATCTTGGAGAAGACTGAGGATCCAGCGAGCTGATCATACAGATCATTGATACTGGGGAGCGGATACTTGTTCTTTATCGTGACCAAATTAACGGGACGATAATCTACAACCATTAGGTCCGTACCATCCTTCTTCTTGACGAAGAGGACGGGGCAAGCCCAGGGAGAAGAACTAGGATGGATGAAACCCTTTTGCAAGGATTCATCGAGTTGTTTCTTAAGCTCGGCTAGTTCTAAGGGTGCCATCTTGTAAGGTCTCCTAGAAATTGGGGCGGTTCCGGGGATAAGATCTATAACAAACTCTACATCTCTGTCAGGTGGAATACCTGGCAGTTCTTCTGGAAAGACATCCGGAAAGTCACGGGCTACCGGAATATCTTCAAGGTCAGGAAGAGGGCTGGCATTTAGAGAATATAGTCGACGCCTTGCAATTTTGGTGGAGACAGTGACTACCTTGCCAGAGGGTGTGTGAGCTGAACAGACCTGGTGTAACAGTCAATCTTGGCATAATGAGCTTTCATCCAGTCCATACCCAAAATGATGTTAATATCTGAAGACTTGAGGGATATCAAGGAAGCTAGAAATACAAGTCTGTCAACATGTATTTCATTGCCATAACTTATCCTAGAAGTTTGCCACTTGGATCCAGGAGTTTGAATGAGTAGTGGGGAGGGCATATCACAAAATGACATGTCGTGCAAACGGGCATAACTTTCGGAAATGAAGGAGTGAGATGCCCCGGTATCGAATAGAACCGAAGCTGGGTGACAGTTGATAAGGAGTGTACCAAGAATGACATCTGGATCATCATGAGCGTCCTTAGCTAAGACGTGATGCACACGTCCAAGTTCAGTGGGAGCTGACTTGGCACTGATCATCTGGTGTGAAGGCTTACCACCACGGCCAACAGACTTCTCGGGCTGGGGTGGAGCAACACGGGTCTGAGCGCAAATACGGGCAATGTGGCCTGGCTCTCCGCACCTGTAACAAAACTTGGAGGTAGGACAAGGACCCGCATTGACAAGTGGTCTACCAATAGGCATGGTGTAGCATATGGTTGAACTGGGTGAGGTGCCACACAAGAAGGCCTTGGTGTATAACCGGGTGGAAGAGCGGAGTTCGGAACCCAAATCCGGCACTTCTGTGAAGTAGAACCGGAAGAAGAACCCAGATCTCTGGTGTGCTTACGAGACTCCTCGTAAGTGAGTTGAGCTGTTTCTACGTTAATGGCCTTGTTCACAAGAGCCTGGAATGTATTGCAATGATGCAAGTGGAGATCACGACGCAACTTGGGGTTGAGACCCTTCCGGAACCTAGCCTGCTTCTTGGCATCTGTGGACACTTCTTCTGTAGCATAGCGGGTGAGGTTCTCAAACTCTCTACTGTAAGCATCAACAGCCATCTTACCCTGGGTGAAACTACAGAACTCTTCTCTCTTGCGATCGATGAGGGCTTCAGGAATGTGATGCTCGCGAAAAGCCTCAGTGAAATCTCTCCAGGTAGGAATTTGACCAGCTGGAAGCATAGCCTCATAGTTCTGCCACCAGAGACTAGCAGGACCTTCCAGGTGATATGCAGCATAAGTGACCTTGTCACTTTCAGCTACGTTCGCAGAATGCAGCTTGTGTGTGATACTATGGAGCCAGTCATCTGCATCGAGTGGCTCAATGGAATGATGGAAGGTGGGTGGTTTCAGATCAATGAAATCCTGGATGGTCGCTGACTCTTTGCACCGATGTGCGGTGTTCTCCTCGACACGTGCGAACAAGCGGTTAGACTCACGCTTGATCCTCTCCATATCTATCATGAACTCTGCCAATGAAGGTTGGTCGGGAGGATCCTCATCCCTACCATCTCCGTGGTTCAGGCAACGAGCAACAAAACTTCGGTTAACTGATGACATCCTGAGAAGCGGAACCAAGGACGAGGTCAACAACAACTATAGGATGCAACATGTAGCACAAGGAAATTTAGTATCTCTCAAACTCCTAGGACAAATCCGGCAGCATAACGGCAGTAAAATGCTCAGAATGAGACATTCTGCGAAAGACGGGGTAGCACCATACTCAACATCATCACTCAAGGTTCTGAGATATTACTAAACAGGCTACACCTGAGGTACTCGAACTGGGATATGACTCTGATCAACCAATCCTAAGAGACTATGGAGTAGTAACACGTGATCCTGATAGACAGGAAATAAAGCCTAGTTCCTTAACCCCGTAGGAAAGATAGGATGACTCATATCAGAAGGGCATGAGATATAAGGAGTAAAAAGAGCCTTACGTTCCCTTCCACAATCAATTCCCTTACATAACTAAAGAATTTCTAGACTCAACTTCGACCAGGTTGGCTTGGAAATCCTACAGGCAGTCAGGCTCTGATACCAAAGCTATCGGGACCCCGATCCTAAGTCACACCGATCTAGCATGTAACACATCATATCACTTTGCGGCCTCACGCACGGTATTCCCACGGGTGCCACCTTACCTAGCCCGGGACCGTTTGCGCCTTTTGGCTCACGTATATGATAGTATCGCTAGCATCCATATGACAAAGAACCTGGGCTGACATGGCTAGTCGTGAACCCAAAGCGGTGCTAACCTATGGGGACAGGCATACATGAATCACATCGAGCATGTCGATCAACAGCATATGAATCCGGGCTGTAGCACTGGGCTAACAGGACTCCGGGGAACCTAGGCTGTAGCAGGCTAGGCAGGACTCCGGAAGTCACTGCGTGACATTTCCCTGAAGGGACAGACACAGGAACAAAGTGAAACACATGCCGGCCAGTCAAGTGTCCTGAGCAGTAGTGCTGGGCTAGCAGGACTCCGGTGAACCGGGCTGTAGCGGACTACTATGGCTCAAGGAAGCACTAGACTACATTTCCCCATAAGAGAGGCTGCCAAGGATAAACAACCAGATTGTCGGATCCCACACATAGCAATACACGTTACATGTACGCATAACATGCAAGTATGTGCTGTACAACATGGCATCACAATATAACGCAAGCTCATATAGATAAAGGCCCAAAAGAGCCACATAGCATTAAGTACAAGCAAGGGTCACATGACCCATCATTCGGAGCATACAAGCAACAAGCGGAAGCATTACATGTCTGAGTACAGACAACTACAAATGAAAAAGGCTGAGGAGCCCGACTATCTACAACATCCGATCAAGATCGTAGCTGAGGTACAAGCTACTTGTCGAAGTCCACGTAAACTAGTAAGACCGAAGTCTCCGCTGCAAAAACATAAATAAAGCAACATGAGTACAAAGGTACTCAGCAAGACTTACATCAGATCCTATTATACATGCACTTGTATCAAGAAGGTAATGTGGAGTTTAGTTGCAGCAAGCCAGCTTTGACTCAGTGGCTATCCTGTACTACGACTGCTGGTAACTCTTTTGAGGTGGCGCACACGAGTCCACTAATCACCACGTCAATACACTACTATGGATTCATTCCCGTCTTCCTACGAGAAGGCCATCCATAGCACTCACACTTGTCTTGAGCATTTTAGATTATCCACTTCAAGTTGTCTATGTACCACGTAAGCATCCAAGAAGTCCGTAACCGAGGACACGGCTATTCGAATAGATCATGATAACCCTGCAGGGGTGTACTTCTTCACACATGCTCTCACCACTTATCACCATGTACACGTCATGTACCTCGGCAACCTTCAAGCGAAAGCCTGGCGAGGGTGTCGGCCATGACCTGACTAACCACACAGGACTCTAGTCCAGGTTTATCGCCTATTCGGGTTCCATCCGTAAGGAGATCCGGCCGGGGTGTCGCTCACGGCCCCAAACAATGTGTGCAGGGTTCCCAAGCCCACCTCACCGGATGGATCTATGCTTGGTACACCGTGCCACTTGTGCCTAGTCTGTCCCAAGCCCACCTGGCCGAGTGCCACTTGGTAGACTACTAACACTACCTACAAACACCATAAACTAATTGCAACTCCTGAACAGAGATCAAGTTGGTTAATAAGTTGAGAGAGCTTGGAGTGCTCGGAGCCCAATGTGTGGTAGTAGCTAGTCATTGGACAACATACACAGAACCCAGTGCTTAAGGACGGTTCCAGTGAGACAACCCACCATGTACTCCTACATGGCCTCTCACCGCTACCTTTACCAAATCGTGTTCACACGCTTAACTCTCAGCACCAGAACATATCGTACCACTCCATTTCATTCCCGATGAATCAGACCTGACACAACTCTAAGCAATAGCAGGCATGGAATGGCAAGAACACAACATGGCTCAATCAACTCCTACACATGCTAGTGGGTTTTAACTATTTACTGTGGCAATGACAGGTCATGCAGAGGAATAGGTTCAACTACCGCAGCATAAAGTAGCAGTTGAATCGTTGTTGTCCTAATGCAATAATGAGAGCAGGAGCGAGAGAGTAGGATTGTATCGGAATGAACAAGGGGGTTTGCTTGCCTGGTAGATCAACAGAGGGGGCACTGCTCCACAGATAGATACTCTGGATCGGTCTCCGGAGCAGGACCTATCGAGAAGGAACGGTGTCAACAATCAATACACAAACATATGCAACAATATGATGCATGAACATGGCATGAAGATGTGATGTTGTTTGAGCTAATGCAACCAGCATTCAATTGGTTAAAGTCCATTTGAACTAAAGATTCAAATGCATCTTTAACATAAGCTCTCAAATATGCCATTTTAGTGTTTCCCTTATAGAGCATGTATAGATTGGTTTTTCATGCATGAAAATGGTACAGATGGATAGATTGAATTTTTTTGATCATTTTTCATATATAAATTATTTAAATCTGAGCTATGGTTGAATTTCTATGAATTTTTGAAGTTTAGAACATTTTCTGGAATTTCCTGATTTATTTTAATACTAGAAAATGATATATTGCGTCAGCACAGCGTCATGCTTGCGTCAGCAAGTCAACAGCGCTGACCAAGTCAAACCTGACCAGTGGGGTCCACTGGTCAGTAACATGGTGCTGTCTGGGTCACCGACAGGTGGGGTCAGGTCAACGGACACATCAGCAAGTCAACCCTGACGCGTGGGTCCCGCTGGATTATAAGCTAATTTAAACAAAAAATAAACCGAAGTTAATTAGGCACGGGGCCCAGCTGTCGGTGTCACTGAAAGGGTTAATTAGCAGCGCCATAGCCGCTAATGACGCTGCCACGTCGATACGGCCAGAGTTCAACTGCCGGCGAGGTTAATGAAGGCAGAACGGCTCGGGTTTCGCCCTCCGGCGACCAAACGCCGCGCGGAGGGGCTCTATGGGTTCCTGGCGCTCATGCGCATCCGGCGGAGGCGACGAGAGGTTGCGAGGGCGGTGGAGCTCACCGGAGCGAGGCTCGCGGCGGCGACCGGAGTTCGGTGGCGTGCGGCAGAGGGGCTAGAGGGCGCAGAAAGGCAGGGGAGTAGGGGGAACGACGGCGGGGCTCACAGGGGACCGGCGGGCGTCGTCGGGGAGCTCGGGGAAGGCTGGAGTCGGCGGGGCGGTGAGGACGATCTCCGGCGGCCGGAGATGAAGACGACGGCGCCGAGGATGAAGCGGAGCTCGCCCAGTTGCTTTGCTCGGTGAGGAGGGAGAAGGGGTCGCGGCGGAGCTGGGAAGCGTGTCGGGGAGGTGCGGCAGTGGCCGAGGCCACGGTGGCTGTGGACGGCGGCGACGACGATTTCGGCCGCGAGAGAGAGGGCGAGGGGGAAGATAGGAGAGAACTGGGGAAGTGAGAGAGGCCAGGGGGCTCGGTGGAGCTCTAGGGGGTGGACAACGCCGATGAGGGAGAGGAGGCAGCAAGCAGCTGCCTGGCGAGCATGCACGCTCGCCGTGCTCCCTTTCGCCGCTGCCTCCTGGCGAGGGAGACGACTGGCAACGGCTAGTTGGGCCGGGCCACTGCTGGGCCGGGGTGTGGCGCCAGGTAAGTCAGGTAAAAGTTTTCTTATTTCCTGTTTTCTTTTCTATTTTCTGACCTTTGTTTTGATTTAATAAAGATACCAAATCATTTGATTTAATTCTGACAATTTTTGCAGGGCCTAAGGGATTATTCCAAAGCCCCTCACCAAAATTCAGAATTATTGGACAATATTTTATATATATAAACATATTTATCCAACGCAAATAATTACTGGATTAATTCCAAATGGCCAAAATAAATATTTATGAGCTCCTAAAAATATTGGTTTGAATTGTACCTCTGCCCAATATTTTCAGAGAGAGACATGAACATTTTCTTGGACCCTTTTGGAGCAATTTTTATCTGGGTCATTTCCAGAAATGATTTCTGAGGGTTTTACAAATCCCCATTTCAAATTTAAATGAAATTTAAACGTGATGCACACATGACTAGCTAGCCTAGGTCATACCAGAACTAGGGATGTGACATATATGATCATTCACTTGCTTGGTGATGAGTGCATGCTTTTAATTTCTATCATTTTGAGCGCTCCACCAAGATGTATGTGACATGGAAGAGTAACGCATGATCCTAATTGATTGTGCATTTGCATTCAAAAGCAAATCTTAAATAATGCACAAATTTAGGGGGAGCTCTTGCTTATCACATACTTCTCAAGGTGACGATGTTTTTCAATCTTATGATCATTTGTCGAAGCTTTGATCTATATGTTGTCATCAATAACCAAAAAGGGGGAGATTGAAAGTGCAACTATCCCTGGGTGGTTTTGGTAATTCCTAACAACATATAGCTCATTGGGCTAATGCTATTTCAAGATAAATATTTCAGGAAAGCTCAATGATTGGCATGGCATGGATTAGAAAGTGGACCCCTCAAAATGCTAAGGACAAAAGATTGGCTCAAGCTCAAAGCACAAGACTCTACATTTTACTTTTAGTGATCCAAGATCACATTGAGTCCATAGGAAAAGCCAATACTATTAAAAGGGGATGAGGTGTTGCTTAATGACTTACTTGCTCAAAATGTTTAGTGATATGCTCCAAAGACCCTCAACTACTTTCTCATATCCACATATGTCCCAAACCAAAAGTCAAACTCGGCGCCACCAAAGTTTCCTATCCGGCGCCACCGAGTTCACTAGACATAGCCACTTCCACAAACCCTAGTCACTTCGGTCTCATCGATAGGGATCTCGGTCTCACCGAGATGGGATTCCAAACTCTCTGTTTCCCTTCGTAACGTTTCGGTCCAGTCGAGATGAGCGATTGATACGTCTCCAACGTATCTATAATTTTGATTGTTCCATGCTATTATACTATCAACTTTGGATGTTTATGGGCTTTATTATGCACTTTTATATTATTTTTGGGACTAACCTATTAACCCAGATCCCAGTGCCAGTTTTTGTTTTTTCCTTGTTTTAAAATATCGCAGAAAAGGAAAATCAAACGGAGTCCAATTGACCTGAAACTTCATGGAACTTATTTTTGGATCAGAAGAAGCCCAGAAGACTTGGAGTGCATGTCACGGGATCAACGAGGAAGCCACGAGGCAGGGGGCGCACCCACCCCCTGGGCGCGCCCTCCACCCTCGTGGGCCCCTTGTGGCCCCCCCCTGACACACTTCTTCCCCCTATATATCTCCATATACCCTGAAACAATCAGGGAACACAATAGATCGGAAGTTCCGCCGCCAGAAGCCTCTGTAGCCACCGAAAGCCAATCTAGACCCGTTCCGGCACCCTGCCGGAGGGGGCAATCCCTCTCCGGTGGCCATCTTCATCCCAGTGCTCTCCATGACGAGGAGGGAGTAGTTCTCCCTCGGGGCTGAGGGTATGTACCTGTAGCTATGTGTTTGATCTCTCTCTCTCTCTCTCTCTCTCGTGTTCTTGAGGTGGTACGATCTTGATGTATCGCGAGCTTTGCTATTATATTTGGATCCTATGATGTTTCTTCCCCCCTATACTCTCTTGTAATGGATTGAGTTTCCCCTTCGAAGTTATCTTATTGGATTGAGTCTTTAAAAATTTCAGAACACTTGATGTATGTCTTGCCGTGCGTATCTGTGGTGACAATGGGATATCACGTGATTCACTTGATGTCTGTTTTGGTGATCAACTTGCGGGTTCCGCCCATGAACCTATGCATAGGGGTTGGCACACGTTTTCGTCATGATTCTCCGGTAGAAACTTTGGGGCACTCTTTGAGGTTCTATGTGTAGATGAATCTGAGATTGTGTGATGCATATCGTATAATCATACCCACGGATAATTGAGGTGACATTGGAGTATCTAGGTGACATTAGGGTTTTGGCAGATTCTCTTTTTGACAGATTCTGTTTTTCGTGTGTTGTTTGCTTATTTTAATGAATCTATGAGTAGTATCGGAGGGTATGAACCATAGATGAGTTGGAATATAGTAGATATTACACCAATATAAATAAATAATGAGTTCATTACCGTACCTTGAAAAGGTGTTTTGTTTTCTTTCGCTAACGGAGCTCACGAGTTTTCTACTTTAAGTTTTGTGTTGTGAAGTTTTCAAGTTTTGGGTAAGGATTTGATGGATTATGGAACAAGGAGAGGCAAGAGCCTAAGCTTGGGGATGCCCAAGGCACCCCAAGGCAATATTCAAGGACAACCAAGAGCCTAAGCTTGGGGATGCCCCAGAAGGCATCCCCTCTTTCGTCTTCGTTCATCAGTAACTTTACTTGGAGCTATATTTTTATTCACCACATGATATGTGTTTTGCTTGGAGCGTCAATTTTTTTGTTTTGCTTGCTATTTGAATAAAGTATCAAGATCTGGAATTCTTAAATGTTAGAGAATCTTCATATAGTTGCATAATCATTCGACTACTCATTGATCTTCACTTGTATCTTTCGGAGTAGTTTGTCATTTGCTCTAGTGCTTCACTTATATCCTTTTAGAGCACGGTGGTGGTTTTATTTTATAGAAATAGATGAACTCTCATGCTTCACTTATATTATTTTGAGAGTCCTAAACAGCATGGTAATTTGCTTTGGTTATGAATTTAGTCCTAATATGATGGGCATCCAAGAGGGATATAATAAAAACTTTCATATAGAGTGCATTGAATACTATGAGAAGTTTGATACTTGATGATTGTTTTGAGATAAGAGGATGGTAATATTAGAGTCATGCTAATGAGTAGTTGTGAATTTCAGAGATACTTGTGTTGAAGTTTGTGATTCCCGTAGCATGCACGTATGGTGAACCGTTATGTGATGAAATCGGAGCATGATTTATTTATTGATTGTCTTCCTTATGAGTGGCGGTCGGGGACGAGCGATGGTCTTTTCCTACCAATCTATCCCCCTAGGAGCATGCGCGTAGTACTTTGTTTTGATAACTAATAAATTTTGGTAATTAGTATGTGAGTTCTTTATGACTAATCTTGAGTCCATGGATTATACGCACTCTCACCCTTCCACCATTGCTAGCCTCTCTAGTACCATGCAACTTTTGCCGGTACCATAAACCCACCATTTACCTTCCTCAAAACAGCCATCATACCTACCTATTATGGCATTTCCATAGCCATTCCAAGATATATTGCCATGCAAATTTCCACCGTTCCGTTTATTATGACACGCACCATCATTTTCATATTGCTATGCATGATCATGTAGTTGACATCGTATTTGTGGCAAAGCCACCGTTCATAATTCTTTCATACATGTCACTCATGCATCATTGCACATCCCGGTACACCGCCAGAGGCATTCATATAGAGTCACATCTTGTTCTAAGTATCGAGTTGTAATTCTTGAGTTGTAAGTCAATAAAAGTGTGATGATCATCATTATTAAAGCATTGTCCCAGTGAGGAAAGGATGATGGAGACCATGATTCCCCCACAAGTCAGGGTGAGACTCTGGATGAAAATAAATAAATAAAAGAGGCCAAAGAAGCCCAAATAAAAAAAAGATTAAAAAAATAGGCCATAAAAAAAGAGAGAAAGGCCCAAATAAAAAAATAAAAAATAAAAAATGAGAGAAAAAGAGAGAAGGGGCAATGCTACTATCCTTTTACCTGTGGGGACCCCGACTCGCAAGTCGTGATCACCGAATGCACGTGTACGGTGATCCCAGAGATCAATGCTCACTGAACACACAGAAGCTGAATAACAAGAGTCTTACATCCATACATACCGTCTTACACAAATAGTGACCAACATGGTCAAGTCTTACATCGATAAAGCCTTAAGGGCTGAACATCAAATGAAACATAGCAGCGGAAAACGTCGTCGATAAGTAGAACCCATGCCATCTGCCTTAACCCTACAGGCATTCTGACTGGGAAAACGCCCTAGTTCGCATGATCGCCTCCAAAGAACTCTTCTCCGAACTCCGGTTCTTCCATGCCTGGTTAATTAAATAACCAGTGGCAAGCCAATGAGTACTTTGAATGTACTCGCAAGCAACCCATGATTTGGTTCAAGGTACAGTAATGCATAACATAGGTAAAGTTTTGCATAAAGCTAGTTTTGAGTGCAATGACATGTTCAACATCCTATAAAGCATGCATCAAGAGAATTCAAGTATCCATAAGAACTGGTCACAGATATCAACATAAATAGAAAGGGGCACCAACCCATTTATCATAAACAGAGAGGGCACCAACCCATCTCAATTGTGTCAAGTCCTCTGACTTGATCCAAGACAACACCATCATCTCACACACACCGGGTTTGGAAACAAGTGGACGTAGCCCAAGAGCGGTTACCCAACTGTCCTTGACCGTGGACACGGCTATTCGAATAGTTTTACACTCTGCAGAGGTTGCACACTTTACCCACTAGATCCGGGGAACTTCCGTGTCATCCACGACCCGCGGTACCTCAAGTACCCGGGGTAAGCACCCGATCACTACCTTTCCCTAGACGACACTAACATGGAGTCCACTCGATTGGTAGTAACCCCCGTGCCGAACATTTCACATCATAAAGTTGTGGAGCCTCGCTCCCATTTTCATCACATACCACAAGCACGGGGTACCAACGGTGTGTCCGGTGCCCTGTGAAAACAGTCATGGCCGCCCTACCTGGCACGACCCCGTCCCAAGGGAGAGCACCAACTCTCCCCCGTCACTAGTAATGCGGGCTCCAAGCTAGTATCGGTCTAGGTACTCAATAATGCCCTTTCCCATATAAGGGTAGAGTGGTCGCGCATGTAAGGTTGGAATAACGGTCGCAACTCCGACCAATCCGTTTTGAAAACAACACACACCTTCCTTGGCACACCACTTCGTCATCAAGTGGTCACCCATCTCATCATCTCCCTCGGGCATAAGTGGCACCCGACGGGGTTTTCGAAAAGACTTTTGAAATCACATTGCCTCCTTCACCATGCACAAACCCACCCCATTTGCGTAGCATCTACATTTGCATCCTATCTACTCCCACCGGCATAACCCTCATAAGAAGGTAGGGCCATGCACACTGCAAGTATCAACGAGGAAGTAATCGTGGTAACCAACCCACGTGGTTCACCATCTCATCATGGTTCCGATGCATCGATAATAAAGAGCTAAAAATGACATGCATATAAAGGGGTATCATAGTCATGGTCAAAGGGCTGCTTGCCTTGGTTGGCTTGATCTTCAAAGTCTTCAGGCCCTGCTCCTCCTTCTTCCTCAGCTACCTCGTCAAATACGGGATCTAACGTCGCAAGAAAACAACGGGAAAATAAGGCAATAATAAAAACAGAAAAGTCAAAGTGCTCACAAAAATGTCAACTTATTTTTGTAAAATACTAGGAGGAAGGCTAGGAAGGGGACAACTTTTGGTTTTGGTTTTGGAGCAGCAAAATAGGAGTTATGGATTTTCAAAGGCCTATTTAAATGCTAAAAACCACATTTAAATATTTACAGAGAAGAAAAGGTGGTTGGATTTGAGTGAAAGTTGCACCATTAAATAGGTTGCAATATTCTAGGAATTTAGAAATTGGAATCAATGCATTTGGATTAATATTCTGCCCTGTGGAATATTTGGAAATAATACAGAAAAGGAAAAAGAAAAACGGCGCTGTGCCACTAGGCCAGAGAGGCCACAGCAGCAGCAGGCCCAGGGGGGAAACCCAGCCCACGCGGCCGCCACGTCGAAGGCGTAAAGGCTGAATACGCCTTCGGCCGACGGCGGATCGGTGCGCGCGCGCGCGCACGTTTTAAACCCGACGGGTGGATCCCACCCGTCAGGGCGTGTGGCTGACGGGCCGGCCCCACGGCGGCCGTCGTCTACCTCCGGCCAGAGGCGACGGCGAGCTCGCCGGCGGCGGTACAGGGCACGGGAAGGGATGCGGAGACTACCGTCGGACTCAGGGGCGAGTCGCGGTTCTGGTGGTGGTGGAGACGGTCGCCGGAGTGGCCTGCTTCGCCGGCGACGAGGTCCCGCGGCGGAGGCGCTTCGGCGTCAGTGGCTCCGGCCGGTTCCGGCTGCAAAACAGGGGGAAACGAGGGGGGAAAGAATCAGTGGCGCCTCGCGGTTCCAGATCGAGAGAGAGCTGGGGCGGAGAAGGCCTGTACCGCGCGGACGCCGACGAGCCGAGGCGGCGGAGCTCGAGCTCGATCTCGAGCTCGGGTGGTTCTGGAGAGGAAGGAGTGGTGCGGGAGGCCGATTGGGTGTGTGGAGGGGCGACAGGGAGGAAGAGAGAGGCTCGGGGGCACCTTATATAGGCTGGCCGCGGTTCACCGTAGGCGTGGCCTACGGGCGCCCGCGGGATCGGCTCTGGAGACCGTGGGAGAGGAGTTGGAGCTATCCACGGCGCTCGTGGGGATGGAGTAGGGCGCCAGTGAGAAGGAGAGAGAGCGGGGGAGGGTTCTGGCGCCCGCGCGTGTGAGGCCGGCCATTGGCCGAGCCGGGCGGCGTCGGGCACGCGCTGCAGGAGGGGAGAGAGAGGGAGAGACAATGGGGACGGCACGGCGGCGTGTCGCAGACGTCGAGACACATCAACTGGCGCGATGGGAAGGCACGAGGCGGTCGGGAGGCGCGGTGTCAACGGTCGGCGCTCTGGCAGGCGCTCCAGAGCGCGACTTTGGCCGGCATCCGCGGGTTTTCCGCGTCGCGCGCGCGTCCTTTTCTGTCTGGAGGCTACAGTGGAAGGGGGCAAAACCTGGAAAGAGCCTGGGATGCTCTGGGGTGCAGAGGGGAGAGAGAGAGGCTGGGAGAGAGAAGGGAAGCTGTTGTCCAGAGAGGACAAACGTGATTCCCTCCTTCCTCCACATTGCTTCCTCGGGTAGAAAAGTGTCTAAGTGACAGAGGGGAGTGAGGAGGGGGTGTGGCAAAAAGATGAACTCAAGGAGATTAGTGAAAGTGGCAAAAATAGGCTTTTTAGTATTTTGCCAGAAGGTGTTTGATGGAGTTTTGGGTAAGCTAATGACTCCCACTGGCCAAGATACTCCAAGGGGTGAAATGTCACATATATTTAGGGCCTTCCACCCATTTTGAGCTTATTTGGACAAAGTTGCCAATGCAACTTTTGCAAACCCTAGAAATGGGCAGAAATGGATTTGTGTAGATCCAGTGGAGTAAATCATTTCTCCTTGATGTACCACTTGGTGTGGTGGCCTTATTTGGTCACATGGTCAGGCTCACCAAAGTTGGGGTCTTGGAGAAAAAGTTGGTAGTGCAAAGTAGTTCAAACTTGATTCTGATCAGAGAGGGTTTTGAGGCACTTTGACCAAGACTTCCTCTTCTCCAACCTGTGCCATTTTGTCCAGATGCATCATTAGACCAATGAAGCATGTCCACCAAGTTTGAGAACATTTGGACATACTTGGCATTGTAAAGTTGATCAAACTTCAGAATGGACAGAGATAGTTTTGAGGGGTTTTGATGGTGTTATCATGTTCTCCAAGTCCTGAGGCTTGGCAAGATCATCTAATATGTCATATGTGACATGATAGAATTTTCCTGGAATTTTTGGAGAATATTACCTTTGTAAATATTTCAAAAGCTTGAAATATCCAGGAAGGGTTTTAGAGGGATTTGACCAATATTTTGAACATGACCAGGTGTTGAAACTCTTATATATGGACAATATATGTCCTATGAGTTTCCATAAATTTTGTCAAATATTTTTAAAACAATAAAATAATTTTTCCCTATTAAAGACCATTTCTGGCCTTAAGAAAAAGCCTTTAAATAAAATAGTAAAACAATTTTTAAAATTATAGGTTTGTGGTTCCTGGGCATCCTATATCTAATAGGAGTCAAATATATTTTTGGAATGATTTTTACTGCTCTTAATCAAGTACTTGCAGTGCAAACCTCAATTCAGGGGTTTTTGGAAAACTAATTTTAGAAAATACTTTCTGGCCAAATTATTTTTGTAAGAAAATTCTATATAGCACTATTCACCTGGCATGGTCATTGGTTAGGAGCTTGGGGTAAGGAGATGGAATTTAGAGGGTAGAGTAGTTGACTTCAAGAAGCACTTGAAAGAAACACAGAGAGGAAACCAACTCCAAATAAAAGCCAAATAATGCAAAAAAAAGTTTTTGTTGGTCCAAACTTTCATGCTTTAATAGTGAAAATGAAATGTTACAAAATGCAGGGTGTGACAGACCTACCCCCCTTACAAGAATCTCGTCCCCGAGATTCCTAAACTAGGCTTAAAAGAGATACGGAAATTCGGATCTAAGGTAGTCTTCACGCTCCCAAGTTGCTTCTGCTTCAGTGTGGTTGCTCCATTGGACCTTGAAGTACTTGATGGTGCGGCTTCGAGTGCGTCGTTCAGCCTCATCCAGAATGCAGATGGGCCGCTCACGATAAGTCAAATCAGGTTGAAGATCAATGGCTTGATGATTGACGTCCTTGTAGAGGTCGGGCTTGTCTGGAACTTGGAGACACTTCCGGAGTTGTGACACGTGGAACACGTTGTGCACATCAGAAAGTTCAGGTGGAAGTTCCAACTGGTAAGCCACCTCCCCTCGTCGCTCAGTGATCTTGAAGGGCCCAATGTATCTCGGAGCGAGCTTTCCCCTGACATGAAAGCGCTGGGCTCCTTTGAGAGGGGTGACCCGGAGATAGACATGGTCTCCAACTCGGAAGTTTATGTCTCTGCGACGTGAGTCCGCATAGCTCTTCTGCCTTGACTTGGCAGACTTCAGACGCTCTCGGACAAGCTGGACTTGCTCTTCTGCTTCACGAAGGATATCAGGCCCAAAGACAAGTCCTTCTCCGGCCTCCGACCAGTTGAGAGGTGTACGGCACTTCCGCCCGTATAACACTTCAAATGGTGCCATCTGAAGGCTGGCCTGATAACTGTTGTTGTAAGAGAACTCGGCGAAAGGGAGGCAATCTTCCCACCTAGCTCCATAAGCTAAGACACAGGCTCGGAGCATGTCTTCGAGTATTTGATTCACTCGCTCGGTCTGACCTCCGGTCTATGGGTGGAAAGCAGTGCTGAAGGACAACTTGGTCCCCATAGCCTCCTGGAATTTCTTCCAAAACCTTGAGGTGAACTGGGTTCCTCGATCTGACACAATCTCCTTGGGAACACCATGAAGGCTCACGATTCGGTTGATGTAGAGACTGGCTAACTGGTTCCCCTTGTAGGTCGTCTTGACGGGAATGAAGTGGGCCACCTTGGTCAAATGGTCAACGATGACCCATATTGAGTCATGTCCCTTGCTTGACCTGGGTAAACCGGTGATGAAGTCCATCCCGAGTCTGTCCCACTTCCATTCAGGCACCTTAAGGGGTTGCAACAATCCAGCGGGTCGCTGATGCTCAGCTTTGACTCTCTGGCATACGTCGCATTTTGCAACATAGGTGGCAATCTCCCTTTTCATCCCGTGCCACCAAAAATTTTCCTTCAGGTCTTGATACATCTTGGTGCCTCCAGGGTGGATGGAATATGGCTATCATGAGCTTCTTGCAAGATCAGGTTCTTGGGCTCAACCTTGTTGGGCACGCAGATGCGATTCCCAAACCACACAATTCCTTCCTCATCCTCTGAGAATCCTGAGGCTTTGCCTGCCTTGTTCTTCCTCTTGATGCCTTCAATACTCTCATGCCCCTTCTGAGCTTTCTTGATATCATCCATCAAGGTAGGCTTAACTTCGAGGTTGGCCAAGAATCCTGGTGCAACCAGTTCCAACCCGAAGTTTTCAAGTTCTTCATACAAGGCGGGTAGCTTGTGCTTTAGCATAGCATTCAAGGAGCAAGCCTTCCTGCTCAACGCGTCTGCTACCACATTAGCCTTTCCAGGGTGGTATTGAACACTGAGGTCATAATCCTTTATCAACTCCAGCCATCTTCTCTGCCTCATGTTCAATTCCCTCTGAGTGAAAATATACTTCAGACTTTTGTGATCCGTGTATATCTCACATCGCTTCCCCAAGAGGTAATGTCGCCAAGTCTTCAGGGCATGAACCACTGCTGCTAGCTCAAGGTCATGAGTAGCGTAGTTCTCTTCGTGAGGTCGTAGCTGCCTTGAAAGGTAGGCCACGACTCTGCCTTCTTGCATCAGAACACCTCCCAGTCCGATTCTTGACGCATCACAATATATCACAAACTCCTTGTGTATATCTGGTGTGGCCAGAACTGGAGCGGTGGTTAGCCTCTTCTTCAGCTCCTGGAAGCTTTCTTCGCACTTCGGCGTCCATTTGAACTTCTTGTCCTTCTTCAAGAGCTGAGTCATGGGTCGGGCAATGCTCGAAAACCCTTCAACGAACTTGCGGTAATATCCCGCGAGTCCGAGGAAGCTTCTGACTTCCTTCACATTGCTCGGGGATTGCCATTCAGTCACGGCTTCAATCTTAGCAGGGTCGACTGACAATCCTTCTTCAGTTAGAACATGTCCCAGAAATCCAACTTCACGCAGCCAGAATTCACACTTGCTGAACTTGGCATACAGTTGGTGCTCTCGAAGCTTGTCTAGGACCATCCTCAAGTGTTGCTCGTGCTCTTCTTCCGACTTCGAGAAGACAAGAATGTCATCAATGAAGACGACGACGAACTTGTCCAAATATTCCATGAAGACCTTATTCATGAGATACATGAAGTAAGCTGGGGCATTGGTCAACCCAAAGGACATGACCGTGCATTCATACAGGCCATATCTGGTTACGAATGCCGTCTTCAGAATATCTTGGGGTCTGATCTTCAGTTGGTAGTACCCAGATCTGAGGTCGATCTTGGAGAACACCTTGGCCCCATTGAGTTGATCAAACAGATCTTCAATCTTGGGAAGTGGGTACTTGTTCTTGATTGTAACCTCGTTGAGGGAGCGGTAGTCAATGCATAAGCGGATGGTACCGTCCTTCTTTGCCACAAACAGAACAGGTGATCCCCAAGGGGAGGCACTAGGGCGGATAAATCCCTCCCTCAACTGCTCTTCCAGCTGCTTCTTCAATTCTGCTAACTCCTCCGATCCCATTCTATAAGGCTTCTTATAGATGGGTCCCGCTCCGGGTATGAGCTCGATGATGAACTCAATGTCCCGATCAGGAGGCATTCCTGGTAGCTCATCAGGAAAAACATCGGGATACTCGCGTACTACCGGCACTTGTTCCAATCCAACTTCAGTTAGACAGTTGGCTTGGTTGGCTTGAGCAGAGGAGGGATTGGAGGCAAACTTAACTTCGACTCCTCGGCCATTGGTCATAGTGACCGTCCGGTTGGCGCAATCAATCAAGCCTTGGTGCTTGCTGAGCCAATCCATTCCCAAGATCACATCCAAGCCTTGTGATTTTAGGATGATAAGGTCTGCTAGGAAGTCTACCCCGTTAATGGTAATCCCGACTCCTTTACATCCTATCTTGGCTCTCATCTCTGCTCCGGGGGTTTGTACCACCATAGGGTTATTCAGGGGTGTAGGGGTCATGCCACTTTTTAATGCAAAACTTTGGGTGACAAAAGAATGCGTGGCTCCAGAATCAAACAAAACTGTTGCGGGTGCTGAATTTACAAGGAACGTACCCAGCACGACGTCCGGGTCTTCCTGGGCTTCTTCCGCGGTGACATGATTCACACGACCCCTGCCATTGTTGGGCAAGTTGCGGGGAGCTTGGTTCCTTGGTGGCATTCCACGGCCTTGTCCCGGGTTCTGCGCATTGGGGCGCGGGGCGTCAGGCTTCTTGTTGGGGCAATTCTTGGAGTAATGCCCTGGCTGTCCACATCCGAAACAAGTGACTTGATTGGGGACGACGCCCTTGCCAGCATTGTTATTGGGGTTGTTGTAAGCTGGCCTGGGGTTGGCATACTGCTGAGGTGGATAGTTGGTGCGAGGTGCAGGAGCTCTTGGCTGCTGATAGGCTGGCTTGACCGGGGCTGGCTGCCACGGGCGAGGCTTCTGGTTGCTGGAGCTACCCTTGCTGATCATCTTGCGCTTACGAGTGTCATCCAAGGCACGCCGCTTGTCCTCAAGCATGAGTGCCTTGTTCACCAGATCAGGAAAGGTTGGGCAGTCACACACAACAAGCGAGTACTGCAGAGTCTGGTTAAGGCCTTCCATGAAGCGCTCCCTTTTGGCAGCATCAGTGCTGACATCCTCAGGGGCATACCTTGAGAGAACACTGAACTTCTGCATGTACTCCTTGACAGTGCTACTACCTTGCTTCAGGGCTCGGAACTCACGCTTCTTGATGGCCATGATTCCAGAAGGGATGTGGGCCTTGCGGAATTCCGTCTTGAAGGTGTCCCAAGTGATGTCTTGCTCAACATGCATAGCCTTGAATCCATCCCACCAAGCTCTAGCAGTCCCCCCGAGACAGTGGGCAGCATACGCCACTTTATCACGGTCCTCAGTGCATCCGACTAGTGCCAGCAGATCCTCAATGGTGCGGACCCAGTCGTCTGCATCCAGGGGTTCAGCAGTCTCGATGAAAGTGGGTGGTGCATGCTTCTTGAATTCCACCAGTGTGGAACGTCCATGGCCGTGCCCCGCCGGCTGGCGGTTGACAGCCTGAGCAATCATCTGGAGGGCTGCAGTGTTGGCTTGGCGCTCCTCTCGAAAGGCTTGGAGAAGCTGAGCCATATCCATGCTTGGAGGAGGTGGTGGTGGTGGAGTCTGTCCTTGGGCTTGGTCCTGGCTGGCTCCGGCCTCAGCAGAACCTCCGGCTTCTTGCGGCTGGGTAGAGGTACCAGTACGTGTTACAACAGGCATCCTGTTGGAGCGGTCAAGGTCTCATGATTGGGAACAACAATGAGGGAAAGCAGTAGAGATGGAATGCCTAGCAAGGGGGTGGTGTGACACAAATTAAGTAAAACAAAGGCCAGAAGGGCCAAACTCATGCATTAAAACCAAATGGGGAATGTAGTCGTTTACAAGCTCCCAAAGGGAAAGTACGACTTCATCAAAGCAAGTTGAAAGCAAACACAACCTAACATGGTTTCATAAGAACCATTACAAGGACTCGACTTCGCAAAAGGGGTACACGACCTATCCAACCATAGGCTACGAGCTAGCCTATCCTAGTCCTGAACGGAGTCTAAGTGGTGGAATGCTCGGTCGGGTATTCTGGCTCCTCTGGGTCTTCCTCCTCATCTTCATCTGTCTTGGTCTCTTCATCGCTTGAGGAAGCGGGGGAGTGAAGGAGCTGAACACGGCGCTGCTTTGTTGGTGGCGTCGTGAAGAGGTTGCGGTACTCCTTTGCCGTCATACGGCGTGGCTGAGGTGTTCCCTTGGCAGGTGCGACCTGTGGGGGTCGTCCGCCTCGATAAGCTACTGCGGGCTGTCCAGGGGGTGCTCCATCCTTCTTGATCCTGTCTGCCTTCATCTGAACTATGCGGAGGAGCTCCTTGGTCTCGCGGAGTTCCTTTCGAAGCTCCGTCGACTCCGAGGCCAGGTGCTGTGCCCGACTGTCAGCACACAAGCTGAAGTAGGTCTGGAAGCGGAGAGAAAGTCCCTCGTCCATGGGTGGTGCTGGTGCGCTGCTCTCGTCATCACCTTCCTTACGATAAGGCAGGTAACGAGTGGCTGGCTCTCTCGCCATCTCTGGCAGGAGATCCCGGAGGCGAGTCAGCGCCTTGAGGGCAGCAGTCTCCACGGCGAGGAGCAGTGTCGCCATCTGGGGTCCCTCAAAGAACCAGCTCGCCGGGGCGTCATTCGCCCTCACGACTACCTCCACGTGATACTCCCTCTTGGTGCTGTCGACCTAGTGCTCGTGGTAGGAGAAGGTGGGGACTCGAGTGCACGTGGATAGTCTCGCTCTAACTAACGTCCATGCTAACTAAGGCTTCCTACAGTCAGGATGGCTCTGATACCAGCTCTGTGGGGACCCCGACTCGCAAGTCGTGATCACCGAATGCACGTGTACAGTGATCCCAGAGATCAATGCTCACTGAACACACAGAAGCTGAATAACAAGAGTCTTACATCCATACATACCGTCTTACACAAATAGTGACCAACATGGTCAAGTCTTACATCAATAAAGCCTTAAGGGCTGAACATCAAATGAAACATAGCAGCGGAAAACGTCGTCGATAAGTAGAACCCATGCCATCTGCCTTAACCCTACAGGCATTCTGACTGGGAAAACGCCCTAGTTCGCATGATCGCCTCCAAATAACTCTTCTCCGAACTCCGGTTCTTCCATGCCTGGTTAATTAAATAACCAGTGGCAAGCCAATGAGTACTTTGAATGTACTCGCAAGCAACCCATGATTTGGTTCAAGGTACAGTAATGCATAACATAGGTAAAGTTTTGCATAAAGCTAGTTTTGAGTGCAATGACATGTTCAACATCCTATAAAGCATGCATCAAGAGAATTCAAGTATCCATAAGAACTGGTCACAGATATCAACATAAATAGAAAGGGGCACCAACCCATTTATCATAAACAGAGAGGGCACCAACCCATCTCAATCGTGTCAAGTCCTCTGACTTGATCCAAGACAACACCATCATCTCACACACACCGGGTTTGGAAACAAGTGGACGTAGCCCAAGAGCGGTTACCCAACTGTCCTTGACCGTGGACACGGCTATTCGAATAGTTTTACACTCTGCAGAGGTTGCACACTTTACCCACTAGATCCGGGGAACTTCCGTGTCATCCACGACCCGCGGTACCTCAAGTACCCGGGGTAAGCACCCGATCACTACCTTTCCCTAGACGACACTAACATGGAGTCCACTTGATTGGTAGTAACCCCCGTGCCGAACATTTCACATCATAAAGTTGTGGAGCCTCGCTCCCATTTTCATCATATACCACAAGCACGGGGTACCAACGGTGTGTCCGGTGCCCTGTGAAAACAGTCATGGCCGCCCTACCTGGCACGACCCCGTCCCAAGAGAGAGCACCAACTCTCCCCCGTCACTAGTAATGCGGGCTCCAAGCTAGTATCGGTCTAGGTACTCAATAATGCCCTTTCCCATATAAGGGTAGAGTGGTCGCGCATGTAAGGTTGGAATAACGGTCGCAAGTCCGACCAATCCGTTTTGAAAACAACACACACCTTCCTTGGCACACCACTTCGTCATCAAGTGGTCACCCATCTCATCATCTCCCTCGGGCATAAGTGGCACCCGACGGGGTTTTCGAAAAGACTTTTGAAATCACATTGCCTCCTTCACCATGCACAAACCCACCCCATTTGCGTAGCATCTACATTTGCATCCTATCTACTCCCACCGGCATAACCCTCATAAGAAGGTAGGGCCATGCACACTGCAAGTATCAACGAGGAAGTAATCGTGGTAACCAACCCACGTGGTTCACCATCTCATCATGATTCCGATGCATCGATAATAAAGAGCTAAAAATGACATGCATATAAAGGGGTATCATAGTCATGGTCAAAGGGCTGCTTGCCTTGGTTGGCTTGATCTTCAAAGTCTTCAGGCCCTGCTCCTCCTTCCTCAGCTACCTCGTCAAATACGGGATCTAACGTCGCAAGAAAACAACGGGAAAATAAGGCAATAATAAAAACAGAAAAGTCAAAGTGCTCACAAAAATGTCAACTTATTTTTGTAAAATACTAGGAGGAAGGCTAGGAAGGGGACAACTTTTGGTTTTGGTTTTGGAGCAGCAAAATAGGAGTTATGGATTTTCAAAGGCCTATTTAAATGCTAAAAACCACATTTAAATATTTACAGAGAAGAAAAGGTGGTTGGATTTGAGTGAAAGTTGCACCATTAAATAGGTTGCAATATTCTAGGAATTTAGAAATTGGAATCAATGCATTTGGATTAATATTCTGCCCTGTGGAATATTTGGAAATAATACAGAAAAGGAAAAAGAAAAACGGCGCTGTGCCACTGGGCCAGAGAGGCCACAGCAGCAGCAGGCCCAGGGGGGGAAACCCAGCCCACGCGGCCGCCACGTCGAAGGCGTAAAGGCTGAATACGCCTTCGGCCGACGGCGGATCGGTGCGCGCGCGCGCGCACGTTTTAAACCTGACGGGTGGATCCCACCCGTCAGGGCGTGTGGCTGACGGGCCGGCCCCACGGCGGCCGTCGTCTACCTCCGGCCAGAGGCGACGGCGAGCTCGCCGGCGGCGGTACAGGGCACGGGAAGGGATGCGGAGACTACCGTCGGACTCAGGGGCGAGTCGCGGTTCTGGTGGTGGTGGAGACGGTCGCCGGAGTGGCCTGCTTCGCCGGCGACGAGGTCCCGCGGCGGAGGCGCTTCGGCGTCAGTGGCTCCGGCCGGTTCCGGCTGCAAAACAAGGGGAAACGAGGGGGGAAAGAATCAGTGGTGCCTCGCGGTTCCAGATCGAGAGAGAGCTGGGGTGGAGAAGGCCTGTACCGCGCGGACGCCGACGAGCCGAGGCGGCGGAGCTCGAGCTCGATCTCGAGCTCGGGTGGTTCTGGAGAGGAAGGAGTGGTGCGGGAGGCCGATTGGGTGTGTGGAGGGGCGACAGGGAGGAAGAGAGAGGCTCGGGGGCACCTTATATAGGCTGGCCGCGGTTCACCGTAGGCGTGGCCTACGGGCGCCCGCGGGATCGGCTCTGGAGACCATGGGAGAGGAGTTGGAGCTGTCCACGGCGCTCGTGGGGATGGAGTAGGGCGCCAGTGAGAAGGAGAGAGAGCGGGGGAGGGTTCTGGCGCCCGCGCGTGTGAGGCCGGCCATTGGCCGAGCCGGGCGGCGTCGGGCACGCGCTGCAGGAGGGGAGAGAGAGGGAGAGACAATGGGGACGGCACGGCGGCGTGTCGCAGACGTCGAGACACATCAACTGGCGCGATGGGAAGGCACGAGGCGGTCGGGAGGCGCGGTGTCAACGGTCGGCGCTCTGGCAGGCGCTCCAGAGCGCGACTTTGGCCGGCATCCGCGGGTTTTCCGCGTCGCGCGTGCGTCCTTTTCTGTCTGGAGGCTACAGTGGAAGGGGGCAAAACCTGGAAAGAGCCCGGGATGCTCTGGGGTGCAGAGGGGAGAGAGAGAGGCTGGGAGAGAGAAGGGAAGCTGTTGTCCAGAGAGGACAAACGTGATTCCCTCCTTCCTCCACATTGCTTCCTCGGGTAGAAAAGTGTCTAAGTGACAGAGGGGAGTGAGGAGGGGTTGTGGCAAAAAGATGAACTCAAGGAGATTAGTGAAAGTGGCAAAAATAGGCCTTTTAGTATTCTGCCAGAAGGTGTTTGATGGAGTTTTGGGTAAGCTAATGACTCCCACTGGCCAAGATACTCCAAGGGGTGAAATTTCACATATATTTAGGGCCTTCCACCCATTTTGAGCTTATTTGAACAAAGTTGCCAATGCAACTTTTGCAAACCCTAGAAATGGGCAGAAATGGATTTGTGTAGATCCAGTGGAGTAAATCATTTCTCCTTGATGTACCACTTGGTGTGGTGGCCTTATTTGGTCACATGGTCAGGCTCACCAAAGTTGGGGTCTTGGAGAAAAAGTTGGTAGTGCAAAGTAGTTCAAACTTGATTCTGGTCAGAGAGGGTTTTGAGGGGCACTTTGACCAAGACTTCCTCTTCTCCAACCTGTGCCATTTGGTCCAGATGCATCATTAGACCAATGAAGCATGTCCACCAAGTTTGAGAACATTTGGACATACTTGGCATTGTAAAGTTGATCAAACTTCAGAATGGACAGAGATAGTTTTGAGGGGTTTTGATGGTGTTATCATGTTCTCCAAGTCCTGAGGCTTGGCAAGATCATCTAATATGTCATATGTGACATGATAGAATTTTCCTGGAATTTTTGGAGAATATTTCCTTTGTAAATATTTCAAAAGCTTGAAATATCTAGGAAGGGTTTTAGAGGGATTTGACCAATATTTTGAACATGACCAGGTGTTGAAACTCTTATATATGGACAATATATGTCCTATGAGTTTCCATAAATTTTGTCAAATATTTTTAAAACAATAAAATAATTTTTCCCTATTAAAGACCATTTCTGGCCTTAAGAAAAAGCCTTTAAATAAAATAGTAAAACAATTTTTAAAATTATAGGTTTGTGGTTCCTGGGCATCCTATATCTAATAGGAGTCAAATATATTTTTGGAATGATTTTTACTGCCCTTAATCAAGTACTTGCAGTGCAAACCTCAATTCAGGGGTTTTTGGAAAACTAATTTTAGAAAATACTTTCTGGCCAAATTATTTTTGTAAGAAAATTCTATATAGCACTATTCACCTGGCATGGTCATTGGTCAGGAGCTTGGGGTAAGGAGATGGAATTTAGAGGGTAGAGTAGTTGACTTCAAGAAGCACTTGAAAGAAACACAGAGAGGAAACCAACTCCAAATAAAAGCCAAATAATGCAAAAAAAAAGTTTTTGTTGGTCCAAACTTTCATGCTTTAATAATGAAAATGAAATGTTACAAAATGCAGGGTGTGACATTACCACACTTGTGCTTCAAAGTAGCACCATGATCTTCATAATAAAGAGTCTCCTATGTTATCACTTCCATATACTAGTGGGAATTTTTCATTATAGAACTTGACTTGCATATTCCAATGATGGGCTTCCTCAAAATGCCCTAGGTCTTCGTGAGCAAGCAAGTTGGATGCACACCCACTTAGTTTCTTTTGTCGAGCTTTCATATACTTATAGCTCTAGTGCATCCGTTGCATGGCAATCCCTACTCACTCACATTGATATCTATTGATGGGAATCTCCATAGCCCATTGATACACCTAGTTGATGTGAGACTATCTTCTCCCTTTTTGCCTTCTCCACAACCACCATTCTATTCCACCTATAGTGTTATATCCATGGCTCACGCTCATGTATTGCGTGAAGATTGAAAAAGTTTGAGAACATCAAAAGTATGAAACAATTGCTTGGCTTGTCATCGGGGTTGTGCACGATTTAATATTTTGTGTGGTGAAGATGGAGCATAGCCAGACTATATGATTTTGTAGGGATAGCTTTCTTTGGCCATGTTATTTTGAGAACACATAATTGCTTTGTTAGTATGCTTGAAGTATTGTTATTTTTATGTCAATATTAAACTTTTGTCTTGAATCTTATGGATCTGAATATTCTAGCCACAATAAAGATAATTACATGGATAAATATGTTAGGTAGCATTCCACATCAAAAATTCTGTTTTTATCATTTACCTACTCGAGGACGAGCAGGAATTAAGCTTGGGGATGCTGATACGTCTCCAACGTATCTATAATTTTTGATTGTTCCATGCTATTATATTATCAACTTTGGATGTTTATGGGCTTTATTATGCACTTTTATATTATTTTTGGGACTAACCTATTAACCCAGAGCCTAGTGCCAGTTTCTGTTTTTTCCTTGTTTTAGAATATCGCAGAAAAGGAAAATCATACAGAGTCCAATTGACCTGAAACTTCATGGAACTTATTTTTGGATCAGAAGAAGCCCAGAAGACTTGGAGTGCACGTCAGGGGATCAACGAGGAAGCCACGAGGCAGGGGGCGCGCCCTCCACCCTCATGGGCCCCTAGTGCCCCCCCTGACGCACTTCTTCCTCCTATATATCTCCATATACCCTAAAACGATTGGGGAACACAATAGATCAGGAGTTCCGCCGCCAGAAGCCTCCGTAGCCACCGAAAGCCAATCTAGACCCGTTCTGGCACCCTGCCGGAGGGGGAAATCCCTCTCCGGTGGCCATCTTTATCATCCCGGTGCTCTCCATGACGAGGAGGGAGTAGTTCTCCCTCGGGGCTGAGGGTATGTACCAGTAGCTATGTGTTTGATCTCTCTCTCTCTCGTGTTCTTGAGGTGGTACGATCTTGATGTATCGCGAGCTTTGCTATTATATTTGGATCCTATGATGTTTCTTCCCCCCTCTACTCCCTTGTAATGGATTGAGTTTCCCCTTCGAAATTATCTTATCGGATGGAGTCTTTAAAGATTTGAGAACACTTGATGTATGTCTTGCCGTGCGTATCTGTGGTGACAATGGGATATCACGTGATTCACTTGATGTATGTTTTGGTGATCAACTTGCAGGTTCCACCCATGAACCTATGCATAGGGATTGGCACACGTTTTCATCGTGATTCTCCGGTAGAAACTTTGGGGCACTCTTTGAGGTTCTATGTGTTGGTTGAATAGATGAATCTGAGATTGTGTGATGCATATCGTATAATCATACCCACGGATACTTGAGGTGACATTGGAGTATCTATGTGACATTAGGGTTTTGGTTGATTTGTGTCTTAAGGTGTTATTCTAGTATGGACTCTAGGGCTGTTTGTGACACTTATAGGAATAGCCCAACGGATTGATTGGAAAGAATAACTTTGAGGTGGTTTCTTACCCTACCATAATCTCTTCGTTTGTTCTCCGCTATTAGTGACTTTTGAGTGACTCTTTGTTGCATGTTGAGGGATAGTTATGTGATCCAATTATGTTATTATTGTTGAGAGGACTTGCACTAGTGAAAGTATGAACCCTAGGCCTTGTTTCAACGCATTGCAATACCGTTTACGCTCACTTTTATCATTCGTTACCTTGATGTTTTTATATTTTCAGATTACAAAAACTATTATCTACCATCCATATACCACTTGTATCACCATCTCTTCGCCGAACTAGTGCACCTATACAATTTACCATTGTATTGCGTGTGTTGGGACACAAGAGACTCTTTGTTATTTGGTTGCAGGGTTGCTTGAGAGAGACCATCTTCATCCTACGCCTCCTACGGATTGATAAACCTTAGGTCATCCACTTGAGGGAAATTTTCTACTGTCCTACAAACCTCTGCACTTGGAGGCCCAACAACGTCTACAAGAAGAATGTTGTGTAGTAGACATCAGCGCTCGGTCCCACCGAGATTGCAATGCAAACTATCTATTTCCCGTTCGTAACGTTTCGGTCTAACCGAGATGAGCGAATCGGTCCTACCGAGTTTGCCTGACCAACTCTCTGTTTGTCTATTACCAAAATTGGTCCCACCGAGTTTGTGTAATCGGTCTCACCAAGATTACGTTATGCCTTAACCCTAATGGAATCGGTCCCACTGAGTTGACATGTCAGTCCCACCGAAAATCCTAACATTCACATTTTGAGCTAAATCGGTATGACCGAGTTCTACAATTCGGTCTCACCGAGTTTGGTGATTTGTGTGTAACGGTTAGATTTTGTGTGGAGGCTATATATACCCCTCCACCCACTCTTCATACACAGAGAGAGCCATCAGAATATGCCTACACTTCCAACATACATTTTCTGAGAGAGAACCACCTACACTTGTGTTGAGGTCAAGATATCCCATTCCAACCACATAAATCTTGATCTCTAGCCTTCCCCAAGTTGCTTTCTACTCAAATCATCTTTCTACCAAATCCAATCCTATGAGAGAGAGCTGAGTGTTGGGGAGACTATCATTTGAAGCACATGAGCAAGGATTTCATCATCAACACACCATCTATTACCTTTTGGAGAGTGGTGTCTCCTAGATTGGTTAGGTGTCACTTGGGAGCCTCCGTCAAGATTGTGGAGTTGAACCAATGAGTTTGTACGGGCAAGGAGATCTTCTACTTTGTGAAGATCTACCCTAGTGAGGCAAGTCCTTCGTGGGCGATGGCCATGGTGGGATAGACAAGGTTGCTTCTTCGTGGACCCTTCGTGGGTGGAGCCCTCCGTGGACTCACGCAACCGTTACCCTTCGTGGGTTGAAGTCTCCATCAACGTGGATGTACGATAGCACCACCTATCAGAACCACGCCAAAAATCTCCATGTCTACATTGTGTTTGCTCCCTCCAAACTCCTTCCTTTACCTTCATATGCAATTGTTTTACATTCCACTGCTATACTCTTAGAATTGCATGTGTAGGTTGATTACTTGATTTGTGCTAAGTTGCTAAAATCTGCTAAGACTTAAAATTGGGAAAAGGCTAGATGAGGGGTCCTGGATTAGGGGGTGTCCGGATGGCCGGACTATACCTTCAGCCGGTCTCCTGGACTATGAAGATACAAGATTGAAGACTTCGTCCCATGTCCGGAAGGGACTTTCCTTGGTGTGGAAGGCAAGCTTGGCGATACAGATATTCAGATCTCCTACCATTGTAACCGACTCTATGTAACCCTAACCCTATCCGGTGTCTATATAAACCGGAGGGTTTTAGTCCGTAGGACAACATACACATCAATAATCATACCATAGGCTAGCTTATAGGGTTTAGCCTCTCTGACCTCGTGGTAGATCTACTCTTGTACTACCCATATCATCAATATTAATCAAGCAGGACGTAGGGTTTTACCTCCATCGAGAGGGCCCGAACCTGGGTAAAACTTCGTGTGTCTTGCCTCCTGTTACCTTCCGGCCTAGACGCACAGTTCGGGACCCCCTACCCGAGATCAGCCAGTTTTGACACCGACATTGGTGCTTTCATTGAGAGTTCCTCTGTGCCGTCGCCGTCAGGCCCGATGGCTCCTACGATCATCAATGGCGATGCAGTCCAGGGTGAGACCTTCCTCCCCGGACAGATCTTCGTCTTTGGCGGCTTCGCACTGTGGGCCAATTCACTTGGCCATCTAGAGCAGATCGAAAGCTACGCCCCTGGTCGTCAGGTCAGATTTGGAAGTTTAAACTACACGGCTGACATCCGCGGGGACTTGATCCTCGACGGATTCGAACCACTGCCAAGAGCGCCACACTGTCGCGACGAGCATGATCTAGCTATGCCGCCGAATAGTGCCCTGGAGGCCGCACCCGCATCGGCTCCGACCCTTAGTTCGGAGCCGACCACGCCAATCGAGGATGGGCAGTTGGACGTCGCCTCGGGGGCTGCGATCCAAACGACGATTGAGCCGAACGCCAGCCCCGTACTTTGCGAGGCTCGTGACTCCAAGGAGCCGGACTCCTCTCCGGACTCCGAACCCTCCGCGCCCCTGCCAGTCGAATCCGATTGGGCGCCGATCATGGAGTTCACTGCCGCAGACATCTTTCAGCACTCGCCTTTTGACGATATCCTGAAGTCACTGAAGTCTCTCTCTTTATCAGGAGAGCCCTGGCCGGACTACGGTCAGCAAGGTTGGGGTACGGACGATGAAGAAATTCAAAACCCACCCACCACCCACTTTGTAGCCAATGTCGACGACTTAACCGACATGCTCGACTTCGACTCCGAAGACATCGACGGTATGGACGCCGATGAAGGAGATGATGAAGAACCAGCGCCTACTAAGCCCTGGAAAGCCACCTCGTCATATGACATATACATGGTGGACACCCCAAAAGAGGGAGAGGGCGATGGAACAGCGGAGGATGACCCCTCCAAGAAACAGCCCAAGCGCCGACGTCAGCGGCGCCGCTCAAAATCCCGCCAACACAAAAACGGTGATTCCAGCACGGGAGATAACAATACTCTGGAGAGTGCCGAAGAAAACCCCCTCCAGCAAGGTTTAGCACACGAGGATGGAGAAGCCAGCCCTCATGAGAGAGCGGCAGAAAGAGGTCGAGGACGATAATTATATGCCTCCCTCCGAAGACGAGGCAAGCCTCGACGACGACGAATTCGTCGTGCCAGAGGATCCCGTTGAGCAAAAGCGTTTCCAACGCAGGCTTATGGCCACGGCAAGAAGCCTCAAGAAAAAACAGCAACAACTCAGAGCTGATCAAGATTTGCTAGTTGACAGATGGACTGAAGTCCTTGCGGCCGAAGAGCTTAAACTCGAACGCCCCTCCAAGAGCTACCCAAAGCGCAGGTTGCTACCCCGATTAGAGGAGGAAGCACTTGATGCGGCCGAACGGCCACCTCGTGGCCATGACAGAGAGGCCTCCCGGCCCTCCACTCAAGCCGCACCCCGTACCAAGGCACGGGAATATGCGCCGGACTTACGAGACATGTTGGAGGATAAGGTAGGGCAAACACGATCGATCTACGGATCGCGTGGGCACCCCACGGCTCGAGACGGTAACCGTCACGCCGGCCACAAATTCGGCATGCCCGAACACAGTAGACAAAGCTCATTGGAGCTACGTCATGATATCGCCCAGTACAGAGGCGCCGCACACCCACTGTGCTTTACAGACGAAATAATGGACCATCAAATCCCTGAGGGTTTCAAACCCATAGACATCGAATCATATGATGGCCCAACAGACCCCGCGGTATGGATCGAGGATTATCTCCTTCATATCCACATGGCCCGCGGCGACGATTTTCACGCCATCAAATACCTCCCACTCAAGCTTAAAGGACCATCTCGGCATTGGCTCAACAGCTTGCCAACATGATCAATCAGTTGTTGGGAGGACCTGGAAGCCGCATTCCTCGACAATTTTCAGGGCACTTATGTGCGACCCCTAGACGCCGATGACCTAAGTCACGTAATCCAGCAGCCAAAGGAATTGGCCAGACAATTCTTGACACGGTTCCTAACAAAGAAAAATCAAATAGTCGACTATCAGGACGCTGAGGCCCTAGCAGCCTTCAAGCACAATATCCGTGACGAGTGGCTGGCCCGGCACCTCGGACAGGAAAAGCCGAAATCTATGGCAGCACTCACGACACTCATGACCCGCTTTTGCGCGGGAGAAGACAGCTGGCTCACTCGTAGCAACAATATGACCAACAACCCTGGTAGTTCGGACACCAGGGACATTAGTGGCAGGTCACGTCGCAACAAGCAGAAGCGCCGCATTAACAGTGACAATGCTGAGGATACGGCAGTTAATGCCGGATTCAGAGGCTCTAAATCCGGTCAGCGGAAGAAGCCGTTCAAAAGGAATCCTAGGGGCCCGTCCAGCTTGGACCGAATACTCGACCGCTTGTGCCAAATACATGGCACCCCCGAAAAGCCGGCCAATCACACCAACTGGGATTGTTGGGTGTTCAAGCAGGCAGGCAAGCTAAGCGCCGACAACGAAGACAAGGGGCTGCATAGCGATGACGACGAGGAGCCCCGGCCGCCGAACAACAATGGACAGAAGGGTTTTCCCCCACAAGTGCGGATGGTGAACATGATATACGCCACCCACATCCCCAAAAGGGAGCGGAAGCGCGCGTTAAGGGATGTATACGTGGTAGAGCCAGTCGCCCCAAAGTTCAACCCATGGTCCTCCTGCCTGATCACCTTTTATCGAAGAGACCATCCCACTAGCATCCGTCATGGCGGATTTGCCGCATTGGTTCTAGACCAAATTATTGACGGATTTCATCTCACTAGAGTCCTCATGGACGGCGGCAGCAGCCTGAACCTGCTTTACCAGGATACAATGCGAAAAATGGGCATCGATCCCTCGAGGATTAAGCCCACCAAAACGACCTTTAAAGGCGTAATACCAGGTGTAGAGGCCAATTGTACAGGATCAGTCACACTTGAAGTGGTCTTTGGATCTCTGGATAATTTCCGAAGCGAGGAGTTAATCTTCGACATAGTCCCGTTTCGAAGTGGCTATCACGCACTGCTCGGGCGAACCGCATTCGCCAAATTCAATGCGGTACCGCACTACGCATACCTTAAGCTCAAGATGCCAGGCCCTCGTGGAGTAATTACGGTCAATGGAAACACCGAACGCTCCCTTCGAACGGAGGAGCACACGCGGCCCTTGCAGCGGAAGTACAAAGCAACCTCTCCAGGCAGTTCTCCAGTCCGGCCATTAAATGTCCAGACACCATTAAGCGCGCCCGGAGTAACCTACAACAAGATCGCCTGGCACGTTCCGAGCAGGCGTAGCAATGCGGCCCCAACCTCAACCCTCGCAAAAAGGCGACGCCAGTACTTCACGTCCATAACTACGCCCTGGAAATACCATGGGCATAGGGGGAGGGGCACCATCACGTCACGCCCAAAACACGGCTTAAACCGCACCAGGGGCTGCCGATTTTTTTACTTTTCTCTTATTTCCAGGACTCTACTCTTTGGAAGGCCTATTCGGCAGTTCAATTGCCGCACAAACGATGCAAGGACCAGGGAAGCAGACAAGCCATCCCGCATTACGGAAATCCCAGGTGGACTCTATCACGAGGAGTATACATGTTTTGCATACTATTCCGCAGCTTACCTCTGGAGCAGACATGTTAAATAGTCCAACTTTTCGTTTATCGCATTACTTGTATCATTCTGCTTTGATCGCAGCTATTTTAATAAACAATGCATAGCTTTTGTCTATTTTTTGCATTACCTTTTTTTATATATGTTCCTTAACGACATGTTGCACCCGTACACGTTGGTACAGCCAAAATACGCCAGGGGCTTTAGTACCCCTCAATATGGTGTGAGAAGTCCGAACACTTTCACAAGTGCGGCACCCCGAACTTATAGCATTATATGCATCGGCTCCGAATCATGTCTTGGGTCAATAGTTGGGTTTGCCCGGATCCTATGTTTTGGTGCCTTACATTCCGCTATATCAGCTAAGGTAGCGCTAGGAGAACCACTGCGATTGTGCCCCGGTTGAGCTTGGTCAAGCACCTCAGTGGAGAAAGCTAAAACTGACCATCATGATGAGGCAAGAGTTGGTCGCTGTTCGAGAGGTCTTTTCGAGTCCTTAAAGACTTATGCCTCTTAGGGAGACGAGTCGGCTCTATCCGGCCAAGGCGTGGATAGCGCCCCGAACTCGGTCTTCCGAATACTAGGGGCTTTGCCGAAATTTAAAATTATAGAATTCTATGGCTAAGTGAGAGTGTTCACGCATTATAGTCCGATTGCCTCGTTCGTTGGGCTGAGCGCCTCCCTCGAAGGACCCAAATATGGGAAAAAGAGCGCCCAGGTTTATCCCCGAACACCCCAGCACTAGCGGCAAGGGGGCAGAAGCCGACGACTCGCCATCTCTCAGTATTGATAAACAGGCGCACAGAAGGTAATATTTTAAATTCAAGCAGCATTGCTTAGCGCATATGAACAAGTTTTCAGCGCACAGGATAACATGAGCGGGTTTTACTCAAAAAATACATCCTTGGTACATTCATCCGCAACAAGGCGGGCAGCCTTCAGAACATCCTTATAATAATTCTCGGGCTTGCGATTCCCTTTCCCCGGCGGTGGCCTGTCCTTCACAAGCTTCTCCGCATCCAGCTTGCCCCAGTGCACCTTAGCATGGGAAAGGGCCCTACGGGCACCTTCAATGCAGACGGAATGCTTGATGTCTTCAAGCCTCCGACAGGCCTCCACCAGCCACCGCACCAGCCTGAAATAGCTCCCAGGCAAAGCCTCTTCAGGCCACAGCCGAACTAGGAGGCCCTTCATGGCCTGTTCGGCCGCCTTGTGGAGCTCGACCAGTTGCTTCAGCTGGTCGCTCAGGGGCACGGGGTGTCCGGCCTCAGCATACTGAGACCAGAACACCTTCTCCGTCGAGCTGCCCTCCTTAGCTCGATAGAATGCGGCGGCATCGGATACACTCCGGGGAAGATCTGCGAACGCTCCTGGAGAGCTCCGGATTCGGGTAAGTATCAGGTAACTCGTGTTTATGTGTTTGCTTTGCATAAATAATGCCTTACCCGCCACAACCTTCTTCACCTCATCCAACTCCTGGAGGGTCTTCTGGGATTCGGCCTTGGCAGATTTGGCATTTTCAATAGCCACCGCAAGCTCGGATGCTTGCGTCTTCGAGTCACGCTCCAAACTCTCATGTTTTTCCATGAGAGCCTGAAGCTCTTGCCACACCTTGCCAACCTCGGCCTCATACTTCTCCCGCTCGGTGCACTCCGAGGCCGAATTCTTCTCGGCCTCGTCCAGCGCTTGCTTAAGGGTCGCCACCTCAGACGTGGCCCCTACAATAGCCATGATAATCCTGTCATTTTTCGCAATTGCACCTTTTTTCATATATATATTTTTAACAAGGTATTTCTTACCTTCATTGTCCTCGAGCTGCTTCTTGGCACGCTCGAGCTCTTGCTCGGAACTTTCGAGGTCCTGCTTTAGCGTGTCCACTTCCGCAGTCAGAGCGGCGGACGCAAGCAGGGTAGCCTGCACATGCATATTGACTCATTTTTGTTAGACTCCTGCGAATTCTATTTGATCCTCTATTCGGCTTTTCTTCCCGAACGCCAAACAGAGCATCAGGGGCTACTGTCTATGCAGTACTATTATTTACACTTTCTTTACTTACCTAGAAGCCTGTCAAAAGGCTAGTACAAGCTTCAGTCAGTCCGTTTTTTGCAGACTCAACCTTCTGGACCACCGCACTCATAATAGCGCGGTGCTCCTCGTTGATGGAGGCGCCTTGGAGCACCTCCAACATATTGTCCGGCGCCTCCGGTTGGACGGAGGCCGCTGGCACGGTGGACTTGCTCCTCTTGGAAGGAGGTCCCCCACCGGACTCTGGAACCTTTGAAGGTTCCGGAGCGGTGTCCGGCCTAGAGCCGGACTTGGAGCCCTGGGGGGTTTCATTCCCTTTACTCCTGGAGTCCGGGAGGTAGCCTTGCGGCGCCTCCAGGACCACCTCCTCCCAGATTGGAACCTGTTGGGACAACACTTCGGTGTCGTCCGTAGGGCGGGGGAAGGAAGCCGTCGGAAGTGAGTTCACGTCCGGCGAGTCCAGTGAGCCGCTCGATGCCGCGTCGAGCCGGTCTTTGGGTGGGCTGCATAAACACATTCGACATAAGGGAAAGCTGTGCAATAAACGAATACTATGAATTACTTTGGTATCTGGATACTTACGATTTCGCCAGGGGCTTGGCCCTGGGCGCCCACTCCTCTCTGCCGTCATCGGTGTCGGTGGAGTAGTCCGGAGAAAGGGTTTTCCCCTTCTTGGACCCTTCGGCCTCCCCGGTTGTGGCGACCTTCCTTTTCTTCCCTTCCCCCGCTGGAAGGGGAGGGGTCTCTTCTTCCTCCTCCTCGTCTTCTTGGGAGGAGTGCGCCTCGGATTCGTCGGATGGTGAATCCGACACCTCCGGGCGTCGGGCACTCTTTCGAGTCCCCGTGGCCTTCTTCTTGGCCCTCTTCTCCGGCACCACATAGGGTGCCGGAACCAGCAGCTTCGCCAATTGAGCGTCCGTTGGGCCTTCGGGCAAAGGCGCCGGACAGTTGATCTGTCCGGACGTCACCTGCCAATCCTGTCAAAGGTAAGGGAGTTTAGATCCCGCATAGAGTCAAACTATGGAAAACTGATACCCTGTAAAAGGAAAAAATAGCTTACCACGAGCGCGTGACGCTGCGCGCTGAATCCACAATCCTTGGTAGCGGATGCGGGAGCCTCGGCGCCCTTAAAAAGCATCCTCCAGGCATCTTCGTACATCGTGTTGAAGAGCCTGTTCAGAGTTTGATGCTGCGCCGGGTCAAACTCCCACATATTGAAGGCCCGTCGTTGACACGGGAGGATCAGGCGGATGAGCATAACCTGGACTACGTTGACAAGCTTGAGCTTTTTGTTCACCAGGGTTTGGATGCATGTTTGGAGTCCGGTCGGCTCTCCTTTTTTACCCCAAGACAGGCCTGTCTCCTTCCAGGAGGTGAGCCGCATAGGGGGGCCGGATCAAAACTCAGGGGGTGCGACCCATTCGGCGTCGCGCGGCTCAGTGACGTAAAACCACCATGATTGCCACCCCTTCAGGGTCTCCACAAAGGAGCCCTCGAGCCAAAGGACGTTCGCCATCTTGCCAACCATGGCATCGCCGCACTCCGCCTGGCTGCCGCGCACCACCTTTGGCTTGATGTTGAAAGTCTTAAGCAATAGGCCGAAATTGGGGCGGATGCGGAGGAACGCCTCGCACATGACGATGAATGCCGAGATGTTGAGGACGAAGTTCGGGGCCAGATCATGGAAATCTAGGCCGTACTAGAACATGAGCCCCTGGACAAATGGATGCAGAGGGAAGCCCAGTCCGCGGAAGAAATGGGGGAGGAATACCACCCTCTCATGGGGCCTAGGAGTGGGGATGAGCTGCCCCTTTTTGGGAAGCCGGTGCGCAATGTCGCTAGCCAGATATCTGGCCTTCCTCAGCTTTTTGATGTGTCCCTCCATGACAGAGGAGACCATCCACTTGCCTCCCGCTCCGGACATGACTGGAGAAGGTTGAGGTGGTAGTGCGGACTTGGGCGCTGGAGCTCGGGTGCGCAAGAATGGATAGGCAAAGGAGGAAGAAGGCATGGGTAAAAAGGTGGATCCTTATCCCCTTATATGGGTGGACGCAACTGCGTGTCCCCACCAGCCTAGTAAAACTCGCTTATCTCCAAGCGCCGCAATCAATGGCGCGGTTGGGTTACCCACGCCCGTATTGATGAGAATCCCGGAATAAGGGGACATGATCTCTGCTTTAACAAGACGTGCCAAGGAAACCGCCTCGCATAACGTGCTAAGATGGGACAGTAAAATGGTTCAAATAAAAGCTTGGCCGTGGTGCGATGTCACACTACAGAATACGTCAGTGGATTAGATTTGTGTAAATATTATTCTCTCTATGGCAATATGTGGAAACTTATTTTGCAGAGCCGGACACTATCTTTGTGTTCAAAATCTTCTATGAAGTACTTGGAGGAGGAACCCGCCTTGCAATGCCGAAGACAATCTGCGCACCGGACTCGTCGTCATTGAAGCCTGGTTCAGGGGCTACTGAGGGAGTCCTGGATTAGGGGGTGTCCGGATGGCCGGACTATACCTTCAGCCGGACTCCTGGACTATGAAGATACAAGATTGAAGACTTCGTCCCGTGTCCGGAAGGGACTTTCCTTGGCGTGGAAGGCAAGCTTGGCGATATGGATATTCAGATCTCCTACCATTGTAACCGACTCTATGTAACCCTAACCCTATCTGGTGTCTATATAAACCGGAGGGTTTTAGTCCGTAGGACAACATACACATCAACAATCATACCATAGGCTAGCTTCTAGGGTTTAGCCTCTCTGATCTCGTGGTAGATCTACTCTTGTACTACCCATATCATCAATATTAATCAAGCAGGACATAGGGTTTTACCTCCATCGAGAGGGCCCGAACCTGGGTAAAACTTCGTGTTCCTTGCCTCCTGTTACCATCCGTCCTAGACGCACAGTTCGGGACCCCCTACCCGAGATCCGCCAGTTTTGACACCGACACTAGATTTTTATTTGGTCAAGTAGTCTAATCACCCCCCCCCTCCAGACATACATTCGATCCTACATATGTGCATGTAGTTCAAATTTGAATTATGCACATAAAATGCCTAGAAAACCCAGTTAATGTATAAAAATGTCCAAGCGAACCTCGAAAAATTCCAAAATTTAACACAACAATCCTGTTGTTCTATGTTGACACTAGAATTTTTTGAAAGCATTAAGAGGCAGCGGATATCATTTCGTCCCAAAAGGTGGGACGTTCCCTATCGTAACAACCAAGCTTGTTGTGAGAAGCTCTAGTTTGTGAGAAACTTATAATCAAACCTTCCCCAAATGGGACAAAAATTTTACGACAACATGTTGATGCCGCTCCATGATAGCATACCAAGTTTCATGAATTTTAGACAAGTTTCGAATTTACTAGAATTTAAAAACCTGGTATCTCAATGTTTTCGGCCGAGTGACGGTGGTAGGGTGTTTGACATTCATTCTCATTTCTTGCATGGGACCTAAGCATGCAACCAAGGACACATATTTGAATTCTCAACCAATTTATATGCATTAGAGCATGTGCATGTAGTTCAAATTTGAATTATGCACATAAATGCATTGAAAACTCAATTAATGCATAAAAATGTCCAAACGAATCCCCAAAAATCCCAAAAATTGACACAACACTCCTATTGTTCTATGTTTACACGGGAATTTTTTTGAAAGCAATATGAGGCAATGGATATCATTTCATCCCCAAAGGTGGGACATTCCCTACCAAAACCATCAGGCTTGTTGTGAGAAACTCTGATTTGTGAGAAGCATATCGCCAAACCTGCCCCAACTGGGACAAAAAATTTACCACGACATGTTGATGCCACTCCTTGATAGCATGCCAAGTTTCATGAATTTCAGACGAGCTTTGGATTTACTAGAATTTAAAACCAGGTATCTCAATGTTTGCGGCCGAGTGACGGTGGCAGGGTGTTTGACATTCATTCTCATTTCTTGCATGGGACCTAAGCATGCAACCAAGGACACATATTTGAATTTTCAACAAATTTATATGCATTAGATCATGTGCATGTAGTTCAAATTTGAATTATGCACATGAATGCATAGAAAACTCAGTTAATGTATAAAAGTGTCCAAGCGAACCCTGGAAAATCTTAAAAATTGACACAACACTCATGTTGTTCTATGTTGACACGAGAAACATTTTGAAAGTAAGAAGAGGCAACATATATCATTTCGTTCCCCAAGGTGACACATACCCTACCAAAACCATCAGGCATGTGAGAGAAGCTCTAGTTTGCGAGAAGTTTATACCCACACCTGCCCCAAATGGGACAATATTTTTACCACAGCATGTCGCTGTCGTTCCATGATATCATGTCAAGTTTCATGAATTTCAGACGAGTTTTCGATTTACTAGAATTCTAAAACCATGTATCTCAATGTTAGCAGCCGAGCGACAGTGTCAAGGTGTTTGACATTCGTTCTCATTTCTTGCATGTGACCTAATCTTGCAAACCAAGGACAAACATTTGATTTTGCAACCCGTTTTTATGGACTGGAGCATGTGCATGTAGTTCAATTTTGAATTATGCACACAAATGCCTAGAAAACTCAATTAACGTATAAAAATATCCAAACGATCCCTGAAAAAAATCCAAAATTTAACACGACACTCCTGTTGTTCTATGTTGACACCAGGAAAAAAATTGAAAGGAAGAAGAGGCGACGAATATCGTTTTGTCCACAAAGGAGACACGTTTCCGTAACGGAACCATGAGGCTTTCTTGTGAGAAGCTCTGGTTTGTGAGAAGCTTATACCGCAACCTGCCCCAAATGGGAGAATATTTTTTACCCCAGCATGTTGATGCCATTCCATGATAGCATGCCAAGGTTCATGAATTTCAGACGGGCTTTGGATTTACTAGAATTACAAAAGCACGTACCTCAACATTTGCCGGAGAGCCACGGTGTCGTGGTGTTTGAAATTCATCCCCATTTCTTGTATGGGACATAAGTATAAACCCATGGACACATATATGATTTTACAACCCATGTTGGTGCACCGGAGCATGTGTATGTGCTCTAATTTTGAATTGTGCACCAGAAATGGCTAGAAAACCGATTTAATGTATAAAATTTCCAATGAACCCTGAATAATTCCAATTTTTTTATGACACACATATAGTTGCATGTTCACTGCAGATAAAAGGTCTAGCAATTCAAACACCGTCCATTGCCGTTGTGACCCCATTATGTAATTCAAATCAAGACGAAAAATTAAGTAGATCCCACACAGTTTATTATCACCATCGTGTGAGATGCAGCACAAAATATCTTGGAGCACCGTCGAAGTATAGTACGCATACGGCTTACGCAAGAAGGTGCAATAGCTACAGTCCACAGCCCGCTCTGAATAAGGGACTGTGTCTGATGACACTTTGCGCGCTAGTTTTTTTGTTGAAGCGATTCCAAATTTTCGGCTTTTTCGGAAATATCTACCTCCCCTCCCCCTCCTCCCTACCAAAAGCCACATTTCCCCTATTTCCATCTTCCTTTCCAAGTTGAAACCTTCACTCCTTGCTTGCAGCGCCGCCTCCTCGCCGGCGACCCTCCTTCACGCTGCTCGGCCTCGCCTATCCAGGCAGGTAATCCACACCCAACCCCCATCCTCCTCCTCCCACATCCCACATGCCCCGACCGCTGGTTCGACACCTTCCACCAAAATCACTGACCCCTCCATCAAATAAGCGCCGCCCTAAGCCATGGTGCACGCAGTATAGCCAGGATCTCAAGGAGCATTTGCAGCGGAGAAGCAAATCGCGGCCGCACGCGCGGATGAGGTCGCGATGGCTGCCATTCGTGCCGACTCCCAGATCTTGGAGGAGCACCTTGCCGTCAAGGCCACCATCGACGCCTCACGCGCCGACGCCGTGATGTGGTTGGCTGCTTTAAACGACAATTCGTGGCGTTTTCTCGAGGCCACCCTCGGTGCCTTCGACAAAGACTACGAGGTGTTTTCTCAGCGTGCACGTGCTTACCTCATCTCGAGAGCCAGCAGGTTGGTGCCCGGAGCGGCTCAGGCAACTCACCACTATGACGAGGGCACTCATGATGCGGAGGCCTCGCCCTTTTCCATGTCCAAGGAGCCAATCGTCATTGAATATCTCCGACAATGAGGAGTAGCTTGTCTTATTAGCTCATTATAAGGACCCATGTTCAGCTTGCTAGCTACCGTCTTTCCTTAACAAATTCTAGTGAATTGTGCTATCTACTTTTACCATGCAATCTTTTGCTCTAGTGTACACACTACTAGGAAAAGGGCTACTAATGGCGCACCAGTTTTTCCTACTAATGGCGCATCACTGGTGCGCCATTAGTATCACGCCACTAGTATTTTTTACTAATGGCGCACCACTGGTGCTCCATTAGTATCTGGTATACTAATGGCGCACCACTGGTGCGCCATTAGTATAGGCCACGGTGCGCCATTAGTATAGGCCACTGGTGCGCCATTAGTATAGGCCACGGTGCGCCATTAGTATTTTTGAATTTTGAAGGCGGCAAAATAGTAGTGGCGCACCGTCTAACCCCCACCGTGCGCCATTGCTATTTTTGAATTTTGAATTTGGATCTGGATCGTGATTTTTTGCCCATTTTTTGCTAGTTTTTTTGCTCGTTTTTTGGCACGATATTATTTCAAATTGTGTTCCTGTTTTTGGATCTTGTACGTTATTTTGCCGTGTTCTTTTTCCGGAGAGGAGTTCGCCGGAGAGGAGGAGGAGGAGGTCACCGGAGAGGCGCTCGCCTACATCGCCGGAGAGGAGGAGGAGGTCGCCGGAGAGGAGTTCACCGAAGCATCGGAGAGGAGGAAGGAGAAACCATGAGGGAATGGGAGGAGAGGAGGGAGGAGGAGCTCACCGGAGATGAGGGAGGAGAAACCGTGAGGGGAGGGGAGGAGAGGAGAGGAGGGAGGAGGAGGTCCCCGGAGAGGAGGAGGTCGCCGGAGAGGAGGAGGAGGAGGTCGCCGGAGAGGAGGAGGGTAGTATGGTGGAGGAGAGAAGGGAAGATGGAGTGGAGGAGAGGAGGAGATGGAGTGGAGGAGAGGAGGAGATGGAGTGGAGGAGAGGTGGAGTGGAGGAGAGGTGGAGTGGAGGAGGTGCGCCCAGCCATATATACGACATAGTAATGGCGCACCGTGGGCAGGTGCGCCATTACTAACTTTTTTTTATTTTTTTGATTTATTTTGAATTTTGAAGGCGGGAAGATACTAATGGCGCACCATGGGCAGGTGCGCCATTAGTAACTTTTTTTTATTTTTTTGACTTATTTTGAATTTTGAAGGCGGGAAGATACTAATGGCGCACCATGGGCAGGTGCGCCATTAGTAACTTTTTATTTTTATTTTTTTGACTTATTTTGAATTTTGAAGGCGGGAAGATACTAATGGTGCACCATGGGCAGGTGCGCCATTAGTAAGTTTGAATTTTTTTTGAATTTTTTTGCCTCTCCAGATCTTAAAAGCCCCGTATCTTTTTTTCTGTTAGGTTTTTGAGGATTTTGAAAATGTGTAACGGGGCCTGCGGGCGTCGCCGCGGGAAGAGCCCCAAGCGCCACTCCCGGGAGGTAGAAGACCTGCCCGCTCGCCGAGGCGCTGGTGAAGATGGCATGCGACCGCGGGGTCGTGATAGAGCTCCTTCTAACATGGTCAGAAGTCGAAGCGCGTCGCGATCCGTGTAGGTTTCGCTGCCACCAACGCCAACAGAAGCCCTGGCGCGCGCGCAGTTGCTCCTCGATTTTCCTCCCACTACGGGGAAACTCGACGAATGGAGAGCCACTATCCGAAGCCTTGTTGTGGTGGCCAACAAAGACGAACCGAGTCCGGTGGAGCCCCCGGGTCGATGCTCCGACGGAGTCCCACGCACCAATGGCAGGAAAGCCAGTGGCGCCGCGACCACGGTGCACTCGCCTCCTCCTCGCCCAGTACCGCGGACGCCAGCCCGTCGCGACGTTGCGGGCGACGAAATCTCCATAGCGTCGTCCGACCCGCGGACCCACTGTGACCAGCGCCAAGTCCTTCGGGAACGAGAACATGAAGACGCTCGGACCACTATCGAGCGCCGGCGCGGAGCGCGCCACCAATCAGACAGGCGAGTAGGGCCTGCTGTGAACCACCCGGCACCGGAGAGTCCTGGAGGCCTACCTTACGAGGAAGGCTGTCCGGCTTTTACCCGTGAGCTGCGGCAGTTCCAGTGGCCCACTCACCGCACCTTCAAACCTGACGTGGGTGAAAAGTACAGCGGCAAGACCCACCCGTCCAAGTTCCTCAGCATCTACACCATTGCGATGCAAGCTGCCGGAGCCCGCGACGATAAGGTGCTTGCGAATTACTTTCTGTTGGCTCTTAAACCCAACGCCATGTCATGGTTGATGCACTTGCCGGTAGACTCTATTTCCTCCTGGTCGGATTTGTGCCATGAGTTTGTGGGCGCCTTTACTGGAGGCCACCAAGCCCATGGCCAAGCGAGCGACCTGCACGTCATTCCCCAGAAGGGAGGCGAGAGTCTCCGCAAGTATATATAGAGGTTCAGCCGGATACAGTACAATATCCCTGATGTTCACCCTGCCGCCATCATCAACGTGTTCCATCAGAACGTGCGTAACCGCAAGATGCGCGAAGAGCTGGCAATGAACAAGGTGAAAGATGTAGCAGAACTCTATGTTCTTGCTGACAGATGTGCCCGGGCTGAAGAGGGAAGGAAGTACCCCGGCGAAGATGCCGGCGTGGAAACCGACTCCTCAGATGAAGATACTGCCGCCCCGGCGAAGAAGGGTCGGCGCCACAACAGGAAGCGCAAAGGTAAAGCCGTGCTTGCCATCGAGGGATCTGGTGACACCGGCTCCACCAAGAAAACCAAGGGAGGTGACCCCGGCAAGGAAATTGCCAGATGTGTCGGCTGTCGGGCCTTGGCGGTTGCCGAGAAGCCAGGGAACTCCGACAAGCGATACTGCAAGATCCATCGCACCAAAGGCCATGCTCTCCAAGACTGTCGACAGGTTGAGCTCCTCGCTAAGAAGCAGAGGGCTGAATATGAGAGGCGGGACAAGGAGAAGGGCCAAGACGGTGCTGAGGGGTCCGGCTAGAAGCGTGATGGCCAGGCGGGCCATCGCGGCAAGGATAAACAACAGGAGAGGCCCGCCCAGGGCTGTGTCAAAAAGCCAGAAGACGACGATCACGAAGAGGACGACGAATTCGGTGACCAAGAGTTTCAGAAAGCTACAGAGGCCATGTGAATCGACGGCGGCGCCTCGCTGCATACTTCTCACCGCCAGCTTAAACAGTGGGCACGAGAGATTACAGCGGCAGAGCCGTCGTTTGATGCCCAAAGGCCGCTGAAGTGGTCCAACACACCTATCATTTTTGACACTGAGGATCACCCTGATCGCACTACTGCGGTCGGGTGCTTGCCATTGCTGGTTTCACCAACAATACACAACCTCAAGGTGACAAAGATGCTAGTCGATCGCGGGGCCGGTCGGAACTTGATCTCGCCTGCCGTGATCGAGAAACTGCAGATTCCTGATGGAGACCTCGAGGAGACGGGCACGTTTCAGGGGGTCAACCCGGGAAGAAGCCAACCTAAGGGAAAGGTCACGCTGCCCGTGACTTTTGGAAGTGATCTGAACTACAGGACGGAGAGGGTCGTGTTTGATGTTGCCAAGATCCCCTTGCCCTACAACGGGATCCTTGGCTGCCCAGCGCTGGCCAAGTTCATGGCGGCGTCACACTACGCCTACAACACCCTGAAGAGGCCAGGACCTGTGACGATCATCACCATCCCCTCCGATAAGAAAGATGCGCTGATTTGTGCTGACCAACTATACCAGCAAGCAGTTGCAGTAGCTGCCGCCACTAGGGCACTTGCTCCTGCCGCTGGGACCCCGAGAGGGAAGAAGAAGAAGAAGACCGGTGAGACCTCGTACACCCACTCCGGCAAGCGCACCACTTAGGAGTGTAGCGCTCCCGTCGAGGACGTGCCAGAGAGCTCCATCGGCGGAAACAAGAAGCCCAGGGCCATACCGCCGGGAACCAAGAAGGTTTCTGTCAATGAGGACGACACGGGAGGGGCTTTCACCATAAGCTCCACCCTTGACGACAAATAGGAAGACGCGCTCGTCACCTTCCTACGGGCGAATGTCGATGTGTTTGCATGGCAAGCTTCCGACATCCCCGGCATTCCCAGGGAGGTGATTGAGCACCACCTTGCTATATGTCCTCATGCACGGCCCGTCAAGCAGAAGGTCAGAAAGCAAGCTTTGGAACGACAAGAGTTCATCACAGAGGAGATCCGGAAACTGGAAGCAGTGGGTTTGGTAAGAGGAGTGCTCCATCCAACGTGGTTGGCAAATCCGGTCATAGTGCGCAAGGCTAATGGGAAGTGGAGGCTGTGTATTGATTACACAGATATCAATAAGGCTTGTCCTAAGGACCCCTTCCCGTTGCCGAGCATCGACCAGATTGTTGACTCCACAGCTGGGTGTGATCTGTTGTCATTCCTCGATGCCTACTCCGGCTACCACCAGATCTTCATGACAAGAGAAGACGAAGAGAAAACAGCATTCATCACCCCATGTGGTACGCATTGTTTCATGTGGATGCCTTTCGGGCTGAAGAGTGCTGGTTCAACGTTTGCAAGGGTGGTCCAAATTGGTTTTGACCCCAGCTCCATAGAAATATGGAAGCTTATATGGATGACATAGTGGTCAAAACCAAGGACAGGGCAACCCTCATACCGGATTTGCAAGAAACATTTGCAAACCTGCGCAAGATCAATCTCAAGCTGAACCCTGAGAAGTGCGTCTTTGGCGTCCCGTCCGGCAAGCTTCTCGGGTTCTTTGTATCACAGCGTGGGATAGAGGCCAATCCAGACAAGATCAAAGCTATAGAGCAGATTGAAGCACCCAAGCGAATCAAGGATGTGCGTCGGCTTGCTGGTTGCGTCGCCGCCATGGGCAGATTCATTTCCAAGTCTGCCGAGTGCGCCCTTCCCTTTTTCAAGATCCTGAAAAAGGCGGGCCCGATGGAGTGGACGCCAGAAGCCGAAGCAGCATTGCAAGATTTGAAGAAGTACCTCTCCTCCGCGCCAATACTAGTTGCGCCTAGGCCACAGGAGCCGTTGCTGCTATAGCTAGCGGCAACATACCAGGTGGTCAGCGCCGCACTAGTGGCGCAGAGAGAGGTTGACGACGAGGTAATGGCAGTGACAGAGCCCGACACCACCAATACAGAGATGACACAGCCAATTGAAGTGCCGCCGAAGAAGAAAATGATGCAGCACCCGGTCTACTTTGTTAGTTCCCTCCTGCGGGGAGCTAGATCAAGGTACTCTGGCATGAAAAAACTGCTCTTCGGCCTTCTTATGGCCTCAAGGAAGCTGCGTCACTACTTCCAGGCACATGATATCACTGTCGTCACTCGCCTCCCTCTGCAACGGATATTGCACAATCTAGATGCAATGGGAAGAATTGTGGAATGGGCACTGGAGTTGTCCAGCTTTGGCCTCAAGTTTGAAAGTACTTCGACGATTCAGAGCTGAGTCCTGGCGGAGTTCATTGCAGAATGGACCGCAACGCCTGACGAAGAAGCCCAAGAGACTGCTCTCCCCGGCAAGGAGGCAAGTTGCAGTTGGATCATGTACTTTGATGGAGCTTTCTCCTTACACGGCACCGGGGCTGGCGTACTGCTTGTCGCGCCCACCGAAGAGCACCTCAAGTACGTGATCCAGATGCACTTCCCCACGGAGGTGTCAACAAACAATACGGCAGAGTACGAAGGGCTGCTTGCCGGTCTTAGGATCGCGGCGGACCTCGGAATCAAGAAGCTCATCGTCAGGGGCGACTCGCAGCTCGTCGTCAAGCAAGTCAACAAGGACTACCAGAGCCCATTGATGAAGGCCTACGTCGATGAAGTGAGAAAGCTGGAAGAGCGTTTCGACGGTATATAGGCTGAATACGTTCCCCGAGCGGAGAACGGTATCACCGATTACGTGTCAAAACGCGCTGCCCTCAAGCTACCTGTGGAACCAGGTACCTTTGTGCTCCAGCTAACTCAGCCATCCGTTGATCCATCAACAGAGCAGAACAAGAGGAGGAAATCAGGACCCGGCAAGTACTTTCCCGCCGAGCTCCCCGGAGCCGCCGGCAAGGATGTTGCCGGGGACACTGAGCCCGCCACGGGACGGCTAGCTCCGGCGGAGCGTCAAGCTCTTGCCGTCGAGACAGCCGCTCCTATAGCGGAGGAAATGCCTTTAGTCCTCGCCGTCGAGCCTCAGGCTCCGGCGTGGGCACAACATACCGTCCGATTCCTCCAAACAGGGGAACTTCCTGAAGAGCGGGAAGAAGCGGAAAAAGTAGCCCATCGCTCTACCATGTACCAGTTCGTCGATGACGTCCTGTATAGAAAGAGGCCGAACGGTGTGAAATTGAAGTGTATCCCTTGGGAGGAAGGACTGGAGCTGTTGGCGGAGATACACGGAGGCATATGTGGATCCCACATCGGGTCAAGGGCCCTTGCCGGCAAGGCATTTCGGCAAGGCTTCTTCTGGCCCACCGCCCTCCAAGATGAGACGACACTAGTCACCAAGTGTGAAGCGTGTCAGTTCCATTCAAAGAAGCTTCATCAGCCAGCTCAAGCCCTTCAAACCATTCCTCTCTCCTGGCCCTTCTCGGTCTGGGGGCTCGACATACTGGGCCCTTTCCCTCGCGCCGTCGGGGGCTTTGAGTACTTGTACGTTGCAATCGACAAGTTCACAAAGTGGCCGGAGGTGGAGGCAGTGAGGAAGGTCACAGCTCAGTCAGCCGTCAAGTTCTTCAAGGGACTAGTGTGCCGTTTTGGTGTACCCAACAGGGTCATCACCGACAACGGCACACAGTTCACAAGCCGCACCTTCATGCAATATATCCAAGACCTCGGCAGCAAAGTCTGTTTCGCTTCCGTTGCTCACCCACGAAGCAATGGTCAAGCTGAGAGGGCAAACACTGAAGTACTGCAAGGCTTAAGGACCAAGACCTTTGACAGGCTGCACAAGAGTGTAAGGCGCTGGATTGATGAGTTGCCGGCGGTTCTTTGGTCGATCAGGACGACACCAAATCGAGCCACCGGCCAGACACCTTTTGCCGTGGTATACGGGGTAGAAGCAGTTCTCCCCACTGAACTCATATACGGGTCACCTTGAGTGCTCGCTTATGATGAGCTTGAGCAAGAGCAACTGGGGCAAGATGACGCAATGCTCCTTGAGGAAGATCGTCTTAGGGTGGTTGTGAAAGCAGCATGCTACCAGCAAGCCTTGCGCCGCTACCATAGCCGCAAGGTTCATGCCCGAAGCCTTTAGGAAGGCGACCTTGTCCTTTGGCGCGTTCAGTCGGCCAAGAATTCCAACAAGTTGACGCCAAAGTGGGAAGGCCCTTCTCGGGTAATACGAGTCACCAGGCCCGGCGCAGTCCGCCTGGAGACCGAAGATGTTGTTCCGGTGAGTAACTCCTGGAACACTAAGCATCTTCGCAAGTTTTACCCATGAGGCGCGGCTTGCCGGGCCCCCCGGCAAGCCACCTTTTGAACAAGCATTGCCGATGATGCATGTAACCCTTTGTACAAAGCCAGGCGCAGACCCTGAGCATAAATAAATGAAGCGCTGGCGCCCTAAGTTATAGCATGCATGCTAGGTCGAGTCTCGTCATTGGTTAGGTTGATAGTGCTTAGCGGCGACTAACCCCTAGCTTAGAGGTCGAGTGTGCGTCTCTTTGCTGTTCTTTCGTCTTCTTTGGTTCACAGGACTCACAGGTATCCTTGCCGGATCACTTGAGGACGAAAAAGAGAAGAGGGACAGACCAGCATCTAGACCCCGGCAAGCCAGTATTGCCGGGGGCTGCAAGAGCAAAGATTCACCCACGGCAAACCAGAGTTGCCGGGGGATACAGCTTCAGATAAGTTCTTCATCCCTTATCATGCATTGCCTTATGGACTGAGGTATGTGAAACCTCGTTTTTTCCTAAAACTACCGTGCTTACCTAACTCAAGGCCCTAGGGCTCGTTCCTGTGGCCAAGTTTGGTAGTAGTCGCGGCAGCGAGAGGATGAAACAAGGAGCCTAAACCCACCTCATCCCTGCCTCCGCCAAAGGTGTGAGAAAGGTCGAGCGAAGTGGGGAGACGGCAAGGCCTGTTGCCGGGCAAGGAAATGTTGATCTTAAGGATATCAAGGATTTACTCCTTGTTGTGGGTTCTACCCATAAACAAATGACCCGGCAAGCATCCCTTTTTCATTAAAAACATTCCACTCAGGTACAGTCCATAGGGAATGAAAAACATGAATGATGGGATTACAAGTTTTAAATTCAGCTAAGGCCCGAAGGCTTACAAACCAAAAAGAGATAAGGTGCCCGTAATCCCTTTCTTGTCCCTCTCCTCAGGAGGCAGGTCAAGGAGGCGAAAAGGGCAAAAGGGGCGCATAGGCAAGCTACGGGTGGCAGAAGACATCGAGAGAACATCTCGGTGGCCGTCCGAAGGCTGGATGGTGATGGCGGCGCTGGAAGCAGAGCTCGAAGACGAGGCGGCAGGACGTCAGCACGCGTCGAAGGCATCGGTGCCCGTGTACTCCGACTTCACGGCCTTGCCGCCCGCCCTCTTCCTCTTCCGCAGCCTCCCAACGCCAGCCGCCCAAGGAGACGACCCCGAGAAGTTTAGGGAGCCGGCGACGCGGATGATGGGGTCACCGGTGCCGCACGGAGCGGCGCCCGACACCTAATCGGACCCGTCATCCTGCCGCCTACTACCCTCATCGTTGCTGCCGCTGTCCTCCTCATCATTCCCGCCCGAGGAGGAGTCTTCACTATCAGAAGAGCTCTCCACGCAGCACCTTGCACGGGTCCCAAAGCACTCGAAGACCTTGACGGAGAGAAGGCCACCCTCCATCAGCTTAAAATGGAGAGTGATCCCCTCCGTCAAGCGGTGGATATGGGCAAACGTCTTCCATCCCCGACGGAGATACATCATGTGAGGGGCAGGGAAGTCGACGCGGGCCCGCGTGCCACTGATCCCGCAGCCCCTCATGTGCAGCCACAACGACTCCGGTGGATCCAGCTCCATCTCCCGCGCGAATGGGGTCGGGAGACGAAGGCGATGACGAGGCGGCCGGCGCAGCCTGACGAAGAACTCGCAAGGGTCAGCCCCAACATGGCCCTCCATGGGGGGAGGAACTGTCGGCGGAGGCGAGGCCGGCGCGCTGCCCCGTCTTCCTCTTCCCCGAGTGCCTCGGCCTCGCCCACGACCTCGCCCCCTCCCCCTTCCCCTCGCGGCTGGCTCTGCCACCGCGGGTGCAGGAGAAGGAGGGACGCGTTGTCGAGCGGCGACCCTCGCCGCCACCGTTGAAGGACTAGGATTCCCTCTCTCCATGGCGGATGGAAGGGGGGAGCAGAAGCTGAAGGAAGGAGGAGATGAAGGAATGCGGGACGCCATCCCCCCTCCCGCTCCTTATAAAGGAACAGGGTGGGGGCTCGGCCGCCCTACTCAACCAATCAAGGCGCGGAAGGCGCAGGGAACTGGGACCGACCCGCCGCCCAGCCCGCGGCGGCCCGGTTTCCCACCTCCACCGTTCGCCACCCCAAGCGCATGAGAGCCACGTGGCAGGCGTGCAGGACCGAGGCGACGGGTGAGGCGACCTCTCCCCACCCTGTGATCGTGGGGAGTGGACGCCTTGAAGACCATGCCTCGGCCCCATTCAGTAAATGGGTCACGCCTCCGCGCCTCCCTCCGTTTATGGGGAAGGCGCGAACCGCCCCCTTTACTACGACGTGACGCATGCATGCAGAGCTCAGCCCCACGCATGCCGCCCACGTCACACACGCCTCCCCACGCTGCGCCATGCGCGGGAAGCATGGGAAACACAGCGCGCGAAGAGACTTACCGCGGTAAAAACCACCCCGCCTGCCCGCGCACCGTTTTTGGGCCTAGCCCAACGACGCGATTGCGTTTACGTGTGGCCCAGGCCCGGGGGCTCCTGTCGGTGTACAAAAAGAGGGGTACACTTTTTGTACCCCTATAACTGTGCACGGGAAGTCTGAGCCACAGGCACCACCACACTGAGCAAGGCAAGGGAGGTGAGCCAAGGTAAGGCCGAAGCTCAGGAGAAGAAGAACGACGCCAAGACCAAGACCACAAAGCGTGAAGGGGATGAAGCGGACCCCCCCGGCAACATCCTTACCAGGAGGCGGTTTTAGAAAACCCGGCAAGACCCTTGCCGTGGCAGCTCGCCCCACACCTACGGAGTGAGTCACCCCTGAGTCCATTGCCCCCATGGGGCAAGGATTCGGGAGACATCCCCGTGGTGGCATGCAGATCTTTGTGAAGACATTCAAGATCAGATACACCCTTTAGAAGATGATGATCTTTGGCGGGATCCCAGCCAAGGAGGACCACAAGGCCCCCTGCAAGAGCCTTGCCGGGGATGACAACAGGCACCAAGGCAAGACCCTTGCCGGGGCCCCGGCAAGGCCCTTACCAAGAACACCCGTAGGGCCACCATTAGGTCCACGCCAGTCAAACCTCCACCGCCGTTCGCATGCAGCTGCCGACCCAACCAGGTGGGCAGGCACCTGCGTGGCGGCATGCGGATCTTCATGGAGACCCACCACTGCGCCACCTCAGCTGCCTGCCTGCCTACATGGCACCACGGGCGCCGCTGGCCAGGGCGCGTGTCGACACGAGAGGGAGCGGCGACGGACGAGACAGGGCTCTCCCCCGTCCCCGATAAAGCAAGGACACCTGGGCAAGACGCATTAAATGCGCCTTGTCATGTACTGCGAGGGATAACCTCACATCACTGTACCCTTTCCACCTCATGTGTGCCACTGTGGCAACCGCTTTCCTATAAAAGGAGGCCCGAGGCGACCAGAAGGAGGATTCGGCTTTTTGGAGCTCCTCACGCCCCATAGCTAGCTCAAGAACACAGATATACAATCCACCAAAGCAGGAGTAGGGTTTTACGCATCCCCGCGACCCGAACCTAGATAAACGAACCGTGTGCTATCTGTTTGATCCGCTCTTCTCACGACCCCGCGCCCCGCAACCGTAGTAGGGATTCTTGTGATCCCATAGGTGTCGTTCCCACCGACACGGAGAGGTATCTCTGGGCCCTCTTGGTAATGCACATCACTATAAGCCTTGCAAGCAATGTGACTAATGAGTTAGTTACGGGATGATGCATTACGGAACGAGTAAAGAGACTTGCCGGTAACGAGATTGAACTAGGTATTGAGATACCGACGATCGAATCTCGGGAAAGTAACATACCGATGACAAAGGGAACAACGTATGTTGTTATGTGGTTTGACCGATAAAGATCTTCGTAGAATATGTAGGAACCAATATGAGCATCCAGGTTCCGCTATTGGTTATTGACCGGAGATGAGTCTCGGTCATGTATACATAGTTCTCGAACCCGTAAGGTCCGCACGCTTAAAGTTCGGTGACGATAGGTATTATGAGTTTATGTGTTTTGATTTTCCGAAGGTAGTTCGGAGTCCTGGATATGATCACGGACATGACGAGGAGTCTCGAAATGCATGATACATAAAGATTGATATATTGGATGACTATATTCGAACACCGGATGAGTTCTGGGGGTCACCAGATAATTATCGGAGTGCTGGGGGGTTATCGGAACCCTCGGGGGGAACTAATGGGCCACATGGACCTTAGTGGAGAGAGAGAGGGCCGGCCATGGCAGGGCCGCGCGCCCCCTCACCTCTAGTCCGAATTGGACTAGGGAAGGGGGGCGACGCCCCCCTTTCCTTCTCTTCTCTCCCTCTCCTTCCTTCCCCTTCCTCCTCCTAGTAGGACTAGGAAAGAGGAGTCCTACTCCTACTAGGAGGAGGACTCCTCCTCTCCTGGCGCGCCCCAAGGGCCGACCGGCCTCCCCCCTTGCTCCTTTATATACCAGGGCAGGGGGCACCCTAGGATACGCAAGTTGATCATTGATCTCTTAGCCGTGTGCGGTGCCCCCCTCCACCATAATCCACCTCGGTCATATCATTGCAGTGCTTAGGAGAAGCCCTGCGCCCGTAGCTTCATCATCACCGTCATCACGCCGTCGTGCTGACGAAGCTCTCCCTCGACACTCAGCTGGATCAAGAGTTCATGGGACGTCACCGAGCCGAACGTGTGCAAATCGCGGAGGTGCCGTACTTTTGGTACTAGGATCGGTCGGATCGTGAAGACGTACGACTACATCAACCGCATTGTCATAACGCTTCCGCTTATGGTCTACAAGGGTACATGGACAACACTCTTCCCCTCTCGTTGATGTGCATCACCATGACAGATCGTGCGTGTGCGTAGGAATGTTTTTGAAATTACTGTGTTCCCCAACAACTGCTTGGTTCAGTTCTGCAATGCGATGTTCAATTGTCGTGGGTAGAATTTTGTATTGATGTGCATGTGAGGAGTAAATCGAATTTGGCTGCACTTAATACATGAGAAACATATACAAGTGCTATATTTCCTAGTTCTTAATCATGTTTTGTTTGGATAAATGGGTTTTCCATGTGGCTTGAATTAATCTGATGAATCTGCAATGTGCTTATTTTTCATCAACATATTTTACTGATAGCATGCGAACCCTTACTTAACCTGATGACTAACTACCTTATATGTGTTGCAGGGAAACAATAAGAAGCACTGAGGTTTACAATCGGGGTTAGCACGTGCATGATCTGTTGTCTAATAGCACATTATTGTGCAATTGCAGGAACCATTATAATATTTAGTTTTAACAATTTGGTCTTGCACATGTATGTCCTGCTGCCAGAGGTTTTGACCCACTGTTTGATCCTTTTTGCATATGGGGAAATGAGTTGTCCATGAATATCAATCAAGTCAAGAAACTCAGAAAGATTGTTAGGATAAATAAATTAGCGGCAAAAAACAACAAAATCTTTGTCTGCACAAAGAAAAAGACATTAGTTCACTACAAGATGGTACTAACTATTATACCTTGCCTTTTTTATTCCTTTGCCCCATTTCCAATATAGAGAAGATTTTTATGCACATCCTTATTTTTAGGCCTTTCCAAAGCAGTTCACTGATGATTACCTCTCAAACCACCTCTATAGTCAGGAGGCAAGGAAAGTTTTCATACAACACCCACGGTTCAATATTGAAGTGTTCCTGAAGAGGATGAAGGATGGAAGGTCAATCATCCACATGCACTGGCCTAAAGTTGCAAAGACCTTCAACATGAATGAATGCTCAATATTCGCCTTCCGCTTCAGCAGTTTTCCAGATGAGATGCATTTGTCTATGTGCCGTCTATGATGCTAATTTCGAAAGCTTCTAGATGTTGCATGTGAAACTTGGTGTTGGTGCAGTTGTGTAATGAGGTAGTTGAGTGCTGAAGTTATATCATGTTGTACTCGGATATATTTCAATTATGAAATGTTGCTTCCTTAATATGGAAATGAAATATATTATGTGCTTAATATGAATGTCAATTAGACTAATAAATGCATTATTAATAATAGGGCAATTAGTCTGCTAATTAGCGAATTAGCCTGCTAATTGGGTTTTCCTATTGCAAACGGTTATTGAGAAAACACCGTGGGCGATGACCTTAGGCAACGCACATAGTTTCTAGGAATAAACCGTGTTGGATCAATGAACAATCACACACGCATTCTCATGAAAACTGTTTGCGTTAGGCCACCTTGCACAAATGTTTTCCTTGCAGCGACTGTGTGGGATGTATATACGAACGGAAACATTTAGTGGGGACTGACTATGTGGGATGTACTTACGACCGAAATGATTTCGCCTGTATAATTGTATTTTTTAGCACTATTGTATGTATAACCGTATTTGGTTGGTCGCCGTTCGGACACGACCTCATTTTGCCGAGCGTGTGTACCAGGAGGGCATATTCCCGACGATTTCTGGGTCGTGTGGGAAGGACCCCCCTATCGCAGTCACTCACTAGGTGACAGCTTCAAACATCATCACGGAAAGGGGTTAAAAACCGTTTGTATAGCACCTTGCTGTACCAGTGCTTGGGAGATGGTCCGCACGCCGAAGTGAGCCAGTGGCTTAGGAATCCCCAATTTGCACTTGCTAAACAAGGCGCTGCAAGCGCGTTGGCCATGGCTGCAAAAGGTTGATAAGTACAGACCATGGACGAAACTTCATATCAGTGTCTCGCCAGAAACATGTGCCCTAGTCCAGGCGGCTTCACGAACAACGGTGGGCAATGGGAAATCCACACTATTTTGAGAAGATCGGTGGATCAACGGACTATGGATTTCTGAGATAGCACCGGATGTTTATGAAAGGATCCCGAGGAGAGTCAAGAGAAGCAGGTTGGTCGCAGACGCACTTACGTATGATAAATTGGGCATGAGACATTGGCCCAGACCTTACTCAGGACACTCTGGGACAGTTCCTACGATTGTGGCCGCTGATCACAACTTGGCAACTAACTGATGGAGTGGAGGATTCGGTCACGTGGGCCTGGGAAGAGAATGGAAACTTCTCGGCCCATTTGGCGTATGCGGCCAGGTCCATGGGACTTGAGATATCCCCGACGGCCTCATTCACTTGGTAGTGCAAGGCACCCCTTCAATGCCACTTTTTTGCTTGGTAGCGCTCAAAAATCGATGCTGGACGTCTGACAGGCTTGCTGGACGTGGACTACCCCACCAGGACTCATGCCTGCTGTGTAACCAGCAGGACGAGACTATGCAACACTTACTAATGAACTATGTGTTCGCAAAACAAGTTTGGCACTGGCTAGGAACAATCACTGCGAGGATGGAATTGGAACCACGGTAAGATGAAATCCTGGGTGAGTGGTGTGCCAGGGAGGACGGTAACGCGTGCCACCACCACAAGTCTTTGCGTGCTAAATGCCTACTCGGCATGTGGATGCTATGGAAGCACCGGAACACCATTGTGTTCGATGGGGCGTATCCGTCAATAACCCGGATCATCCAACATATACGAGACGAGGGTAGGTTATGGGTGAAGGCGGGTCTACTTAAGGGTGATGAAAGAGGGTTCGACGTGGAGGAGGCGATGTGGGCTGGAAACGAGTAGTCCTCATAGGTTGCTAGCATAGGTGTGCCAGACGTGTTCGGCATGTAAATAATAATGTAATGGTGGACTTGGGGTTCTCTCCCCCTTTCTTCTTTAATGAAAGATACACACTCTCATGCGTCTTCGAGTAAAAAAAAGATGAAAACAAAATATAAATACTGTACATTTAATTTGATTTACCCAGCGAAGTAATACTGTTTATGACTTATTTCTCACACAGATTTTTTTTAAGCTGCACAACTTAACATGACCAAAATGTGCAAGGAGTGTACATCCAAGCAAGCAAAACAATGTTGGTTCTACCTAGGAACCTTATTTATTTTCTAGATGCGACAAACACGTACTGACACACGCTCATCCAAACGGAGGTCGCCATTCACAGAGGGTCACCCGAAAGCCATCTTGCGAACATCTCGAGGCACTCCTTGGGCTTGTACTCTGGAGCAGTATGCCCAGCACCCTACATGGTAATCCACAGATATATGCTTATGATATTGAAATACATCCACTGACTAGGGCAGTAGGGTTTATCCTGGTTTAGTTATGCTATGGAAAAGAAAATATTAAGTGTCTAAAGCACTTACCTTCACAGTTGCATATGTTAGGTCAGTCGAGTAACTTCTTGTGAATCTGGAAAAATCAAATTTATTTTTAGCAGTGTAAGACTTAGGGCCTGTTCTGAAGTCCTCCAGCTCCACACTTCACAAACTTCACATATGAATTTGTCCCGAACAGTTTTGCTACGAGAAGCTGGCTTCTCGAAGTTTTGTCCGATGGCAGTGCAAAATCCTGGAGCAGCGTCGGCCCAGCTCCACCGATGGGAAAAGCTGGAGTTGGCCAGTATTACAACCGAAGTGCCACCGCCAAGTCCAAGCCAGCGAACCGGTACGCTCGCTCGAAACATAACGCTCCTCTCGCTCTCCATCGAATCGGTACAGGGGCGGCTTCCCTCGATGACTAGCCCATACTGGGCTGCCTCCAGCAGGCCCAATAGCGCCAAATAGGCCCACAACCTCCCAGCTGGGCTGCAGCGATGGGAGAAGCTGCACACGACGCAGAACGCTCCAGGAATCGCCAGATGAAGCGTGAAGCTGGCTAGGGAAGCTGGATTTGTGAAGTTTTGTGAAGTTGGAGGAGATCAGAACAGGCCCTTAGGCAACGCTAACCTGCCAATGTTGATTAGGTGAAGACATTTTGCTCTAAAATTAGTTGAAGACTTCAATCAGATAAAAAATGGTTATGTAGTTGTACTGAATGTTGTCATAGGCAAAGATGTTTAAGCTCCAAAATATTGTCGTAACACTTCGAAAGATATGTTCAGGAATTTTCTGAACATACAAATATCGTTTTTTCCCATGTGTTGGAGAAAATATGTTAATACTGTGGAATAGACCCCTAAAGAAAGAACTTTCACAGGTCATAGGACAACTTACCCTGCAACTTGGCCATCAACATACCATGGTCTCCAGTCATCTGTGTTAGACAGGTTAAGAGATCTTATCCATGCTTGCGTGCCAACGAAGGGAAACTTGCTATCATGGTCGCCGCTGCAACATCAATTACATCAGAATCAGATTTTCCGGACATATTGCAATAAAGACCCACTGTGATCTCTCAGAACAGTTTTAGATTAATTTTGTTCTGTGGGCTGGTTACCTGTATATCAGCGCTGGATATCCTTCTCTCCGTAGCCTCGAATGAATCTCTACTGTACTAGTGACATCTCTAGTGTACGGTAGGTCGCGATCACATCTTTTCCATTCCCCCGTTGTTCCCTGTAGTGTGACAACGTTCATGCACAACTAGACCCCAAAAAGGATTCAGTACAGCTGTAGAGTAGTGCAGTAGAACTAGTACCTTGCGAACGCCAAGACTCTCCCTTACTCCCTCATGATTTGCCCAGATATAAGATAGCTGTTGGGCATCGCTCTGCGACGAAATTAACCAACATTAGTTCTGTGAGCAAGAGTGGATACAGTGTAAAACTATGGGATGTTAATGCAGTTTATAGGAATTGGATGCACAGGTTTTTGTCGGCACTCAACTCTACACTTGAAGGGAAACAGGGGATCATCACCAGCGGGGTACCGCACCGTGAGCTCACTTGTAACATTTCGTGCAGTTGCTTGCTGAATCCTGGGGCTCCATATCGCCTCGCATTTGGGCTCCAGGATGTGGGACAAGTTGATATCTTTTGTGCACTATATGTCCATTGTTACTAGAAATTAGTAACCAAAACTTCTCGTGTTCCAAACATGGCAGCTTGAATGAAAGATGTTTTATCTTCTGCCTTTGCTGATTGACAGGAAAAGATAATATATGTGCGTGTGTAAAATGATTATAAATTCAATTTAAGATGATTTTTGCTTCAGGGAGCTTCAAATATGGATGCCTCCAGTTGAGAACTGTGCAATTCCCAGTTTAAACGGTCGTATTATAACTAATAGTTACTTTGGGGAAACTTACATCGTCAATAGCTTGGATGGACTCGGCACATAACGCATTGGGTGGATCACTGTAATTTCCTCCGCAGTTCTCCTTGGCAAACTGTGGATAAAATTTCTTTGCATTCTGAGTGCGATACAACTCATGAAAACTTCAACTGTATATACGGTCCTCTGCTTTAGTACTGTACTACCACTGTAATTTCTACTGCTGCTACTGTTAGTATTTTTTGTGAGATGGTGGATCACCTCGTAAAGTTCGTCCGATAGCAATCCCATGCCATGAAAAAATTGGACTTTACCAGCGGTGTCAAACCTGTCGTCAGTCACTGGATTCCCGGCAAAGTACCCCTGTAATATTCTTGTTAAGTGATGCAAAAATAAATTAGATGAACATTATGCCTAAGCATATTTTGTTGTAGTCTGGATTCAGGCTAGGCTAGCATTGGTCCTAGTTGCATTTGGTTTGATTCTGGGTAGAGACACTAAGTTGGGTTGACCAATTTGCCCAAGTTCGCGCTATGATACAAGTCATCTATTTTAGCCTTTAACAGGTCTCAATTGCTAACCAGACTCAAAAGGTTCTTCCACCTAACCCAGATAATACAAAATATTCATCAGAAGAACACTACTATAAAAAATTGTTTACTGCAGTGACCTCATAATTCAATTTTGTATTAAATTACATAGGCTCCTCGCTAACTGTACGTGTGTTGAAATTCTAGAGATTCCAAGAAGAGCATTATGTATTTTCCTGTTTTTCTTAAAAAAACCAAGGAATTATTATTTTTCTCTTTCCATAACTTTTCCAGTCGCGTATGGAACCCCTTACAAATGGTGCTTGCAGCCGTTCGCAAGTTTGACTAGTCAGAAATCAGCAAGGACCCACATTCCAGTTCATCCTTCGAGTGAGTCTAGAAGGTTTAGATAGACTATTCAAGCAGGGGTCAATTGTTTAGGTGTCAGCAGCCAAAGACTGTTCCCAAACAAAGGAATAAATGTAAAGAAATACCTTCATGATTCTAGGATCACAAGGGAAAACGGAAAGCAATGGCTCAGTGACACACCAATGTATATTGTACAGAACAAGAGTAAACACAAGAACCAAATGATGCATGGACTAGTCCATGGTATTAACCAGACTCATAATGAAAGCTTATTTTACTAAATATAAACGGACTTCAACAAACCTTGAGGTTAAGAAGCGGTTCTTCGCCAGATTCTTTATCTGAAAGTGGTAAACAAATATGTGTGTGTGTTAGTGAACAGTGATGCACATGTACAATAAGTAATCATCATTAAATTTGTTTTGAACAACTAAACTAATTTGACCGCAAAGTTCTAAAAATATTAAAATAAAGTGGAAATTATATGGTACTCGAACAATAGAATATGATGGGCAACCTCAATAGATTTATAAGAAAATAATGATGTGTATTATGTGCGGCAAAATCATATTATCTGTACAATTTTGGTCCAGCAAAAGACTCAAAACTCCCTAAGAAGAAGTCAAACCTGAAATATTGAATAGTGTTGTCAGTAAGCCTACAAATGTCTGTCAATTGTGCAACTCATTTCTACAACATTTGGGGTAATACCAAATTGCTGGTTTAGATTTACTAGATATTGTTTGGTATAAAGCTAGCAAAACACTTAACTAAAGTAAGACAAGTCCTTGTATGACTAAATTTATTGCCCCATTATAGTATGACTAGCTTTAGATTTTATGTCTTAACTTTTTAAGATTGAAAACATAAATGTGCTCCATGGCAGCAGTTCATCATCTATAGATAAGTATAAAGAGTCTTACTTGATATGTGGATTTCTAGGGCAAGAGTGGGTATGATCATACCACAATATGATTCACCGCCAACATAAAGTGAATTTTTTTTTTGCGGGTGAACATAAAGTGAATTTGAGAGGAACTGGGGGTGTCCACGTAACCACTGCATGTAAAATGATAAATTAGAATAGATATAAAAGCAGATATAGAGATTCAATATTGATCTCTGTTTCTCATAGCACAAATAAAAATTCCACTCCAATTAGTTTTGGTTAGATCATGGGGTGGGGCCCAGCTGAATGAAGTATTACGTTAAGCTCATTTTATCTTTGTTTGAATGAGTAGAATAATAATGAACCATGCCACACAATTAATTAATAACTTGTTTGCAAGACAGAAATTTAACAAAAACTTAGAAGGAATTTGACATTAACAATTTGATTCCCATGTTACGGATGAAGCTTAGAGGTAAACCTTGTGATTCAATTTGGGCAGAATCAATAACAGGGAGGAGAAATATGCAGTCGCATGAATTTGTTCACAATGGCTATAAATTTACAAAACTCCCATGACTAAGTTATCCTCCGAGATCAACGCTTGAAGCTAACATATTTTACTCATAAAGGTACCTTTAATACGGCAGTAGCTCCCGAGAATAATTAAACATCTCATCTGTTAATCATTACGGCCCAATCTCAAGATCGTTGCATATTTGGAAGATTAAGATCCCTTTGCGTATTAAAATTTTTATGTGGTTTGTCCGTAAGCAAGTCATCCTCACCAACACTACTAGAAAAAACGTTATACACAGAACTTTAGCAGTAGCGCTTGTTAAAAGAGCACGCTATTGCTAGACAGCAGTATCACGTGCAAAATAAGCGCGCTGCAGATGGACATATATCAGTAGCGCGTCTCACCGAAAACTCGCTACTACTAAAATTCCAATCACTTAGCCGATGGGCTACACATAGTAGTAGCGATCTTCCAAAAACCACGCTACAGCTAATAAACTTATAGCAGCGCGTTTATGCGTAAATCGCTACTGCTAACAAAAATAAAATAAAATGAAAAACGAATAGAGAAGTAAATGAAAATGAAAGAAATAGAAAAAGGAGAAAGGAAAAATATAAAATGTAGAGAAAAATAAATGAAAAAGGGAAAAAATGATGAACACGTAGCAGTAGCGTGTTCTCTGAAACGCGCTATAGCTAACTTAGCTATAGCGCGTTTCCTGTAACGTGCTACCGTTACTTTTGACTTAACCAAAAACGGTTTCCCCCCGGCCATCACTTCTCCCCCAAATCGATCCCTTGCCCCACTTTGCCGCCATCTCCCCCACTTCGCCGTCGCCCCCACTTCGCCGCCATCTCCTGCCGGCGTCGACGCCGCGCTCATCCTCACGGCCGCCGCTCGAGGCCACCGAGCCTCATCGCCGCCGCCTCTCGGGCCGCCCTTGACCTCACTGTCGCCTCCCTCGACCTCACCGCCGCCGCCCTCGACCTCACCGCCCCCGAGCCCGCCAGGACCGCTGCGTCCCGATCCTGAGCCCGCCCTCGCCGCCCCTACCTCCGTCGCCGAGCACCTCCCCGCCACCGTCTCTCCCCTCTCTGTAAGCCCCCCCACCCATCTTTTTTAGTTAATAGATGTTAATGTTAAGTAGTAGATAATGTTGATGTTTTTTAGTTAGGGTAATAATAGACGATGTTAAGTAGTAGATAATGTAGATGTTAATTAGTTCAGCAGGGTTTAGTTTTTGAATTGAGTTTGTTTAACTAGATGTTAATTAGGGCAGTAGGGTTTAGTTTAGAGTAAAGTTTAGTTCAGTAGTTAACTAAATATAATCTATATTTGGTTTTTGAATTGAGTTTGAGAGAGCATGAGATTTATGTAGATTTTCTTGAAGTGTCAAACGCTAGGACATGCAAATTTGAAGTGGTCAGGATATATGCAAATTCCTCAATTGTGTTTGCCCATGTTTTGATTGTGCCCAAGTGGCTTTTGTTGTTTCCAGGGAATGAAGCTGAGTGGCCTATGTTTTTCCAGAATGTTGATTCATTTCCGTTCCGGCAAATTTCAGGTTCTCGATTTGTCCACTTTTTAGCAAAGGTCATGCCGAAATTTTCTGTGAATTTCGGCATGACTTGTGCTACAAACTAGGACATATCGAGTGCCCGGGATTTGCCGCACCGGGAAGGAGTCAACGTTCCTGCAAAACATAGGCCTTTTTTATGTCATTATTCATTTTATTAGGCCTAGAATTAATTGACTAGATCTAATCGTATGAAACATGGCTAGCAACGATGAAGGACAGGGTTCTGGTTATTGCGACGATGTCTACCTGGCGGCAGACGAATTTTTGAGCCTTGCCGACGATCAACCGATGTTGTTGCTGGGCCCACCGGTCGCATCGGGGACTGAGACCGACACGCAGACCGGTGCTGAGACTGAGACTGGCGCTGAGACTTAAACCGGCGCTGAGACTCAGACCGACATCGAGACCGGCGCTAAGACTGAGGCCGACGCTGCCTCGGGGAGCGGAGCCAGTGTAGAACTAAAAGCAAAGAGGCAACAGCTTCCTAACAAACTCAGGACTACTAGACTGGTGGTCATGTCGGTGGACGGCAACAATTTTGAGCCAACCGCGCCCGAGGAAGCGCGCGCATGCTACGACAATCAAATAGGCTGCATCGTACGGACAACTGCCACCATCAACGATGAGAAACTACAGAAGATAGATAATATGAGGCCCTCCCTCCTAAAGAAGCTGCACCAGATATTCTTGTTCCCGGGCCGGAATGAAAAGGATTATAAAGATCTAGATAAGGACCCGACAATGAAGAAGATAAACAAACACGCCATGTCCAAGTTTAGCGACGCGTTGGCCGCCTAGAAAACAAGGGTGGAAGCAAAGATCGACAAAAAGGAACCCTACTCCGAGATTGTAAAGGATAATCCGACAATCACGACAGAGCAATTTGAAATATTCAAGGCGGCTTGCGAGGCCGAAGATGCCAAAAAAAGTCGAAGTACATGAAGGGGCTTCAACAGAGGAACATTGGGTGCCACCACCTCGGAAGCCGTGGTTACGGCGGGAAGAGGTCCATATGGGCCAAGGAGGACGCGAAAGCCGCGAGTCTGGGCATCCCAGACCCCTTGGCGGAGTTCACCGTCCCGCAGGAGCGTGACGTCCTCAGGGCCCGGCACCATTGGGACCCAGTTAAGAAGGTTTTCGAGACGAACGCGCTCACGACAGAGTTCATGAGACTTCTGGTAATTTTAGTTTCTGATCAATTCGACTACACGTTAGTCATGCAAATTTGTAAATAATTATTGTTCCTTTTGCAGAGAGAGCAGCACAGGATTGCGGCCGAAAGCGACTCGCCGTCTGCGGCGTTCGCGAGGCCCAAGTGGGACACTCCATTTAACCGGGCGTTGAACATATTGAAACGACTCCCGGTGGATACTCGACCGTCGTATGGACGCGTGCACGGTGTTGGAGACGGCGCCACGTGGAAGAAGTACTACAATGAGACCACGGAGGAGAGAAAGAAAAGACAGAGGTTAACCGAAGAAAACATCGACAAGAAGGTTGAGATTGCGGTTGAGAAGAAATCAACTCAAACAGTCGCAACAGTGGTAGCTGCCGCAAAACAGATGGTTGTAGATATGTCTACTTCCTTGGTTCCGACCATTTTCAATTGGACCAGGCAAAATCCAGAAAAAAATGCAGTGCACTTTCCCCTTGCTGACTTCTTGGGGAGCAGCTCGACTAGCGTTGCACCAGCACCTGCAGCTGCACCTGCTCCTGCACCTGCTCCCGCACCGGACATGCTCGGCGGTGCTTCGTCTTTGGCTGAGCTCGACGCCCTCACGGTATCTGTCACACCGGCCCCCTTCAATAAATGTATAATCTCCCGTTTTCGTTGCCTTTCGGATGTCTCATGTCGCAGACTTTTCTTTACAGGCCGACGAAACCCCGTGCACCATATTATACACCATCGACAACTAGAAGAAGGACGTGTGCAAGGCGACGATAATGAAGTCGAAGGAGCCATTGTTCCACAGCCGGCCGATCCCCCGAACGTCTTCAAGGTTTCCGTGGCCAGTGTCAAACCGGGCCACGAGAATTTGCCTCCTCTGGTACTAGGGGGATGACGACGAGACCCCGTGGTGGCTTGGTGATTGTTGCAATGGGTGGGTCCTGTTGTGGCCAAAGAGTCTGCTTCGTCTGGAGGCGGCCGAGAGCACACCCATGAGCACGCAGCCTCAGCAAGGTATGAACATCAACACCCCACCTACCCAATTAGCGTCGGGTGTCGGGTTGGGTGATAGCAGACGGGGTAAGGAAGAGGCTCCATTAGTCGTTGATGACATCGCCATGGATGCGGATGAGGATGACGATGGCACTCAACAGTATGTCTCTACTGGCGCCTACTCAGGGTTTGAGCGTCATGAGTCGGTGCCTGAATTGCCGCCTCCGGAGGCTCAACGTATTATAGACGACCTTCCAGCAAAGAAGCCTAGGAAGAGACCGAGGAAAGGCAAGAAAGACGATTCTATGATCCAGCCGCCTCAGCAGCCTCGGGTTCAAGATCGTGTAGATATTCCCGGTGCGGATAAATTGCATATCCCCAGTCAACCAATCCTACCTGCAGCAGCGCTAGGGACTAGTTTCGGTGATCTAAGGAGACTTCATGACGATGTGCTGCGGATAGAGAAATGCCTCATCGCCTCGAAAGATCCAGGATACCCACTCTACGTGGTTAACGTTCCACGCAATTGTCGTACGTCGACTTCTTCCCCGCGGATAAGTTCTTCCTTTTATTCGTTTACATATTCAACATGTTTCATGTGAAGAAGCTGGATTTTACGTTTGTCCGCCTATATGCCTTGCACATGAACTACATCATCGGGGTTGAGCAGATACCTCATATCTGTGTCGCTGACCCGTACTTCATGCACGAGGACTTCTTGGGAGTCTGCGCAAAGCACCATGAATACGCGAGGGAATACATAGTCAATTTCATGCTCGCCAATAAGGACAAGGAGGCGATTCTCGTGCCTTATCATCCCCTGTAAGTCATCTGCGCGGATATCCTTCCTTCGATTTCAATCATTCATTTGCACGGTGGAGGCTAATTAATTTGAGGTGTACTTATTTTGCGCAGCGGCAGGCGCGCCGTCCTCATCATCCTCTACCCCCGATACTCTCACGCTCTTTACTTGGACTCGTCGAAGAACATTAACAAAAAGGATTACACCCACATCAAGGATGTTCTCGACAGTGCTATGTTTTACTACGAAGCACGGGGTGGAGAGGTCCAGGACAAGAAGAGAAGGGGCGGCAGGCTCGCCTTCGGCCATAAGACTGACTTCTGCTGCATCCAGCAACCGAGTGATTCTCTTAATGATGGATTCTTTGTCCTACACCACATGCTGGAGTACAGATGGGATCACCAGAACCTTCGCATGTCACCTACATCCGGCGATGCTCATATTCTGCAATGGGCAAAGAACATGGGAGATATCGAGGATCGTCGACTTCGAGTTGATTTCTATCACATCCAGCGCGAACTTACCCAAATCATCATGAAGGAGGTCGTCAGAAAAATAGGGATGTTCTACGAAGAAGGACAAATGTTGTGGGAAGATGTCCGAACACGGGTAGCCTCTCAGCGTCTCGACCTGAAGCCTTTCGCTAGGCTCGGGGACTATCTCCTTGACTTGGATGGATTGCACGACATGTTGGAGTGATTGTCGATATATGACAATGTGTCCGTTTAGTCCATACTTTCTGTATGACGAAACTTTGAGTTATGGATGACAAAACTTTATTTGTGATGTAATTAAACCGTCCTCCACAACTAGCGACGATCACTCTAGTTAGGGCATTTTGGGTATGATCAACTTTGTTATTTATACTTATGATATGTTGCTTCTATTTTTGCCATGTCTGTCTCTTTTTGTTGCTCAACTATATATGTTGCATATCATCGACTAATGTGACGATGCAGGTGCATAGATCATCGATGGCGAAGAAGTGCTACGCCGGGAGTATATATACGACGAGTGGCCGGAGTGTCAGGCCCAGGTGTACCGGTTTCCGGTTTCCGAGCAATGGGCAGTAGTTAGTTTAGGTTCACGCTAATGCGAGAGAGGGATACGAACTCATGTACTGCATAGTTCCGCTCTCACTAAAAGTGATGGCTCTTCTCGCGTATATCATTGTTTAGATGGATGACAATGTAGTTGCAAGTAATCGAGATTTGTATCGCTATTTTCGAGATGATAACGAGAGACCACTTTGTGTTGGATGATGATTATGATGATGACATGATTTGATGAGACTAGTTGTATGTATATGCTATGATTACATTTGTATGTGTATGATATGCTAAAGATTATTGTATAAAGCCTATTCAAATACAAAACAAATATGCAGGAAAAAAACTAATAAAACTAGTAGTAGCGAGGGGAACAAAGTTAGCAGTAGCGTCGCCTTACCAGTAGCGCTTCCCTGTAAAAAGCGCTGCATATAATATCAGCAGCGCTCTTCACCAAAGCGCGCTGCTGCTATCCATGTATAGCAGTAGCGTGGGACGACAGGCGCCACTGCTACACGTTAGCTGTAGTGCCTTATCAGTAGTGCATCATCCCGCGCTACTGATAGGCCTAAAACCTGTGTTGCTGCTAGGCTTTTCCCTAGTAGTGGCAAGGACAATTTGATCAAAAGGCGATGGGTAGGTAGTTCACGGTGTTGTTTTTGTGATCATGACGAAACAATATAGCACTTATTTCTTGAATGCCCACTTGCCAAATTGCTTTGGAGAACCATCCATATAGCTTTCAACATTAAGCCTCCAGTTGATATTGAATCCTTGTTTGGAACATGGTTAACTGGGCTTGAATATACTACTGCAGCTCGTATTTGGATTGGAATATGTGCGCTTTTATGGGCTATATGGAATTGTCGAAATGATTTGATTTTTAACAAACAACACAATTTAACTTTCTTGCAGGTTATTTTCAGAGCTACCGCATGGATCCGTACATGGTCCTTACTCACTCCTATGGACTCCAGGGAGTCTTTGGTTACTAGGTGCAACTAGTGGGAGATGGTAGCACGGGCTATATTCAACCGGTTTGGAGTCTAGGGAGCTTATCCTTCTTTTTGCCTTACCGGTTGTATTTTGGAGCGATTACTTTCTTTTTATTTGTTTTGCTCCGTTTGCGAGATGTAATATGGTCATGATTTTGTGGTCCTTTGAGGCTTTTTAATAAGATGGCTGCATGCATCACCATGATGCAGAGGCCGGGGGTACGCCTCCATTTCCAAAAAAACAGTTGAAGGTATTCGGCACATTAAGCACAATTTTCTTTTTGACAGAGCCCATTAAGCATAGTTTAAATAAAGTATGAAGTGTCAATGAATTGGGTTTTCAGTAACAAATCTATAGAGAACTTATGAGTTACAAGTGTAGTTGGGTATGATACCTAACAAAACACCTCCCGAGTAATTTTTTCACAAATCATATGTACCATGGGAAACTGGAAGGGTCCTGACCTTTTCGAGAAAGATGACTAGCCTTTTAGCCGCCATGGTATCACTAGATATGAACCCTTCCTCCGATGTGGCGTACGAGAACCCAGACCCAGTAGGGCTATCAATAAAGATTACATTGCTCACCTGGAAAATCATGTACAACATTTTTTTTGAGAATCACCGGGGGGGGGGGGGCTCCCCCACCTGAATATATTGCTCAAAACGGCTATAGAAACAGCAGATCCAGATTACAGAGGCACGTTGCATCGTGCAAAGAGATAGGTACGCCACGAGAAGACATCCTCCTTGTCACCCGGATCAACAAAACGGTGTGACCAGAGATCCAAGTCTGATACTAGGTTTCTAATTGTTATTACAGAACATTGATCAACATTCCTAAAGAGCATGTCATTTCGCGCGGCCCAAATGCTGGAGAGTAGCGCGAGAAGGACGAAGGGTCATGCTTTCTTGGGCAGGTGTTGAGGTAGTGGGACGTCCCATAGTTCATTAAGGTCATCATCCTGTGGCAGAACACCAACTCGATGCCAAATTCTATTGGCGAGGGGGCATGTGATGAAGAGGTGAATGGAGTCTTCCGGTAGCATAGCATATCGTGTGCATAAGTCCGAGGAGATTATATTCTTGTGGGCAAGATTCACGGCGGTGCTTAGGCGATCTTTGAAGAGAATCCAAGCGAAGATCTTTGTCTTGTGAGGAGCCTTGGTGTTCCAGATGAGGGGAGCAATGAGGTCCGTTTCTGGCCTTGCCATAATGGAGCCGTAAGCCTGCTTGGTGGAGAAGTCATGACCCTGAAGGAGGAACCGTTGATCTTCCTCTGACGAAGGCACGAAGTCCTGCAAAACAGCCAAAAGCGAGACCAACTCTATTTCCTCAGTGAGAGAGAGAGATGATTACGGAGGTTTGTTTCGATACCGAAACGCAAGATGTTAGCCACTTTTACCAGCTGTAGTGTTGATTGTGAGAAGAGGTGTGGGTAGGTGGTAGCTAGGGGTTTTGGGGTGAGCCAGGTGTCTAACCAGAAGTAAGTGTGTGTTCCACTGTTTGTTAAGACAAAGGAAATTGACTATAAGGTTGGGATTTGTTGAGAAATCGTGCGGCATAGAAAAGAGGTTTGGGGGCCCGAGGAGACTAGGGCATTGGGGTGTTGTAGGTCTAGCCAGTCTAGCCAGGGTGATTCTATGGATGAGAGTGCTTTGACAGCAAACTTCATTAGGAGATAATTTTTTGAACCTGTAGATTTTTCAGCCCTAAACCACCAATTTTTTTTGGTGTACAAACGTTTTTCCACGCAATCAGGCATTTTGCGCCCGAGCAGGCATCCTCACCAGCCCAGAAAAAGGATCTTCTCAGGGAATCAATGATTTTTAGGGTTTTTGGGGGGATGCAAAAGACAGACATAAAGTATGTAAGGAGGGAGTCAAGGACGGCCGAGATGAGGATGAGTCGATCGTCTCTGTCTAGGAGCTTGGCACGCCAACCAGTTAGAAGTTTTCGGGATCGTTCAATCAACGGGGCGAAGGCATTGGAGGGAGGCTTGGTCGGGGCAAGGGGGAGTCCAAGGTAGGTTTGAGGAAGGGGAGCACGCGTGCAGTCCATGGCGAGTGTAGTGGTGGCAGCTAGGTTTTCATTTGTGTGCAGGGTTGCTAGGGTGGTTTTGGAGAAATTTATGGTGAGGCTAGTAGCCTGAGCAAAATTCTGAAGGATTTTTTTAGTGTGACAACGGCGGCGGGGGAGGCGGCTGCGATGATCAACGTATCATCGGCGTATTGGAGAATGGTAGGGCAGGTGGGTAAAGATGGGGTGGTGGAGATCGGGATCGGAGTTCTAGAGGATAAGTTGCTGGAGCAGATTGACGACAATTAAGAAGAGGTAGGGAAGGCTGTTGGGTTTCGTAGTAATTTCAAAAAATTTCCTACGCACACGCAAGATCATGGTGATGCATAGCAACGAGAGGGGAGAGTGTGATCTACGTACCCTTGTAGACCGACAGCGGAAGCGTTGTGACAACGCGGTTGATGTAGTCGTACGTCTTCACGATCCGACCGATCCAAGCACCGTTACTCCGGCACCTCCGAGTTCTTGGCACATGTTCAGCTCGATGACGATCCCCGGGCTCTGATCCAGCAAAGCGTCGGGGAGGAGTTCCGTCAGCACGACGGCGTGGTGACGATCTTGATGTTCTATCGTCGCAGAGCTTCGCCTAAGCACCGCTACAATATGACCGAGGTGGAATATGGTGGAGGGGGGCACCACACACGGCTAAGGAACGATCACGAAGATCAACTTGTGTCTATGGGGTGCCCCTTGCCTCAGTATATAAAGGATGGAGGAGGAGGAGGCCGACCAAGGCAATTGGTGCGGCCAGGATGTGGAGTCCTACTAGGACTCCAAGTCCTAGTAGGAGTCCACCAAGAGGGGAGGAAGGGAGAAGGAAGTGGAGGAGAAGGAGAGGTGGACGGCCCCCTTTTCCCTAGTCCAATTCGGACTAGAGGGGAGGGGGGCGCAGCAGCCCCTTGGCCCTTTTTTCTCTTCCCACTAAAGCCCATCAAGGCCCATTGCTTCTCCCGTAACTACCCGGTACTCCGAAAAATACCCGAATCACTCGGAACCTTTCCGATGTCCGAATATAGTCGTCCAATATATTGATCTTTACGTCTCGACCATTTCGAGACTCCTCGTCATGTCCCCGATCTCATCCGGGACTCCGAACTCCTTCGGTACATCAAAACTCATAATATAACTGTCATCGAAACCTTAAGCATGCGGACCCTACGGGTTCGAGAACAATGTAGACATGACCGAGACACGTCTCCGGTCAATAACCAATAGTGGGACCTGGATGCCCATATTGGCTCCTACATATTCTACGAAGATCTTTATTGGTCAGACCGCATAACAACATACGTTGTTCCCTTTGTCATCGGTATGTTACTTGCCCGAGATTCGATCGTCGGTATCCCAATACCTAGTTCAACCTCGTTACCAGCAAGTCTCTTTACTCGTTCTGTAATACATCATCCCGCAACTAACTCATTAGTTGCAATGCTTGCAAGGCTTAAGTGATGTGCATTACCGAGAGGGCCCAGAGATACCTCTCCGACAATCGGAGTGACAAATCCTAATCTCGAAATACGCCAACCCAACATGTACCTTTGGAGACACCTGTAGAGCTCCTTTATAATCACCCAGTTACCTTGTGACGTTTGGTAGCACACAAAGTGTTCCTCTGGCAAACGGGAGTTGCATAATCTCATAGTCATAGGAACATGTATAAGTCATGAAGAAAGCAATAGCAACATACTAAACGATCGGGTGCTAAGCTAATGGAATGGGTCATGTCAATCAGATCATTCACTTAATGATGTGATCCCGTTAATCAAATAACAACTCATTGTTTATGGTTAGGAAACATAACCATCTTTGATTAACGAGCTAGTCAAGTAGAGGCATACTAGTGACACTTTGTTTGTCTATGTATTCACACATGTATTATGTTTCCGGTTAATACAATTCTAGCATGAATAATAAACATTTATCATGATATAAGGAAATAAATAATAACTTTATTATTGCCTCTAGGGCATATTTCCTTCAAAGGCCGGGTCTCCCTGGCGCAAGCCATTCTTACATGGAATCCAGCAACCTGGAAGGCCGTTTAGGAGGATGGAAGTCTTGCCAGTATGGAGAATATTTTGAATCCAACTATGAAAAGTTTGGGAGAAACCACGGACAGCCATAATTTTGTCTAGGGCGTTCCAAGCAACTGAATCAAAGGCCTTCCCGAAGTCAAGTTTGAATATCATGGTTGGGCATTTGCGAGAGTGACAAGTGCTGATAAGATCTGCTGCAAAGACATAGTTTTCAGCAATGTTCCTTCCGATAATGAAACCGGTCTGATTACCATGGACGAGATGAGGGATGAAAGGTTTGAGGCGCAAAGTTAGGACCTTGGCAACAACTTTGACTGGGCAGTTTTGCAAAAATATTGGTCTGAAGGCGTCATGTGAAGTTGTGGAGGCAGATTTTGGAAGGAGAGCAATGTGGGCACAATTTAGGCGCTCCGTTCTGCCACACCTTGGTGAAATTGTGCGAAAAAAGAGAGGATTTCCTGTTTGATAGAGGGCCAGAAGGATTTATAGAAGGAGGGGCCGAAACCATCGGAGCCAGGGCTTGGTTGTGGGTTCATTTGGAAAAAGGCCAATTTGATCTCATCTTTGGTGAATTGAGCGTCAAGGGCATGAAGGCCAGGTACGGGGTGAGGATAGATTGACGTGAGATCAAAAGGCCAAGGCGTGGTGACAGTAGAGCCGATGAGCATGACAAAAAACTCTTGCAGGATGTCAGCTTTATGCTGATGCAAGGTAAAAACCGAGCCATCTCGTGTGAGGGAGAAGATTTTGTTTTTACGAAGCCGTTGTGAGGCAGACATGTGGAAGAACTTGGAGTTTTCACCGCCGTGTATTGCTCGGGACACTTCGGCACGCCATTTCCAGTAAGACATTTTTTCCAGAATGGTGCTTTTTAGGAGAGAAATGATGATCTTACGAGTGAGTTGTTCTGGTGGGGAGAGAGGCCTGGATTCTTCTACGTGATCAAGGGCAGAGATGGAAATTTTGTAGCGAGATTCACGAAGGGGGGCGGGAATGCGCGGGCGAGCCCATTTTTTGAGCGTGACCCGAGTTTGTTTGAGTAGTGAGGCTAGGGAGGTGACAGAGTTGGGCGGTGATGTGGGCCGATGTGAGGCCCAAACTGAGCAGATGATATCTCGGTAGGGCTACAATTTGGCCCAATGAGGTTCAAATTTAAAGAAGAATAGGAGGCAGAATATTTAGGCATATTCTTCTTCAAATGTTATGATTACAAAAAAGAGAAACATTGGCGCCATACCTTGGTCCATGTCCCCGGTCGGTAGAGCAAGGCAGGGAGTCCACCTACCCTTGGACGTCAAACTAGAAGGCCATGTACGCTTATGAACATTTAATTCATTATTAGCGCATTGTCTTACAAAGTACTTTCTCCGTCCCATAATGTAAGATGTTTTTAACACTAGTATAGCATACTTAGATATCTAATCATTCACAGGAGTGACTGTGGGCATGTATCGCGTCAGAAAACTATAACACATACTCCCTTCATCCGGAAAAGCTTGTCCTAAGCTTGTGCCTGAAGGATGTATCTAGCACCAACTTTTTGCTAGATACATCCATTTGAGGGACAAGACGGAGGGAGTATATGCTTTTTTTTCTACTTTTGGGAAAGTCAGACAAATATGCACTCCCTCTATAAATTAATATAAGAGTGTTTAGATCACTAAAAGTAGTGATCTAAACGCTTTTATATTACTTTACAAAGGGAGTAGTTGGGATCGATTGAATATCACTGCAACTTTCCTTCTTCTTTCGAAGGATGTGACGGAACCTGTTAAGGATCACAGAGGAAGGCCTCTCGGAACTGGAGAGATTGTGTCAGAACTCAGAAGCAGTCGGCAAAGCCTCCGCCATTGCCTCCGGCATTCTCAGCGGCACCCGCTCGGGTGTGGCCCAATGGGGGTAATCACTCACAGAGGTCATTGCGACTCGACGCCGTCATCGATATAGACAAGCTGGGCGCTTTCCTCGGCGCGGCGGCGCGACGAATGGACGGGGAGTCCCTGTCGCTCTCCCAGGGTATCTTCTACATCGACGACTTCCACAGCTGGCCAGGGTCCTGCGATTGCTTCCGCCGGTTCAACGTGGCCGTGGCGGCGCTAGGGCCGGAAGAGGGACGAGATACGAAGGGGAACTGCCAGACTGGGGAGGGAGTCCGGTTCGAACAGAGGTGGTAAGAGGGTTTGGTTCGAACAGAGGTCGAGGCAAGAGTGCCGAGTACAGGACTATTTTGAGTTTTTTTCCTTTTTTTGAAATGGACTATTTTGAGCTCTCATTCCCAGACCCACTTTTAAACCTCAAGTCTAGTGATGCTAAAAAAAGATGGTTTTTAAGTCTAGTGCTACCGTGTTCTCAATCATAAAAAAGCAATGCTGGACCTACATAGAGTTTCTAGGCAATAAATCTTATGTGTTGCAAATGAAATTACTTGAGACAGGATTAGCGACTGCCCTCCCCTTGCGGCTTGCACATCCACCATTAAATTGACTGGAGAGCAGAGAATTCATGGTACATTTTGTAAATCTTATGTAGGTTATTCATAGGTGTAGGATTTTTGTAGAAATAACATCGGAAGTTTGATTTGGACACAATTGCAAAACATATATAACCTATGAAAATGCAACCATCCAATTAGGCTCGGAAAGTTGAATGAGCATAGATACAAAACTTTGATTTGGACACAATTGAATCTGCCATGTGATTGAAAAAAGGATGAGAGGCTGGAAGACGAAAGCGTTCTTATTGGCTCTTTTACTATGCATGAAAGTGCTGCATATGTAAGATAATTGAGAGATGTGATGTGATATGAAATATGTCTTAACTTGTTTTCTAAATAAGAGTGTTTTTTATATTAGTGTAGTGTCAACAACGCTCTTATACTATAAGATGGAAGGAGTAATATATTGGAGACCAAATTCGTAGCTTTAGTGACTTGTGTGAAGCAAAGCTAGCTAGTATGGTAGCTGGGCAATTAGTTACCCATCTTGAAGACCATGCCAGAGAGGCCGGAGCAGCCGGGCCCACCCTGCAGCCACAACACCAGCGGGTCTCTCGCGGGGTCCTTCTCCGATTGGATGAAGTAGTAGAAAAGGTGTGCGTCGTTGCTCCCGTCCACCTCCATGTACCTGCAGCCACCAGCAAACAGGTGCTCACCGTTTCTTAGATGAACGCCTCACTTCAAGAATAAGCATGAGACATGTTCATGCAGGGTCACTGAGGGAGTCCTGGACTAAGGGGTCCTTGGGCGTCCGACTGCTACCTCTTTTAGCACTGCGTTGGTTTTCCCCGAAGAGGAAGGGATGATGCAGCAAAGTAGCGTAAGTATTTCCCTCAGTTTTTGAGAACCAAGGTATCAATCCAGTAGGAGGCTACGCGCAAGTCCCTCGTACCTACACAAAACAAATAAATCCTCGCAACCAACGCAAATAGGGGTTGTCAATCCCTATAGGGCCACTGACGAGAGTGAGATCTGATAGATATGATAAGATAATATTTTTGGTATTTTTATGATAAAGATGCAAAGTAAAATAAAGACAAAGTAAATAGCAAAGTAAATAACTAAGTAGTAGGAGATTGATATGATAAAGATAGACCCGGGGGCCATAGGTTTCACTAGTGGCTTCTCTTGAGAGCATAAGTATTCTACGGTGGGTGAACAAATTACTGTTGAGCAATTGACAGAATTGAGCATAGTTATGAGAATATCTAGGTATGATCATGTATATAGGCATCACGTCCGAGACAAGTAGACCGACTCCTGCCTGCATCTACTACTATTACTCCACTCATTGACCGCTATCCAGCATGCATCTAGAGTATTAAGTTAAAAACAGAGTAACGCCTTAAGCAAGATGACATGATGTAGAGGGATAGACTCATGCAATATGAAGAAAACCCCATCTTGTTATCCTCGATGGCAACAATACAATACGTGTCTTGCTGCCCTTACTGTCACCGGGAAAGGACACTGCAAGATTGAACCCAAAGCTAAGCACTTCTCCCATTGCAAGAAAGATCAATCTAGTAGGCCAAACCAAACTGATAATTTGAAGAGACTTGCAAAGATAACCAATCATACATAAAAGAATTCAGAGAAGATTCAAATAATATTCATAGATAGACTTGATCATAAACCCACAATTCATCGGTCTCAAAAAACACACCACAAAAAGAAGATTACATCAAATAGATCTCCACAAGAGAGGGGGAGAACATTGTATTGAAATCCAAAAAGAGAGAAGACGCCATCTAGCTACTAACTATGGACCCGTAGGTCCGAAGTGAACTACTCGCACTTCATCGGAGAGGCTATGGTGTTGATGTAGAAGCCCTCCGTGATCGATGCCCCCTCCGACGGAGCTCTGGAACAGGCCCCAAGATGGGATCTCGTGGATACTGAAAGTTACAGCGGTGGAATTAGGGTTTTGGCTCCGTATCTGACGTTTGGGGGTACGTGGGTATATATAGGAGGAATAAGTACGTCGGTGGAGCAACAGGGGGCCCACGAGCGTGGGGGGCGCACCTGGGGGGGGGGGCAGGCGTACCCCCTACCTCGTGGCTTCCTGTTAGTTGGCTTGACGTAGGGTCCATGTCTCCTGAGTTGTATTCGGTGAGAAAATCACGTTCCCGATGGTTTCATTCCGTTTGGACTCCGTTTGATATTCCTTTTCTTCGAAACCCTAAAACAGGCAAAAAAACAACAATTCAGGGCTGGGCCTCCGGTTAATAGGTTAGTCCCAAAAGTAATATAAAAGTGGATAATAAATCCCAATAATGTCCAAAACAGTAGATATAGCATGGAGCAATAAAAAATTATAGATACGTTGGAGACGTATCAAGCATCCCCAAGCTTAATTCCCGCTCGTCCTCGAGTAGGTAAATGATAAAAACAAATTTTTTGATGCGGAGTGCTACTTGGCATAATTTTAATGTAATTCTTCTTAATTGTGGTATGAATATTCAGATCCGAAAGATTCAAGACAAAAGTTCATATTGACATAAAAATGATAATACTTCAAGCATACTAACAAAGCAATTATGTCTTCTCAAAATAACATGGCTAAAGAAAGTTATCCCTACAAAATCATATAGTCTGGCTATGCTCTATCTTCACCACACAAAGTATTTAAATCATGCACAACCCTGATGACAAGCCAAGCAATTGTTTCATACTTTTGACATTCTCAAACCTTTTCAATCTTCACGCAATACATGAGCGTGAGCCAAGGATATAACACTATAGGTGGAATAAAGTGGTGGTTGTGGAGAAGACAAAAAGGGAGAAGATAGTCTCACATCAACTAGGCATATCAACGGGCTATGGAGATGCCCATCAATAGATATCAATGTGAGTGAGTAGGGACTGCCATGCAACAGATGCACTAGAGCTATAAGTATATGAAAGCTCAAAAAGAAACTAAGTGGGTGTGCATCCAACTTGCTTGCTCATGAAGACCTAGGGAAATTTGAGGAAGCCCATCATTGGAATATACAAGCCAAGTTCTATAATGAAAGATTCCCACTAGTATATGAAAGTGATAACATGAGAGACTCTCTACTATGAAGATCATGGTGCTACTTTGAAGGACAAGTGTGGTAAAAGGATAGTAACATTGTCCCTTCTCTCTTTTTCTCTCATTTTTTTATTTTTATTTGGGCCTTTTCTCTTTTTATGGCCTCTTCTCTTTCTCTTTTTTTTCGTCTGGAGTCTCATCCCGACTTGTGGGGGAATCATAGTCTCCATCATCCTTTCCTCACTGGGACAATGCTCTAATAATGATGATCATCACACTTTTATTTTTCTTACAACTCAATAATTACAACTCGATACTTAGAACAAAAATATGACTCTATATGAATGCCTCCGGCAGTGTACCGGGATATGCAATGATGCATGAGTGACATGTATGAATGAATTATGAACGGTGGCTTTGCCACAAATACTATGTAAACTACATGATCATGCTAAGCAATATGACAATGATGGAGTGTGTCATAAACGGAACGGTGGAAAGTTGCATGGCAATATATCTCGGAATGGCTATGGAAATGCCATAATAGGTAGGTATGGTGGCTATTTTGAGGAAGGTATATGGTGGGTGTATGATACCGACGAAAGGTGCGCGGTATTAGAGAGGCTAGCAAAGGTGGAAGGGTGAGAGTGCATATAATCCATGGACTCAACATTAGTCATAAAGAACTCATATACTTATTGCAAAAATCTACAAGTTATCAAAGCAAAGTATTACGCGCATGCTCCTAGGGGGATATATTGGTAGGAAAAGACCATCGCTCGTCCCCGACCGCCACTCATAAGGAATACAATCAATAAATAAATCATGCTCCGACTTCATCACATAACGGTTCACCATACGTGCATGCTACGGGAATCACAAGCTTCAACACAAGTATTTCTCAAATTCACAACTACTCAACTACCATGACTTTAATATCACCATCTCCATATCTCAAAACAATTATCAAGTATCAAACTTATCATAGTATTCAACACACTCATAAGAGAGTTTTATTATTAATCTTGCATACCAAGCATATTAGCGTTTTAAGCAAATTACCATGATATTAAGACTCTCAAAATAATCTAAGTGAAGCATGAGAGATCAATAATTTCTATAAAACAAATCCACCACCGTGCTCTAAAAGATATAAGTGAAGCACTAGAGCAAAATTATATAACTGAAAAGATATAAGCGAAACACATAGAGTATTCTAACAAATTCCAAATCATGTATGGCTCTCTCAAAAGGTGTGTACAGCAAGGATGATTGTGGTAAACTAATAAGCAAAGACTCAAATCATACAAGACGCTCCAAGCAAAACACGTATCATGTGGTAAATAAAAATATAGCTCCAAGTAAAGTTACCGATAGAAGTAGACGAAAGAGGGGATGCCTTCCGGGGCATCCCCAAGCTTTGGCTTTTAGGTGTCCTTAGATTATCTTGGGGGTGCCAGGGGCATCCCCAAGCTTAGGCTCTTGCCACTCCTTGTTCCATAATCCATCAAATCTTTACCCAAAACTTGAAAACTTCACAACACAAAACTTAAAGTAGAAAATCTCGTGAGCTCCGTTAGCGAAAGAAAACAAAAGACCACTTCAAGGTACTGTAACGAACTCATTCTTTATTTATATGGGTGTTATACATACTTTATTCCAACTTCTCTATGGTTTATAAACTAATTTACTAGCCATAGATTCATCAAAATAAGCAAACAACACACGAAAAACAGAATCTGTCAAAAACAGAACAGTCTGTAGTAATCTGTAGCTAGCGCAAGATCTGGAACCCCAAAAATTCTAAAATAAATTTCTGGACGTGAGGAATTTATCTATTAATCATCTGAAAAAATAATTAACTAAATATCTCTTTCCAAATAAAAATGACAGCAGTTCTCGTGAGCGCTAAAGTTTCTGTTTTTTACAGCAAGTTCAACAAGACTTTCCCCAAGTCTTCCCAACGGTTCTACTTGGCACAAACACTAATTAAACACAAAAAACACAACCAAAACAGAGGATAGATAATTTATTTATTACTAAACAGGAGCAAAAATTAAGGAATAAAAATAAAATTGGGTTGCCTCCCAACAAGCGCTATCGTTTAACGCCCCTAGCTAGGCATAACAAGCAAGAATAGATCTAGGTATTTCCATCTTTGGTAGGCAATCCATAAGTGGCTCTCATAATAGATTCATAAGGTAATTTAATTTTCTTTCTAGGAAAGTGTTCCATGCCTTTCCTTAATGGAAATTGGAATCTAATATTTCCTTCCTTCATATCAATAATTGCACCAATCGTTCTAAGGAAAGGTCTACCAAGAATAATAGGACATGAAGGATTGCAATCTATGTCAAGAACAATAAAATCTACGAGCACATAATTCCTATTTGCAACAATAAGAACATCATTAATTCTTCCCATAGGTTTCTTAATAGTGGAATCCGCAAGGTGCAAGTTTAGAGAGCACTCATCAAAATCACGGAAACCTAACAAATCACACAAAGTCTTTGGAATCATGGAAACACTAGCACCCAAATCACATAAAGCATATCATTCATGATCTTTAATTTTAATTTTAATAGTTGGTTCCCACTCATCATAAAGTTTTCTAGGGATAGAAACTTCCAATTCAAGTTTTTCTTCATAAGATTGCATCAAGGCATCAACGATATGTTTAGTAAACGCTTTAGTTTGACTATAAGTGTGAGGAGAATTTAGCACGGATTATAACAAGGAAATACAATCAATCAAATAGCAATTTTCATAGTTAAATTCCTTGAAATCCATAATAGTGGGTTTAGCAACATCTAGAGTTTTAATTTCTTCAATCCCACTTTTATCAAATTTATCATCAAGATCAAAAGATTCAGAATTCTTGGAACGCCTTCTAGGTAAGGGTGGATCATATTTAGTCCCATCATTATCAAGATTCATATTGCAAAACAAAGATTTAATAGGGGACACATCAATAACTTTTAGATCTTCATCATTATTTTCATCGGAACTAGAAGAACATGCTTTTATAAAGGCATCTTAATTCTTTTGCATGTCACACAGATCAATGAAGCTATTTAGATGGGTAGCGGCATCTTCACTAGGAAGGCCGGAGAACGGATATTTCATGACAAGATTCAGCAAAGCAGTATTAATTTCACAAGATTCAGCATCGGTAAGAGGAGCAATCGGAGTGCTAATAAAATCATTGTTGTTGGTATTGGTGAAGTCACACAATTTAGTATTATCTTGAGCCATCGCGACAAACAAGCAAACTAACACACAAGCAAACAAAAAGCCAGCAGACAAAAAGAGGCAAATAGAGAGGGAGGATAGAGAGAGAGGGTGAATAAAACGGCAAGGGTGAATTGGGGGGAGAGGAAAATGAGAGGCAAATGGCAAATAATGTAATGCAGGAGATAAGGGTATGTGATGGGTACTTGGTATGTTGACTTTTGCGTAGACCTCCCCGGCAACGGCGCCAGAAATGGCTCGTTGTCGGGAGTCAAATCTTTACTTGCGCGAACCTCCCCGGCAACGGCACCAGAAATGGCTTGGTATCGGGAGTCAAATCTTGACTTGCGCGAACCTCCCCGGCAACGGCGCCAGAAATCCTTCTTGCTACCTATTTTAGCACTGCATTGGTTTTCCCCGAAGAGGAAGGGATGATCCAGCAAAGTAGCATAAGTATTTCCCTCAGTTTTTGAGAACCAATGTATCAATCCAGTAGGAGGCTACGCGCGAGTCCCTCGTACCTGCACAAAACAAATAAATCCTCGCAAGCAACACAAATAGGGGTTGTCAATCCCTATAGGGCCACTTACGAGAGTGAGATCTGATAGATATGATAAGATAATATTCTTGGTATTTTTATGATAAAGATGCAAAGTAAAATAAAGAAAAAGTAAATAGCAAAGTAAATAACTAAGTAGTAGGAGATTGATATGATAAAGATAGACCCGGGGCCATAGGTTTCACTAGTGGCTTCTCTCGAGAGCATAAGTATTCTACGGTGGGTGAACAAATTACTGTTGAGCAATTGACAGAATTGAGCATAGTTATGAGAATATCTAGGTATGATCATGTATATAGGCATCATGTCCGAGACAAGTAGACCGACTCCTGCCTGCATCTACTACTATTACTCCACTCATTGACCGCTATCCAGCATGCATCTAGAGTATTAAGTTAAAAATAGAGTAACGCCTTAAGCAAGATGACATGATGTAGAGGGATAAACTCATGCAATATGAAGAAAACCCCAGCTTGTTATCCTCGATGGCAACAATACAATACATGCCTTGCTGCCCTTACTATCACCGGGAAAGGACACCACAAGATTGAACCCAAAGCTAAGCAATTCTCCCATTGCAAGAAAGATCAATCTAGTAGTCCAAACCAAATTGATAATTCGAAGCGACTTGCAAAGATAACCAATCATACATAAAAGAATTCAGAGAAGATTCAAATATTATTCATAGATAGACTTGATCATAAACCCACAATTCATCGGTCTCAACAAACACACCGCAAAAAGAAGATTACATCGAATAGATTTCCACAAGGGAGGGGGAGAACATTGTATTGAAATCCAAAAAGAGAGAAGAAGCCATCTAGCTACTAACTATGGACCCATAGGTCTGAAGTGAACTACTCACACTTCATCGGAGAGGCTATGGTGTTGATTTAGAAGCCCTCCGTGATCGATGCCCCCTCCGGCGGAGCTTCGGAATAGGCCCCAAGATGGGATCTCATGGATACAGAAAGTTACGGCAGTGGAATTAGGGTTTTGGCTCCGTATCTGATCGTTTGGGGGTACGTGGGTATATATAGGAGGAAGAAGTACGTCGGTGGAGCAACAGGAGGCCCACGAGGGTGGAG
>NC_041382.1:544855260-544888047 GCF_002162155.2 Triticum dicoccoides
GGGGGGGGGCAGGCGCGCCCCCTACCTCGTGGCCTCCTATTAGTTGGCTTGATGTAGGGTCCAAGTCTCCTGAGTTGTATTCGGTGAGAAAATCACGTTCCCGAAGGTTTCATTACGTTTGGACTCCGTTTGATATTCCTTCTCTTTGAAACTCTAAAACAGGCAAAAAATAGCAATTCTGGGCTGGGCCTCTGGTTAATAGGTTAGTCCCAAAAGTAATATAAAAGTGGATAATAAAGCCCAATAATGTCCAAAACAGTAGATAATATAGCATGGAGCAATCAAAAATTATAGATACGTTGGAGACGTATCACCGACCTGTTAGCCATGGGTCGGATTGATGGGCTGTGAAGATACGAAGACCGAAGACTGCACCCTTGTCCGGATGGGACTCTCCTTGGCGTGGAAGGCAAGCTTGGCGACCAAATATGTAGATTACTTTCTTTGTAACCGACCTTGTGTAACCCTAGATCCTCCCGGTGTCTATATAAACCGGAGGACTTAATCCAGAGGATAGAGACATTACCATAGCCACACAAGCTAAGCCTCTAGGGTTTAGCCATTACAATCTCGTCGTAGACCAACTCTTGTAATACTCATATTCATCAAGATCAATCAAGCAGGACGTAGGGTATTACCTCCATAGAGAGGGCCCGAACCTGGGTAAAACATTGTGTCCCCTATCTCCTATTACCATCGACCTTAGACGCACAGTTCGGGACCCCCTACCCGAGATCCGCCGGTTTTGACACCGACATTGGTGCTTTCATTGAGAGTTCCACTATGTTGTTGCCAAAAGGTTTGATGACCCCTTCAATCGTCAATAACAACACTGTCCAAGGAGAAACTTTCTTCCCCGGACAAATTTTTGTGTTCAGCGGCTTCGCACTGCGGGCCAATTCATTTGGCCATCTAGAGCAGATCGAAAACTATGCCCCTGGCCATCAGGTCAGATTTGGGAGCTTGAACTACGTTGCGGACATCCGTGGAGACTTTATCTTCACCGGATTCGAGACCGCGACTACCACTCCTGGTCACACTGAGAGACATAGCCTAAATCTGTCATCAAACTGCATCCAGGAGACAGCTCCCGTAACCGCTCTGGCCTTAGATCCGGAGCAGACTACACCATCCAAGGACGGGAAGCTCAACCCCGCCACGGAGGCCACAGATTCCCTGGCGTTGGAGCCGCACATAGACTTGATCTCACGCGATAACTATGCCACCGGAACTCCGGCTCATCTCTGGCCAGAAGTTCCGAACCATGTGAGCCCATGGATGCTGAACTTGATCGTTTATCGATCTTCGAATTCAGCGCCGCAGACATCTTCCAGCACTCGCCTTTGGGCGACATGCTAAACTCATTAAAAAACCTGTCCTTGACGAAGGACTCACATCCGAACTCTATCCAGTCCGAACTAGGGGCTGACGATGGAGAATTTTGCTTCCCACCCGCCACCCACTTCATAGCCACGGTCGAGGATTTGACCGACACACTCGATTACGACTCCGAGGACATCGACGGTATGGAGGACGATGCCGGAGAAGAAGAGGCCCAAAACCCGCCGTTCACCGGACGCTGGACGACCACTTCCTCGTATGATGTATACATGATGGATGCACCAAAGGAGAACAGCGGCGATGACAAGGAAGATCCAGCTGAGGATAAACCTTCCAAAATACAATCCAAGAGCTGGCGTCAGCGGCGCAACTCTAAGTCACGCCGCAATAAAGACAGCAACACCGACATAGGAGAAGATAACACTCCAGAAGGTGCCGAAGACAACAAAGACCCCGTTGAAATAGCTAATGAACGGGAAGATGGGCAGGTTAGACCTGGTAAACAGGCCACACACAAAGACTTAGAGGATGAAAGTTATCTTCCGCTCTCCGAGGATGAGGTGAGCCTCGGCACCGATGATTTCATTGTGCCTGAGGAACCTCTTGAGCAGGAGCGCTTCAAACGCCAGCTATTAGCCACTGCAAGGAGCCTGAAAAAGAAGCAGCAACAGCTTCAAGCTGACCAAGATCTGCTCAATGATAAATGGACCGATGTCGTAGCAGCCGAAAAATACGGCCTCAAGCGCCCAACCAAAAGCTACCCAAAGCGCAAATTGCTACCTCAGTTTGACGAGGAGGCGCCGGAATACATACCACCATCGTACAATGCGGCTGACCGACCACCACGTGGTCGGGACAAAACAGCAACTCACGTCGAACACCAGCCCGCCCCATCTCATCGCATAGGTAGAGGTAAATTAACCCACGACCATACATATGACCTTCGGCAAAACCTAAACAGTAAAGCAGGACATACCATATCAATCTACGGATCGCGAGGACGTGCCTCGACACGCGATGACGGCCACCTATTCGGACGTGACAAACTTAGTCATGCGCGGGCTGAAAACCGCAGACAGACTCCATCAGAGCTACGTCACGATACGGCCCGATAGAGAGGCGCCGCAGACCCTCATTGCTTCACTGATGAGGTCATGGATCATGAATTCCTAGAGGGGTTCAAACCCGTGAATATATAATCATACGATGGAACCACGGACCCCACGGTGTGGATCAAAGACTTCATTCTCCACATTCATATGGCCCGAGGCGATGACCTCCGCACCATCAAATACCTCCCTTTAAAACTCATGGGGCCAGCTCGGCATTGGCTCAACAGTCTGCCTGAAAATTCTATTGGCAGATGGGAGGACTTGGAAGAGGCCTTCCTCAATAACTTCCAAGGTACATATGTTCAAACTCCAGACGCTGATGACTTAAGCCATATAGTTCAACAGCCCGGAGAGTCCGACAGGAAATTCTGGACTAGGTTCTTAACTAAAAAGAACAAAATCGTCGATTGTCCGGATGGCGAAGCCCTAGCAGCCTTCAAACACAGCATCCGCGACGAATGGCTTGCTCACCACCTTGGCCAAGAAAAGCCAAAATCCATGGCGGCCCTCACGACACTCATGAACCTCTTTTGTGCGGGCGAGGACAGTTGGTTGGCCTGTAGCAAAAACAATGCAAGCGACGCCGGCACCCCTGAAGTTAAAAATAACAAAGACAAGTCTAGACGCAACATATACAAGCATTGAAACAATAGTGACAACACTGGGGATACGATGGTCAATGCCGGATTCAGTGGCTCTAAGTCCGGTCAGTGGAAGAAGCCATTCCAAAAGAACAATTCAGGCCCATCCAGCTTGTACCGCATACTTGATCGTCCGTGCCAGATTCATGGCACCCCGGACAAACCACCCAATCATACAAATAGAGATTGCTGGGTTTTTAAACAGGCCGGCAAATTAAACACCGAGAGCAGGGAAAAGGGATCGCAAAGCAAGGACGATGACGAAGAGCCCCGACAACCGAACACAGGGGGACAGAAGAAGTTTCCCCTCAGGTCAAAACGGTGAAAATGATATACGCTACCCACATACACAAGAGGGAGTGCAAGCGTGCGCTCAGGGACGTCTACGCGATAGAGCCAGTCGCCCCAAAATTTAATCCATGGTCGTCATGCCCGATCACTTTTGATCACTGGGATCATCCGACCAATATCCGTCACGGTGGCTCAACCGCACTGGTCCTAGACCCAATAATTGATGGGTTCCACCTGACTCGCGTCCTTATGGACGGAGGCAGCAGCCTCAATCTTCTCTATCAGGATACAGCGCGAAAAATGGACATTAACCCATCACGGATCAAGCCCACCAGGACTACCTTCAAAGGAGTCATACCAGGTGTAGAGGCCCGTTGTATGGGCTCAATCACACTAGAGGTTTTCTTCGGATCTCTGGACAACTTCCAAAGCGAGGAGGTAATCTTCGATATCGTCCCCTTCCACAGCGGCTATCACGCACTGCTCGGACGAACTGTGTTTGCTCGATTCAACGCAGTACCACACTATGCTTATCTCAAGCTCAAGATGCCCGGTCCATGCGGCGTCATAACGGTCAATGGAAATATGGAACACTCCCTCCGTAAAGAAGAGCACACAGCTGCCTTAGCAGTAGAAGTACAGAGCGGCCTTCTCAAGTAGAACCTTAATTCGGCTGTCGAGCCCACGGACACCGTTAAGATGATCTGAAACTCTGCAGCAGGAGAGCTCGACTCGTCAGGAGCTCGACTAGCAATCTGGCCTCCGTCTCAGTCCCGATCAAGTGGTGGCATTCGTGCTACGCGTACATAACTACGCAGTCAAAATCCCATGGGCATCGACGGAGGCATAGCTTGCTTGTGGTCCATAGTACAGCTCAACCGACATCGGATACACACATACTTTCACTTTTACTTGTTTCCTTTTCAGGTCTCAATCCCACAGGCCCCATCTGGTGGTCTAGTCATCGGTCCTCTTGAAGGATAAACACACCAAGATGGCGAGAAACACAAACATATGGGAGACTTTTTAGGTGATTCTGTTAACGATAACTCTACCTGTTTTTCAGGACCCACATGTAGCTCTCCCTTGATTTCGGCATATCAAATAGCATGTTGCTTATCGCACTACCTGTATCAATGCACCTTGACATACTAATTAAATTACAATGAGAACAGTTTGCGGCTGGAGCTTTAGGACCCCGGCTTTTTACCTTTGCACCTTTTCTGTTTTCTTTCTCTTTGTTCCCTCAGCTCCCTTGTGGATAACCCTATCAGGTAGCACCCATACACTTTGGTACATTTGATGTTTGCCAGGGGCTTCATAGCACCCCACATTACGGCAACAAAAGTCCAAACACTTTTTATAAGTATAGTTCGGCACCCCGAATTTAGCATTATATGCATTGGCTCCGAATCATGTCTTTGGTCAATAGTTGGGTTGCCCAGCTCCTGTGCTTGCTATCTTACGTTCCGCTATATCGGCTAAGGTAGTAAAGGGAGAACTACTGCGATTGTGCCTTGGTTTATCCAAAGGAGCACCTCAGTAGAGAAAGCCAAAAACTGACTGTCATGATGCGGTGAGAGCCGCTCAGCTGTTCGGAGGTTACAAATCGTTGGAGATTTCTTCCGCATCATGCGAAGGATCGGTACTTCCCGATCATACGCTTACAACACTCTAGTTCGGATACTAGGGGTTGTGCCCATGTTTTTATTGTAAAACTCCTATGGCTAAGTGAGGGTGTTCATTGTGCTAAACAACTCCTTCAAGGACCATATAATTGGATCAAGATTGTTTAGATTCCATCCCGAACACCCCCGTATTACCTACGTGGGGGCAGAAGCTGACGACTGGCCAACCCTCAGATTTCATACAACACGGCCACACAGGAGGAAAAAATAAAAACATAACAATCATTATATTGCATAACATCGTTGTTTCATGTTACAGGACAGGATAATACGAATATTTTCATGGGAATATAACATCCTTCGCACATTGCTCCACCACAAGGCGGGATCCCTCCAGGACACCATCAAAATATAACTCGGGTCGGTGGTGCTCCTTGCCCTCAGGCGGCCCCTCAGTCATCAGCTTCTTGGAATCCATCTTCGCCCAGTGCATCTTGACACAGGCAAAGGCCATCCAGGCAGCTTCAATACAGACCAACCGCTTTATGACCTCAAGCCGTGGGCAGGCACTAACAAGCCGCTTCGCAAGTCCGAAGTAGCTGCTGGGTATCGACGCGGCAGGCCATAGTCGGACTATCAGGTCCTTCATGGCTAGCTCGGCCGCCTTGTGCAGCTCAACCAACTGTTTCAGCTGGTCGCTGAAGGGCACCGGATGTGCTGGTCCAAGATATTGAGACCAGAATAGCTTCTCCGTAGAACTCCCTTCTCCGGCTCAATAGAACTCAGCAGCATCTGATACGCTATGCGAAAAATCCGTAAACGCCCCTGTAGAGCTCCAAATTCGGGTCACTGCATACCTTGGCTCTCCTCCAGCTGCTTCTTCATGAGGCCGAACTCTTCTTTAGTCCGCTCCAGGCTCTGCTTCAGGCCGGAGACCTCTGCAGTATGAGTAGCAGCATCCAGCAATGACCCCTGCTTATTCACATAGACATCTTATGTTAGACTCCTCGAAAATTACTTTGATCCTCTATTCAGCTTTTTTTCCGAACACCGAACAAAGCATCAGGGGCTACTGTCTACACTGTGATATCCTTTCTACAATTACATACTTACCTCAAAGCCTGTTAAAAGGCTAGCGCAGACTTCGGTCAGGCCGCTATTGGCGGACTGAACCTTCTCGATCACCGTACCCAGAAGGACACGGTGTTCATCCATAATGGAAGCGCCTCACAGCGCTTCCAGTAGATTATCCGGTGCCTCTGGTTGGACAGAGGTCACCAGCGGAACATGCACACCTCCTTCTTTCGGGGAAGGCCGTTCGCTGGACTCCGGAGCCGTGTAGGTCTCCGGAATGGTATCCGGCTAGGGGCCGAATGGAATTTCGCCCCCATCACCAGTCCCCATGGGGGCTTTTTCCCCCATGTGTCCGGCGGCCGAGGAGTCATCCTTGGGCGCCACCCCAACGATCTCTGGAACCTTCCCCCGGTCTAGGAAGGTCCTTTGGGACACCACCTCGTCATCACCCTTGGCCGAGACAGAGTGAGCGGGCGGCGGTGACATGCTAGCCATCTCCTTTGAATCTAGCGAACCCTCTGTCGAGGATCGCGGGGAGCTGTCGCGGGCCGGAATGTGATGGCATAATTTAAACATATTAACATTAAAAAATGGAAAGGCCAGGCATTTGGACGTGCATAAGGTTTTTGGTACTTACGAGGCGGCCCGAGGCTTGGTCCGGGGCATTCGCTCCGGACTGCTATCGACATCCCACGTAGAGTTATCCGCAAGGGAGCCCTTCCCCCTCTTGGGCGCCTTCACCTCCAAATTTGGGGAGGCCCCCCTTTTCTTCCTTCCCCCCTCAGGGGAGTCACTTTCTTCCTCCTCCTCGTCGTCGTCTTCGGCAGCCGAATAGTGAGTCTCGTCTTCGGACGTCACGTCTGAAACACCTTTTCGGCGAAGGCCACTCCGAGCCCCTTTGGCCGTTTTCTTGGCCTTCTTCTCCGGCACATCATAAGGCGCTGGAAACAACATCTTCGTCAGAAGTGGGGTTTCTTGATCTTCGGGCGGCGGAGCCGGACAGTTAATCCGCGCCGCTATGTCGATCCAGGCCTAAAAAATTGATAGGAAGGCTTAGACTCCTTCTCAAAATATGTCAGTAAAGGCTATACCTTGGAAACATGAAAGAACTTACCGAATTAGCCTGGTGTTTTAAGCTAAGCCTGCGATCCTCGGTCGTAGGCGGTGGTGTCTCGTCGGCCTTGAAGAGCAATTTCCAGATGTCTTCGTGCGTCGTGTTGAAGAGCTCTAGCAGCGTCTGGTGGTTGGCCGGATCGAACTCCCACAAATAGCATGTCCGGCGTTGGCACAGAAGGATCCGGCGAATGAGCATAACCTGGATCACGTTGACAAGTTTGATTCTCTTGGTTATCATGTTCTGGACGCACGTCTGGATCCCAGTTAGCTCGTTCGAAGAACCCCAGGTTAGACCCTTCTCTTGCCAGGAGGTGAGCCGCATCGGAACTCCGAATCAGAATTTGGGGGCCGCCGCCCAGTTGGTGTCGCACGGCTCGGTGATGTAGAACCACCCCGATTGCCACCCCTTCACCGTCTCCACAAAGGAGCCTTCGGGCCATGTGACATTGGGCATCTTGCCCACCATGGCGCCTCCGCACTCTACTTGTTGGCCTCTCACCACCTTCAGCTTTACATTAAAGGTCTTCAGCCATAGGCCGAAGTGAGGTGGGATACGGAGAAAGGCCTCGCAAATGACTATAAATGCTGAGATGTTGAGGATAAAGTTGGGGCTAGATCATGGAAATCCAGTCCGTAGTAAAACATCAGTCCACGGAAAAACGGGTGGAGAGGGAATCCCAGCCCACGGACGAAGTGTGAGAAACACAACCCTCTCATGGGGCTCTGGGGTACGGACGATCAGTCCCTTGGCCGGGAGATGGTGAACGATCTCCTTGGCCAGATATCCGACCTCTCGGAGCTCCTTGATGTCTTTCTTCTTAACAGAGGAGGCCATCCACTTGCCACCAGCTCCGGATCCGGACATGGTTGGAGTGGTTTCTCCGGCGGGGGAAGCTAGAGCTTGGGCGCTGGAGGTCAAGAATGGATGGGCAGAGGAAGGAGGAGGTGTGGGTGAATGAGGACGAATCCTTATCGCCTTATAAAGGCCGTGAATGTCAAACGCCTTCCTACTCGCCTTAAAACTCGCCTACTCCCAAGGGCTATGTAAGCGGCACGGTTGGGTTACCCATGCCCGTATTGATGAGGATCCCGCAATAATGGGACACAATCTCTGCTTTGACAAGACGTGCCAATGGAAATCGCATCTCGAAACACGGGATGGCAGACAAAATGGTTCGATATAGTGACCGGGCAGACATGATGTCATGTTGTAAAAAAGTTGTCAGCGGATGGGACTCGTGGAATATTATATTCTCTCCGCAGTTGTGTGTGGTGTTGTGTTACAGGTCCGGAAACGTTCAAATACGTCTGAAGACTATCTTGGAGTTCGGAGGAAGGAACCCGCCTTGCAATGCCGAAGACAGATCTACGCGCCGGATATGTTGTCATTGAAGCCAGGTTCAGGGGCTACTGAGGGAGTCCTGGACTAAGGGGTCCTCGGGCGTCCGACCTGTTAGCCATGGGCCGGACTGATGGGCTGTGAAGATACGAAGACCAAAGTCCGGATGGGACTCTCCTTGGCGTGGAAGGCAAGCTAGGCGACCAAATATGTAGATTCCTTTCTTTGTAACCGACCTTGTGTAACCCTAGATCCCCCCGGTGTCTATATAAACCGGAGGACTTAATTAGGAGGATAGAGACATTACCATTGCCATACAAGCTAGGCCTCTAAGGATCAGCCATTACGATCTCGTGGTAGATCAACTCTTGTAATACTCATATTCATCAAGATCAATCAAGCATGACGTAGGGTATTACCTCCATAGAGAGGGACCGAACCTAGGTAAAACATTGTGTCCCCTGTCTCCTATTACCATCGACCTTAGATGCACACTTCAGGACCCCCAACCCGAGATCTGCCGGTTTTGACACCAACAGTCGCACCCGGTTTCTAGGGAGAACGGGAGGGGGTCGTCGAACCCGGGCAGCTGCGTGACGGCAACTGGCGATGAGGCCGCCGGTGAGAGGAGAAGGTAGCAGATACAGAGTCACCGGAGATGGAGCAACGGCAAGAAGCGGCGGCGGCTTCTGGCCATGATTGTGGTCGTGCATGCGATGTTGTGTGTGTGTGTGTGTCAAGTGTGACACGATAGAGAAATCAATTGGTGTACATGTAAGGTGCACATATGTAGCCGGTCAGGAGAACAGGAAGTTATTAGGGCTTCCGAACACATGCATGTGCTCGTACGATTCATTGGTTGGCGCGTTCAAGTCACGAATCATTTTCCCTCTGATTGTGTTTCTGTTTACGGTAAGGAAGATTGTTGTTGCTTGTAGTCTCTATACTACGGAGTCCACCATAGTATACAAAGTCACGACATTCGTGCCAACATGCGCCAAAGGTAAAAGGATTGCACTGGAGCATGCAGGTAGCGTACAAATGGCGCTCGTTGGATCAACAATGACAATGGGACCCTGGTCTTCGAAAGTGGGATGGCGCTCTATGGACGGCTAGCATTGTGGACGGAGGAACTGAAGAAGTCCAATACAGTACGTTATAAATTGCTACAAAATCAATTTGGACCGATCTTTTGAAATGCATTATATCTTAAACTTGAGTAAATTAAAAAATGAAGACAAGGTTTCCATTTTACTACCATCTTTTTTGCAAAAACCATCATTTTTGGGGTTGGTTGGTTTGAAATTGCACTGAACAAAGTCTTGGCGTGTTTTAAACCTTTTTCGACAGGGCAGACCCACCTATCAAAAATAGGCGGTGCGGGAGAGATAACCGCTATCCCTTAGAGCATCTCCAGCCGCCCCCCAGTGCCACCCCAAGGCGCCTTTTCTTCTGACGGCGAGCTAAAAATGGCAAAAAAAAGCCCCAGCCATGGCCCCCAAGCCCCCCAAGACCTCAAAAAGGTGCCGACGAATCCAGGCCAAACCCAATGTGCTGAGGGGCTGCTGGGGGCGCCGGCGGAAGCGACAACCAATCATATTCCTCCATGTATCATTTTTTCTGGCCCACTCATTCATTTTTTGCCTGGTGACTGTCCTGGGGGCACCAACGGCTGGGAAACCGTCTTCGCATTTCATCCGGCAAAGTTGTTTTGCCCCCCAGGACGTGCTATTTTTGGCCCGGTGATTGTCCTGGGGGGCTCCAACGGCTGGAGATGCTCTTATCTCATCGCCCACCAAAATGCATTTCGGAAGGTTTCCAGTTTAACACCATCTCTCTCTCTGTCTCTCTCTCTCTCTGTCTCTCTCTCTCTCTCCTTGTGGTACACAACACACACACGCGCGCGCATGCCCCTGTCTCGTCGTCATCGCTGCCTCCGGCACCGGCGTTGCATTTCCACATGTTTCAGAGAGGGGGCCACTGAGGGAGTCCTGGATTAGGGGGTCCTCGGGTGCCCGAGCTATTCGATATGGGCCAGACTGATGGGCCGTGAAGATACAAAGCAGAAGGCTTTCCCCCGTGTCCGGGTAGGACTCTCCTATGCGTGGATGACAAGATTGGTGTCCGGTTATGTAATTCCCCTCTTCCACAAACCGACTCTGTACAACCCTAGGCCCCTCCGGTGTGTATATAAACTGGAGGGTTTAGTCCATAGAGGCAATCAGAATTCTTATAGGCTAGACAACTAGGGTTTAGCCATTATGATCTCGAGGTAGATCAACTCTTGTAACCCCTATACTCATCAAATACAATCAAGCAAGATGTATGGTTTTACCTACATTAAGAGGGCCCGAACCTGGGTAAACACCATGTTCCCCTTGTCCCTTGTTACTCTCGATCCTCAAACACACAGTTCGGGACCCCCTACCCGAGATCAGCCCCTGTCTCATCGTCATTGCTGCCTTCGTCGCCGGCGTTGGATTTCCACATGTTTCAGAGAGGGGGGGGGGCACTAAGGGAGTCCTGGATTATGGGGTCCTCGGGTGTCCGGGCTATTCGATATGGGCCGGACTGATGGGTCGTGAAGATACCAAGCAGAAGGCTTTCCCCCGTGTCCAGGTAGGACTCACCTATGCGTGGATGACAAGATTGGTGTCCGGTTATGTAATTTCCCTCTTCCACAAACCGACTCTGTACAACCCTAGGCCCCTCCGATGTTTATATAAACTGGAGGGTTTAGTCCATAGAGGCAATCAGAATTCTCATAGGCTAGATAACTAGGGTTTAGCCATTACGATCTTGAGGTAGATCAACTCTTATAACCCCTATACTCATCAAATCAATCAAGCAGGACACATGGTTTTACCTCCATTAAGAGGGCCCGAACCTAGGTAAACACCATGTTCCCCTTGTCCCTTGTTACTCTCGGTCCTCAGACACACAGTTCGGGACCCCCTACCCGAGATCAGTCGGTTTTGACACCGTCAGGCACAAATTCGTCTGAAGACATTAGCTCGTTTGGCAGCGATGTGAGTACTGCTTCTCAGATAACTGATTTGTGGTTTTGGATTTGAGCTCGATTCCCTCTGATTTATCACTTTTTCTATCAAAGTCTTTGAATAATGTCACATCGATAGGAGGTTTTTCGGATGTGCATCGACATGAGGTTTTCGGAGGTTTTTCGGATGTTAGTTATGTGTAAGTAGTAATTTAGAGTATATCTGGATTATTTTGGCAATGTAGAAAGTTTAGTCTCATTTTGGCCACAGGAAATACATGCATCTTTGTAATCAATTGTGCACCTCCTGGTCTTCTTGTGAATTATGGCCACTTCTAACTCAGAGTTGGCAATGTTATTATGAGGTTGTAGGAATTTATGCAATCATTTTATTAAATGTGGCTACTGATAATTCAATTGTATTTTATGAATTGTTTTATGAATTTGTAGGCAAGATGAAGTTATGATTTTATCAAATGGGTTGATGGAGAGTGGCCACCAATACTAAGAAAGCACTAACCAAACTATGTGACATGTATGAAAGTGAGAAAGGAGGCAGAGTTAGGGATAGTCTTGAGCATGGTGAAGAAAAGTTTCAGTTGTCTTGTGAGAGAAAAGCTACAGATTGAGCTTAGGAATGTGCAAGCTAATCTTAAAAAAGTTGTGCATTGGAAGCAGGTGCCACTAGCACTAAAGGCAAAACAAAACATGCTCTGATTGAGGTTATGGTAGAATTGGAGCAAAAGAAAATTTTGGATGGGGCGTCGTCTATTTTCTACAAAGTGATGAGGATCAAGGTAAAGAGGGATAGTGATAGACTTAAGGTTGAGAAGAAAAGGCTTAAGTACAATATTGAAGACTTTTTTAAAGACAAAGAGGGTACCAGGGTAAAGATTAGGAAGATAAAGGAATTTTGTGATCAGTAATTAGAGACAAGTTATGTAAAGAATTCTTTAACTGGTAGTAGTGCTATGTAAGTTGTTGGAAGTGTAGAACATTTAGTTGTGTCGTAGATATTTAAAACCCTCTATCCAGAGTTTTTGCTCACATTTATTGATTGTTATATTTGTTAAATTATTATTTAATTTTCAGTTGAACTTTCCATTTCAGAAATTAGGTTAGTGGTGATGTTGATTGTGTATCAACAAGTTATGGTTATTGTTGATGAACAATAATAGTTGACGGTCATGTTGTGAGTATAGTTGATCACTTGCAGTATTATCTCTGGATTCAGCTTAAATTGAGAAACACCTCCTATGTATTTTAGTTATCAAGTGAGCATAAAAAGTGTGATTACAACTATAATCATCATCACAACATCATAACATCATGATGAGAAGCAAAATTGCACTTGCACATCATAGATATGCATCAAACTAATTACACCATGGTGAAAGGGTTGATACAATTGACTAAAGGGGGTTGAATAGAAAAATATAAAATTTAAGTTTAATTACCAATTTTAGAACAAGAAGAAGACAAAAGGCTACTTCTTTGTTAATTACACATACAAATAGCATCAAGCGAGCAAAGTCATCCAACGATCTCGTGCACAAATACATAGGGTTCGAACATTGTAGAATTACTCTGAGTCATCCAATTATGGCCACTGATAAATACATAGGACTCAATGCCTTAAGTAATTACTCACACATAGCGAATGGATCACAAGGACAAACATTGTAGATGACATAAACACGAGTGATTGATTGATAAATAGTCTTACAATGTTCCGATTGTGATGCATCGATTACAAGTATGGCTAACTCGGGGGAGAATGGCTATGTCGGTGAAGGAGATGGAGATGAGAAATGACGGTGGCTAGGGTTTGTGAATGATTCCTGGTACGATGATGTTCTAGTGGTTTTCTCGCCCCCCCCCCCCTTGCGCTTTAGGTCTGGCACCTTTATAAAAGCGTGATTAGATAGATGTATGGTGTTCCTTGAAGCCGGTATGAGCAGTTGTGGTTGTACTCGACGCCGCCAAACGTTTTGTTGCCTCTTGTGCGCTACTACATCTTGAGCTTGCGTTGGTTTTCCCTTGAAGAGGAAAGGGTGATGCAACAAAGTAGAGTAAGCATTTCCCTCAGTTTTGAGAACCATGGTATCAATCCAGTAGGAGACAACGCGCAAGTCACCGAATACTTGCACAAACAAACAACAACTTGCACCCAACACGATAAAGGGGTTGTCAATCCCTTCACGGTTACTTGCAAAGGTGAGATATGATAGAGATAGATAAATGGTAAAGTAAATATTTTTGGTATTTTTGGTTTATAGATCGGAAAGTAAAAGATTGCAAAGGAAGTAAATCGGAAACTAAAATTGTAGATCAGAAACTTATATGATGGAAAATAAAATATTAGATGATGGAAAATAGAAGATTATATGATGGAAAGTAGACTCAGGGGCCATAGGTTTCACTAGAGGCTTCTCTCAAGATAGAAAATATTATGATGGGTGAACAAATTACTACCGAGCAATTGATAGAAAAGCGCAAAGTTATGATGATATCTAAGGTAATGATCATGAATATAGGCATCACGTCCGTGTCAAGTAGACCGAAATGATCCTGCATCTACTACTATTACTCCACACATCGACCGACTCCTGCCTGCATCTAGAGTACTAAGTTCATGAAGAACAGAGCAACTCATAATACAAATCGCCATCAAACAATAAGCGTGCGGACCCTACGGGTTCGAGAACTATGTAGACATGACCGGGACACATCTCCGGTCAATAACCAATAGCAGAACATGGATGCTCATATTGGTTCCTACATATTCTACGAAGATCTTTATCGGTCAAACCGCATGACAACATACGTTGTTCCCTTTGTCATCGGTATGTCACTTGCCCGAGATTCAATCATCAGTATCATCATACCTAGTCCAATCTTGTCACTGGCAAGTCTCTTTACTCGTTCCATAATGCATCATCCCATGATAACTCATTAGTCACATTGCTTGCAAGGCTCATAGTGATGTGCATTACCGAGAGGGCCCAGAGATACCTCCCCGATACACAGAGTGACAAATCCTAATCTCGATCTATGCCAACTCAACAAACACCTTCAGAGACACCTGTAGAGCATATTTATAATCACCCAGTTACGTTATGACGTTTGATAGCACATAAGGTGTTCCTCCGGTATTCGGGAGCTACATAATCTCATAGTGTGAGGAACATGTATAAGTCATGAAGAAAGCAATAGCAGAAAAACTAAACGATCATTATGCTAAGCTAACAGATGGGTCTTGTCCATCACATCATTCTCTAATGATGTGATCCCGTTCATCAAATGACAACACATGTCTATGGCTAGCAAACTTAACCATCTTTGATTAACGAGTTAGTCAAGTAGAGGCATACTAGGGACACTCTGTTTGTCTATGTATCCACACATGTACTAAGTTTCCAGTTAATGCAATTCTAGCATGAATAATAAACATTTATCATGATATAAGGAAACATAAATAACAACTTTATTATTGCATGTAGGGCATATTACCTTCAGTCTCCCACTTGCACTGGAGTCAATAATCTAGATTACATAGTAATGATTCTAACACCCATGGATTCTTGGTGCTGATCATGTTTTGCTCGTGAGAGAGGCTTAGTCAACGGGTCTGCAACATTCATATCTGTATGTATCTTGCAAATCTCTATGTCTTCCTCCTTGACTTGATCGTGGATGGAATTGAAGCGTCTTTTGATGTGCTTGGTTCTCTTGTGAAATCTGGATTCCTTTACCAAGGCAATTGCACCAGTATTGTGACAAAAGATTTTCATTGGACCCGATGCACTAGGTATTACACCTAGATTGGATATGAACTCCTTCATCGAGACTGCTTCAGGTGCTGCTTCCGAAGTAGCTATATACTCCGCTTCACACATTGATCCCGCCATGACGCTCTGCTTAGAACTGCACCAACTGACAGCTCCACCATTCAATATAAATACGTATCCGATTTGCGACTTAGAGTCATCCGGATCAGTGTCAAAGCTTCCATTGATGTAACCATTTATGACAAGCTTTTTGTCACCTCCATAAACGAGAAACATATCCTTAGTCCTTTTCAGGTATTTCAGGATGTTCTTGACTGCTGTCCAATGATCCACTCCTGGATTACTTTGGTACTTCCTTGCTAAACTAATTGCAAGGCACACATCAGGTCTGGTACACAGCATTGCATACATGATAGAACCTATGGCTGAGGCATAGGGAATGACTTCCATTTTCTCTCTATCTTCTACAGTGGTCGGGCATTGAGTCTGACTCAACTTCACACCTTGTAACACAGGCAAAAACCCTTTCTTTGACTGATCCATTTTGAACTTCTTCAAAACTCTATCACGGTATGTGCTTTGTGAAAGTCCAATTAAGCGTCTTGATCTATCTCTATAGATCTTGATGCCCAATATATAAGCAGCTTCACCGAGGTCTTTCATTGAAAAATTCTTATTCAAGTATCCTTTTATGCTATTCAGAAATTTAGTGTCATTTCCGATCAACAATATGTCATCCACATATAATATCAGAAATGCTACAGAGCTCCCACTCACTTTCTTGGAAATACAGGCTTCTCCAAAGGTCTGTATAAAACCATATGCTTTGATCACACTATCAAAGCGTATATTCCAACTCCGAGAGGCTTGCACCAGTCCATAAATGGATCGCTGGAGCTTGCACACTTTGTTAGCACCTTTTGGATTGACAAAACCTTCTGGTTGCATCATATACAACTCTTCTTTGAGATATCCATTAAGGAATGCAGTTTTGACATCCATTTGCCAAATTTCATAATCATAAAATGCGGCAATTGCTAACATGATTCGGATAGACTTAAGCATTGCTACGGGTGAGAAGGTATCATCGTAGTCAACTCCTTGAACTTGTCGAAAACCTTTCGCAACAAGTCGAGCTTTGTAGACAGAAACATTACCGTCAGCATTAGTCTTCTTCTTGAAGATCCATTTATTCTCTATGGCTTGCCAATCCTCGGGCAAGTCATCCAAAGTCCACACTTTGTTCTCATACATGGATCCCATCTCAGATTTCATGACCTCAAGCCATTTCGCGGAATCTGCGCTCATCATCGCTTCCTCATAGTTCGTAGGTTCGTCATGGTCAAGTAACATGACCTCCAGAACAGGATTACCGTACCACTCTGGTGCGGATCTTACTCTGGTTGACCTACGAGGTTCAGTAGTAACTTGATCAGAAGTTTCATGATCATCATCATTAGCTTCCTCACTAATTGGTGTAGGAAGCACTAGAATTGATTTCTATGATGAACTACTTTCCAATAAGGGAGAATGTGCAATTACCTCATCAAGTTCTACTTTCCTCCCACTCACTTCTTTCGAGAGAAACTCCTTCTCTAGAAAGGATCCATTTTTAGCAACGAATATCTTGCCTTCGGATCTGTGATAGAAGGTGTACCCAACAGTCTCCTTTGGGTATCCTATGAAGACACATTTCTCCGATTTGGGTTCGAACTTATCAGGTTGAAGCTTTTTCACATAAGCATCGCAACCCCAAATTTTAAGAAATGACAACTTGGGTTTCTTACCAAACCACAATTCATATGGTGTCATCTCAACGGATTTAGATGGTGCCCTATTTAACGTGAATGCAGCCGTCTCTAAAGCATAACCCAAAATGATAGTGGTAAATCGGTAAGAGACATCATAGATGGCACCATATCTAATAAAGTGTGGTTACGATGTTCGGACACACCATTTCACTATGATGTTCCAGGTGGCGTGAGTTGCGAAACTATTCCGCATTGTTTCAAATGAAGACAACATAACTCAAATATTCACCTCCACGATCAGATTGTATAAACTTTATTTTCTTGTTATAATAATTTTCCACTTCACTCTGAAATTCCTTGAACTTTTCAAATGTTTCAAACTTATGTTTCATTAAGTAGATATACCCATATCTGCTCAAATCATTTGAGAAGGTCAGAAAATAACGATACCCGCGGCGAGCATCAACACTCATCGGACCGCATACATCAGTATTTATTATTTCCAATAAGTTTGTTGCTCACTCCATTGTTTCGGAGAATGTAGTCTTTGTCATCTTGCCCATGAGGCATGGTTCGCAAGCATCAAGTGATTCATAATCAAGTGATTCCAAAAGCCCATCAGCATGGAGTTTCTTCATGCGCTTTACACCAATATGACCTAAACGGCAGTGCCACAAATAAGTTGCACTATCATTATTAAACTTGTATGTTTTGGCTTCAATACTATGAATATGTGTATCACTACTATCGAGATTCAACAAAAATAGACCACTCATCAAGGGTGCATGACCATAAAAGATATTACTCATATAAATAGAACAACCGTTATTCTCGGATTTAAATGAATAACCGTCTCGCATCATACAAGATCTAGATATAATGTTCATGCTTAACGCTGGCACCAAATAACAATTATTCAGGTCAAAAACTAATCTCGAAGGTAGATGTAGAGGCAGCCTGCCGACGGCGATCACATCGACTTTGGAACCATTTCCCACGCGCATCGTCACCTCATCCTTAGCCAATCTTCGTTTAATCCATAGCCCCTGTTTCGAGTTGCAAATATGAGCAACGGAACCAGTATCAAATACCCAGGCGCTACTACGAGTATTAGTAAGGTACACATCAATAACATGTATATCAAATATACCTTTCACTTTGCCATCCTTCTTATCCGCCAAATACTTGGGGCAGTTCCGCTTCCAGTGACCAGTCCCTTTGCAGTAGAAGCACTCAGTCTCAGGCTTAGGCCCAGACTTGCGCATCTTCACTTGAGCAGCAACTTGCTTGCCATTCTTCTTGAAGTTCCCTTTCTTCCCTTTGCCCTTCTTCTTGAAACTAGTGGTCTTGTTGACCATCAACACTTGATGCTCCTTCTTGATTTCTACCTCCGCAACTTTTAGCATCGTGAAGAGCTCGGGAATTGTCTTATCCATCCCTTGCATATTATAGTTCATCACGAAGATTTTGTAGCTTGATGGCAGTGATTGAAGAACTCTGTCAATGACACTATCATCAGGAAGATTAACTCCCAGTTGAGTCAAGTGGTTGTGGTACCCAGACATTCTGAGTATATGTTCACTGACACAACTATTCTCCTCCATTTTGCAGCTGTAGAATTTATTGGAGACTTCATATCTCTCAATCTGGGCATTTGCTTGAAATATTAACTTCAACTCCTGGAACATCTCATATGCTCCATGACGTTTAAAACGTCGTTGAAGTCTCGATTCTAAGCCGTAAAGCATGGCACACTGAACTATTGAGTAGTCATCAGCTTTGCTCTGCTAGACGTTCATAACATCTAGAGTTTCTCCTACAGCGGGCTTTGCACCTAGCGGTGCTTCTAGGATGTAATTCTTCTGTGCAGCAATGAGGATAATCCTCAAGTTATGGACCCAGTCCGTGTAATTGCTACCATCATATTTCAACTTAGCTTTCTCTAGGAACGCATTAAAATTCAAAGGAACGGTAGCACGGGCCATTGATCTACAACAACATAGACATGCAAAATACTATCAGGTACTAAGTTCATGATATTAAAGTTCAATTAATCATATTACTTTAAGAACTCCCACTTAGATGGACATCCCTCTAGTCATCTAAATGATCACGTGATCCATATCAACTAAACCATGTCTGATCATCACGTGAGATGGAGTAGTTTTCAATGGTGAACATGACTATGTTGATCATATCTACTATATGATTCACATTCGACCTTTCAGTCTCAGTGTTCCGAGGCCATATTTGCATATGCTAGGCTCGTCAAGTTTAACCCGAGTATTCTGCGTGTGCAAAACTGGCTTGCACCCGTTGTATGTGAACGTAGAGCTTATCACACCCGATCATCACGTGGTATCTCGGCACGACGGACTGTAGCAACGGTGCATACTCAGGGAGAATGTTGGAGTAATAGGCCACAGGTAGCCTAACCCGAGTCCCAGAACCTTTCAAGACGTTGGGCCGGCTGCGCCCTCAAGACATCAAGATGAAGCGCCGCCTTCTGGTGGCCGGCTGGCTGAACGACCGACTGCCAGAAGGCGGCCATGCTCAGGAAGACGGCTCCAAGACGGCCTGACTCCTGGCAGGCGGCCTCTAGAGAGGCCGGCTCCCAGCAGTCGGCCCACGGTGCCCTCAAAGTCTGCACCCCCATTAAGAAGACAAGACGGGTGAGGCTACAGTGTAGCCCATCACCCTCGTACCCTGGTTCAGGCGTGGCCACAGTGCTCCATACAGGCGGAGATCTCCGCCCGGCGTGACACTGTTGCCACTCCACCCCTAACATCACTCCTGTCAGGCAAAGCCCTGCTCCCACGACCGCCTGTCGGTACGGCCCGAAGACGGCGGGCCCTACCTATCAGCGAGGGCCCGAAAGATGGCGGGAGCCTCGCCAGTCGGACCAGGGGAGGGCCAGATTCTAGATGGCGGTCGGTTCCTTCCTCGGGACCCTCGCGCCATTAATCAGATGAGACTCGGAGTGGCTACAGTGATCTCCCACCAGGCGGCGGGACTGTAGCCCCGCTCCCCTGAGAAAGCAAGCGTCATTAGCATCACGGCTATAGTAATCAGCAGCCGGCAAGACCCGCGAGCGGCGGAAGCGGCCTGTCGGCTCCGTACCAGACCAGTCGACGGGGCTCACCGGGCGGTGGGCCCCAGTAGCCGGCGGAGAAGCCGGCGACCAGAGATACTGATAGATGGGTCCCACACCCGGCCAGATTACCAATGTACCCCTGGGGATAGGCCTATATAAACCCCCAGGGCGCCCATGCAAAGGGTTCGAACCTGTTAGGATTGGACTCACACTTAGGGGGAGATGAGAGCAAGCCCTGCCTTCTTCTACCTCTAGCATACAACTCGAGGAGCACGATTGTACTCACTAGTGCCTTAGTGATCATGCGGAGACCCCGCAGAGCAGGACTAGGGGTGTTATCTCCTAGGAGAGCCCCGAACCTGGGTAAAGTACGCCAGCGTTCATGTCTACACCTCATCCCGCTTCCAGGCACCGGCGACGTTCTACTCGCTCCCACCATGATAAGCTATCCTTTGGCATATGTCGCACCCAACCCTCGACATTTGGTGCCCACCGGCGGGCAAGGTGCACCATCTCCCGGAGATCTGTTCTGGACGGTAACCTTGTTCCTTCCTAGTGAGCGCAGCCAGCCCGGCACGCCAGACGGCGTCTGCGCCAACGCGCTACACGGCGCGGAGGTCGCCTGTGCGGCGAGCTGCCTCGCCGTCCTTGTTGGTGAGATCTGCCTCTCCGACGAGACCGCGTCCGATGCAGGCACAGAAGGCCCTGAGAGCCGCCTCGTGAGCCTTCTCGATCAGCTCCACGTTGCCAGCGAGCCTGCTGCTAACTTGGAGTCGGTTGGCTCCACCGACCCGATGCTTGTCGACTCCGACACGGCGTCGCTTGATGCGTTCCCCACCAACGTGGTGGTCTACAACGAGCTGCTTCCTCGCGCGGACAGCAGCGGCAGCACCGTCATGGAGGTGCTCGTCATCAGCCACAGCGAGCGCTCTGGCAGAGGTGGCCATGATCCGTTACATGCGGCAATGCAAGACTTGACTGCGCCCATCCCGGAAGACACCGACGCCGAGACGCTGGAAGCATGCCGCGTCCAGCTCATCGAGAGCGCCAACCTATTGGCCAGCATGAGACGCTTTTCGGAGGCCTACCAGCGGGAGATAGACCGTGCCGTCAGCGGCACGCCGGCTCCTGGTGGGCCTCACCACATTGGCCCAATTCGGCAGCGTGGCGCAACCATCGCCAACATGTTCGGGACAGATCGTCCCATCTACACCACGCCTGTAGAGAATATACGAGCTGCCTAGGCGGCAGCAGACGAGCTAGACAAGCTCGAGGGCAACGAGCGCCGCCACATGACGGAGCGAGTTCAGCAGCTCCTCGACGCGGCTGCTGAACAACAAGAAGCCGGCTGCCGCGCTGAAGCGCCCAACCGACGAAATGATGACCCGCCTCTTCGCCGAGACCAAGGCGTGACATCCCGGACGCCGACTGGTGGCGTCCGCGATGGAAGAGACAAGGAGCGGCTACCAGCCGAAGCCGGACTCGCATCATCATCGAGCGCGACCAAAATGACCGCCCAAGAACTGTGTGGCGATGAGACGACTGTCCGCCTTCCCCTCCCCGTAGGGAAAGGTGTATCTCCCCTCCGCCTGTTGACCACCCGACACTCGGCGACAGCCTTAGTCGTCGAGAAGGAGTTGGAGAAAATAATGCCTGCCACCGGATCGATTGCCTCAATCGATCCCTGGCACTAGAAGAAGAAGATGAGCTGGGTCTGCCTTGCTTCGGCTCCCGCATCCGAGACGAACCTTTTCCCAGAGGGTTCACACTCCTGAGAGATATACCCAAGTACACAGGCTCCGAGAAGCTGGAGGACTGGCTGATCGACTATTCAACAGCCGTCAGCATCGCCAATGGCAACAAGCGCGTTGCCGTAAAGTACGTTCCGCTCATGCTCCAGGGCACGGCCCGGACATGGCTGAACAGCCTGAAGCCCCGCAGCATCAACAGCTGGGTTGATTTTACTAAAGCCTTCATCCACAACTTCACCAGCACGTACAAGCGGCCGCCCAAGCCTCGCCAACTCTCCTTGTGTGTCGAAGGCCCCAACGAGTCGACTCGTGACTACCTCACACACTGGGCCGAGCTGCGCAATTCCTGCGAGGGCATGCACAAGGTGCAGGCCATCGAGTATTTCACTGCTAGGTGCCGAGAAGGAACCCTCCTCAAGTACCGGCTTCTCTGCGACGAGCCGGCGACCCTCGACGAGCTGCTGATCATAGAAGACAAGTACACCACGGTCGATGTTGGGGATCGTAGCAGAAGTTTAAAATTTTCTACGCATCACCAAGATCAATCTATGGAGTAATCTAGCAACGAGGGAAGGGGAGTGCATCTACATACCTTTGTAGATCGCTAAGCGGAAGCGTTGCAAGAAAAAGGATGAAGGAGTCGCACTCGCAACGATTCAGATCACGGTTGATTCCGATCTAAGCGCCGAACAACGGCGCCTCCGCGTTCAACACACATGCAGCCCGGTGACGTCTCCCACGCCTTGATCCAGCAAGGGGAGAAGGAGAGGTTGGGGAAGACTCCATCCAGCAGCAGCACGATGGTGTGGTGGTGGTGGAGGAGCGCGGAACTCCAGCAGGGCTTCACGAAGCACTACGAGAGACGAGGAGGGAGAGAGGTAGGGCTGCGCCAAGAGGGAGATGATCTCGTGTGTCTTGCAGCCCCCAATACCTCAAGTATATATAGGGGGAGGGGAGGGGCTGCGCCCCCATCTAGGGTTCCCTCCCTAGGGGTGGCGGCAGCCCCAAAACCCATCTAGGGTTGCGGCCAAGGGGGGAGAGAGGGGGGCGCACCTAGGGTGGGCCTTAAGGCCCATCTGGACCTAGGGTTTGCCCCCTCCCACTCTCCCTTGCGCCTTGGCCTTGGTGGGGCGGGGCGCACTAGCCCACTTGGGGCTGGTCCCCTCCCACACTTGGCCCACGCAGCCTTCTAGGGCTGGTGGCCCCACCTGGTGGACCCCCGGGACCCTCCCGGTGGTCCCGGTACGTTACCGATAGCACTCGAAACTTTTCCGGTGACCAAAACGGGACTTCCCATATATAAATCTTTACCTCCAGACCATTCCGGAACTCCTCGTGATGTCCGATATCTCATCCGGGACTATGAACAACATTCGGTAACCACGTACATACTTTCCCTATAACCCTAACGTCATCGAACCTTAAGTATGTAGACCCTATGGGCTCGGGAGTCATGCAGACATGGCCGAGACAACTCTCCGATCAATAACCAACAACCAAATCTGGATACCCATGTTGGTTCCCACATGCTCCACGATGATCTCATCGGATGAACCACGATGTCAAGGATTCAATCAATCCCGTATACAATTCCCTTTGTCTATCGGTACGATACTTGCCCGAGATTCGATCGTAGGTATCTCGATACCTTGTTCAATCTTGTTACTGGCAAGTCTCTTTACTCGTTCCGTAACACATCATCCCGTGATCAACTCCTTGGTCACATTGTGCACATTATGATGATGTCCTACTGAGTGGGCCCAGAGATACCTCTCCGTTACATGGAGTGACAAATCCCAGTCTTGATTCGTGCCAACCCAACAGACACTTTCAGAGATACCCGTAGTGCACCTTTATAGCCACCCAGTTAAGTTGTGATGTTTGGCACACCCAAAGCACTCCTACGGTATCCGGGAGTTACACAATCTCATGGTCTAAGGAAATGATACTTGACATTAGAAAAGCTTTAGCATACGAACTACACGATCTTGTGCTAGGCTTAGGATTGGGTCTTGTCCATCACGTCATTCTCCTAATGATGTGATCCCGTTATCAACGACATCCAATGTCCATGGTCAGGAAAACGTAACCATCTATTGATCAACGAGCTAGTCAACTAGAGGCTTACTAGGGACATGGTGTTGTCTATGTATCCACACATGTATCTGAGTTTCCTATCAATACAATTCTAGCATGGATAATAAACGATTATCATGAACAATGAAATATAATAATAACTAATTTATTATTGCCTCTAGGGCATATTTCCAACAGTCTCCCACTTGCACTAGAGTCAATAATCTAGTTCACATCGCCATGTGATTAACACTCACAGGTCACATCGCCATGTGACCAACATCCAAAGAGTTTACTAGACTCAATAATCTAGTTCACATCACTATGTGATTAACACTCAATGAGTTCTGGGTTTGATCATGTTATGCTTGTGAGAGAGGTTGTAGTCAACGGGTCTGCAATACTCAGATCCCTATGTATTTCGCAAAACTTTATGTCATATCGTAGATGCTGCTACCACGTTCCACTTGGAGCTATTCCAAATTGTTGCTCCATTATACATATCCGGTATCTCTACTCAGAGCTATCCGGATAGGTGTTAAGCTTGCAGTGACGTAACTCTTTACGTTGAACTCTTTATCACCTCCATAACCGAGAAACATTTCCTTATTCCTCCAAGGATAATTTTGACCGCTATTTGGTGATCCACTCCTAGATCACCTTTGTACCCTCTTGCCAGACATGTGGCAAGGCACACATCGGGTGCGGTACTCAGCATGGCATACCGTATAGAGCCTATGACAAAAGCATAGGGGACAACCTTCGTCCTTCCTCTTTCTTCTGCCGTCGTCAAGCTTTGAGTCTTACTCAACTTCACACCTTACAACTCAGGTAAGAACCCCTTCTTTGACTGATCTATTTTGAACTCCTTCAAAAATATGTCAAGGTGTGCGCTCTTTGAAAGTATCATCAGGCGTCTTGATCTATTTCTATAGATCTTGATGCCCAATATGTAAGCAACTTTATCCAGGTCTTCCTTTGAAAATCACTTTTCAAACAACCATTTATGCTTTCCAGAAATTCTACATTATTTCGAATCAACAATATGTCATCCACATATACTTATCAGAAATGTTGTAGTGCTCCCACTAACTTTCTTGTAAATACAAGTTTCTAGCAAACATTGTATAAACCTAAAAGCTTTGATCACTCCATCAAAGCATATATTGCGACTCCGAGATGCTTGCTCTAGTCCATAGAAGGATTGCTGGAGCCAGCATACCTTTTAGCATCCTTAGGATCGACAAAACCTTTTATTGTATCACATACAAATTTTTCTTACGAAAACTGGTAAGGAAACTTGTTTTGACATCCATCTGTCAGATTTCATAATCGAAAAATACAGCTAATGCTAACATGATTCCGACGGACTTAAGCATCGCTATGGGTGAGAAATTCTCATCATAGTCAACTCCTTGAACTTGTGAAAAGACTCTTTCCCACAAGTCGAGCTTCATAGACGATAACATTACCGCCCACGTCCGTCTTCTTCTTAAAGATCCATTTATCTCAATGGCTCGCCGATCATCGGGCAAGACCACCAAAGTCCATACTTTGTTCTGATAGATGGATCCTATCTCGAATTTCATGGCTTCTAACCATTTGTCGGAATACGGGCCCCCATCGCTTCTCCATAGCTCGCAGGTTCATTGTTGTCTAACAACATAATATCTAAGATAGGATTACCGTACCACTCAGGAGTAGTACATATCCTTGTCGACCTACGAGGTTCGATAGCAACTTGATCCGAAGCTTCATGATCACTATCATTAACTTCCTATTCAACAGACGTAGGCGCCATAGAAAACATCTTTCTGTGTTGCATCACTCTCTGGTTGAAGTAAAGGTTCGACAACCTCATCAAGTTCTATCTTCCTCCCACTCAATTCTTTCGAGAGAAACTCCTTCTCGAGAAAGGAACCGTTCTTAGCGACACACAATTTGCCCTCGGATCTGAGATAGAAGGTATACCCAACTGTCACCTTTAGGTATCCTATGAAGATGTGTTTGTCCGCTTTTGGCACACTAGGAAAAGGCCTACTAATGGCGCACCTAATTTGGCCATTAATGGCGCATTAGTGGTGCGCCATTAGTAGCATGCCATTAGTATATTTTACTAATGGCGCACCACAGATGCGCCATTAGTATCTGGTATACTAATGGCGCACCCCTGATGCGCCATTAGTATATACAACAGTGCGCCATTAGTATGCCTCCCAGGGGGCCATGTATACCCAGGTGCTTTGGCATACTAATGGCGCACGACAGAAAGATGCGCCATTAGTAACTTCGGCATACTAATGGCGCACTCTTTAATGATGCGCCATTAGTATCCTTTGGCTTACTAATGGCGCACTATGATGTGATGCGCCATTAGTATGAATATTAGGTTTTTTTTATTTTTTTATTTTCTGTTTTTTGCACAGGTTACAAAATGTATAATTGGACAAAATATAGACAGCACACATCAACAACATATTCATCGAATACAATAGAAGATTAGTCTCTGAATACAATTCATCATTTTAGTCTCCGAATACAAGTCATCATATTAGTCTCCGAATTGAAAAGACCGAACAAAGATAGAACATTATATTACAAGTCTCGAGACCGCGAGTTTGTCTTCACATTACAAGTCGATATCGATCATCTAAACTTCCATCACATAGAAGAGAGCTGCGGTCATCACGATGAGCATCATCATGATGAAACTCTTCTTCATCCGGTTCCTCCAATGCTCCCTCCCCTCTCCCGCTAGATAGCGGGCGTATCTAGATTTGGCCTCGGCCCTAGTGGCGTACCCTTTGTAACTGTTACCGCTGAATCGGTGAACCTGTCTCCGACACTCCTCCCAGTCGTCGTAGACTCCGGGAACCTTACCCTTGTACACGACATACCACGGCATAGCTATGCAGTAGCCAAACAAAACGTTAGTACCAATTCACAGACAATACATAAGCAATATATAAGTATGCAACAGAACGATCGGAAGAGAAAAGCAAGACATTAATAGCATCGATTACATCTTAAGTTGAACGACTCTCGAAACCAAAGAGACATACTACAAGTTCATTAAAGTTTAATTACAACATGAGACTCAAGGGACCAGAGCGCGGATGAAGCCGCCGTCTATCATGGGAGTCATGAAAGAACGGGCGTTGTCATCCTGCATTTGTAGGATTGTGTCGATGTCACAGTTGGACGGTTGATTTCTGAGGTAGAACTGCCCCGCGATACGAAGGACATCTTGATGGATGATTTCCGCAAACTCCGACTGGATGCGAAAGAATTCTTGTCTGATGTCCGCGTCCTGGATTGCCGACACGCTCGCGGCCCAATCTTTGAGTCTACTCGGTAGCAGAAGTTGATGATGGTCCCGTACGATCGCCCGCATGTGATGGATGGCGTAGTAGGCACCCTTCTGACCGCCAGGAGGCTGCTTGACGCAGCAGAACATCGTATTGTGGGAGAACACGTGCTTGCCGTACTTACGAATAGGCCTGGTGAAGGTGCCTCCATATTTGACGTAGCCGGGGAGAACATCATCAAGAACCTTCTTGACATTTGTGTAGTCTACGTTCGACTGACGGTCCGGGTCGAAATACGTGTCCAATGAATATTTGGGGCTTAGGAGGATGAGCGTGCAACGTGTGTCACTGCAGAAAACATGGAATGTTAAAAGAAAAACGATCAAAATCTAAGAATTCATATGTTACGGGGCGGTTGAGGGGAGGACTTACTCGGGAAAGTAAGGCACGAGGAAGTTATCCTTATCTTGGTTTGCCAGAATGACCCCTTCGAGGTAAGAACTCGCGACTTGCCGGTCCCAAGCGCTGCCCAAGATCTTGGCACGCATGTAGAAGGGGTCGACTATCACGATGTCCGGGGTCTTGTCACGAATGATCCGCATCTCCATACTCAGCGAAAATAGCCGAACGAAGGTGTAGTGCAGCGGATGAAGGTTCAACATAGCGTGGATGTCATCAAACCGCAGGACGATCGTACCCCCGATGGAGTTATCCACAAAGCCCTTGCCCTCTGGCACCATGGCCGCGAAAACCGGGTATGCCACATCCTTCTCTCCGAGACGCCGCTTCTCCAAAGAAAGAACATTGTCATGCAGACTCCGCATAGCACCGGTTGCAGCATCGAGCATATTTCTCGGTAGCATCGGCCTACCTACCACATTCACCCTCCTCGAGATATCCTCAGGTGAAGGTGGCCCGTCCTGAGCATGGATCATACTCGGTGCCGGCTGGCCCGCACCCTTGTTAGTATTTCTTTTGTGTGCCTTCTTCTTCTCCTGTAATGGGACCGAGTTCTGCTCACAGACCGCCTTCTTGAGTGTGTTGGGGATGATCATATTTTGCACCTCGCCTATCTGAGGCTCGGTGAAGTCGGCAGCTGGAGGCGTCTCCTGAGAGCTGAACTGCAGACGACGCCTGTTGCAACTTGGCTTCTCCGCGGTACCAGCTAGATCGCGCACGTCTTTTGTTTGGTTGGGTTCTTGAGAAGGAGGCCCCATGAAGTCGCCACCGTACCCATGATCGGCAAAGTACTGATCGACGTTGGCAAATGTATCGTCGTCGTCGTCGTTCTGATCCTGTGCCATATGCATGTTTGGATCCAGTGGCATAGGGATGTCTGGCACCGTTGCGGCGGTCTTGCCATGGGGCCGACTTGGCGCCAGCACGACTGGCGGTGTTGTCTTTGGAGTGGTGTCCCCCGCCCCCAAACGAAACTGGCTCTTCGGCCAAAGCAGGGGCCAGCTCAGGCAGGCGCTGAGGGTCATCACGTCATCATCGCCGGCCCCGACGGGTCGAATCGGAGGTAACAACTCGTCGCAGCCTGGCAGCACCTGAACCAGTTGAACCCTAAACAAGTTGGGTGGCATCTGGGTACCGTGGAACAAGGGGTTGCCCGGTTGAACGATTTTGCCCTTGGCGACATCGACCAACTCGTTGTTCACGAAGTGCAGGAGAGTGCACGGAACATCGGCGGCGCCCTGCGAAAACATGTAGGGCGTCAGGGATGCCCAGTCAAAGGCAAGGAGATGAAGTCCTCGGCCGAGAGAGGCTTAATTAGTTACCATGATGATGGCGTCGAGCTCGGCTAATGTCGAGGCACCGCCAACGGCGGGCGTGCAGTTGACGGAGGGGCCGCTTGCTGCAGAGGTGCCGGCCGACGTACACCCGGGTGCATTAAGCTCCCGTGCCAGCGTCAGAGACACCAATGCCGCCTCCGCCGGAGACACCAATGGCCCCGCCATCGCGTTCTGCGAGTTGCTGGCCGTGAAGCTAGGAATCGGGGGCGGCCCCTGTTGGCCGCCCGCAATCCACGCACTAATCCCCTGGATCAAGGTAGGCACAATGGCGGTGATCGTCGCTCCGAGTTGTTGTTGCACTTGCTCTTGGACAATCTCCGGAATCCGCGCCACCTGTGCCCTGAGTTCTTGAACCTCGCGCGCCTGGCTTTCCGAGCTGGTCTTTTTCTCCTTTCGCCCACCAGTGTTATAGTATGACGACCATTTTGTCGACAAGCCTTTGCCGGCCACACGACCAGCTGACGTCGGCTTACTGAGCTTATCCTTGTTCTTCATTACATTCAATGACCTATTTAGAGTGGTGTCCCAAGGGTTGCTCTTAGTCGACCCCGCGCTACTGCTTTCAGTCGCCTGCGGAAGGAATGTGAACCATTTAGAAATTTGGCTTCATTAATTAGAATGCAACCATATGGAGCTAATTACGCGGGGGTGTATTCCTTTGTAGAACAAGCTCAAGCGCCCTGGTCTTCGGATCCATGGTAAGCTCCTTTGTTTTCGGGTCCTTCTTGTACCGGGCCCTGACAAAGTTCCTGGTCTGCTTGTCACCGTATTTATCGAAGAGGGGCGGTAGGCCTTGCTCGGCACGGTCCGCCTCCTCCTTGTCCCATATAGGCTCCGCCACTCTGTAACCGCCGGGACTGAGTGTGTGTTCCCCTAAGTTCAGCTCCTGCATTTCTTTCCCCCACTTACTTGATTTGGAGCTTGCGGTGCTCGAGCAATTGATCTTGAAGTCATTGTAGTCATCTTCGGTGATCGAAGGATTTTTCTCCTTGATCTTCTCATAACTCTCACCTTTCTCGATCATTCTCTTCACATTGCTTTTCCAAGTAGACAGGGCCGTGCTCATCTTCGTGAGGGCAGCATTGTTCACTTTATTCCCTTTGAGGCTTGTGTTTTCAAATTCAGCGGGGAACTTGTATCGTTCGTGCAGCTTCGTGAAGAGGAGGTTGCGCAAATTCCCTCGGTCAGGATGCCTGAGGTTCTCGGTGTTGATCGAGACGGTGCTCCGGAGAATGCACCCGAGCTGAAGCGAGTACCCCTTGACTATTCGTTCGGGCGCCGTTGGATTCCCGTTGGAGTCCACTTCAGTAACTTCCTCCTTGAGGGTGCGGAGCACGGTCGGGCGCCGGTCCTTCCGTTGCCTCTTCGGTTGGCTGCCATCTGTGCGTGCGCCGCCATCATCAGTGGTGGCATCCTCGGCGGCACCATCAATGGTGGCATCAGTGGGGTCATCCTCGGCGGTACCATCAGTGGTCTCAGGATCGGTGGGGAAGGCGGCGTCCTCATACAAGTGAGGTTGTTCCTCCATCTCCTGGGACAGCTCCCAGAATTTCTTGCCGCCCGAACCCCCGGCCTCATCATTGTTGGCCATGTTTCTCTATAAATAGGAACAAAGTTTGGTCAAAAAGTTGGTTATTGTCAATGAACAAGATCATGGTCTCATCATTTAGGGTTTGTCGACACCGAGGCATCCTAAAAGCTAAGCTTTTATCATTGAGGGTTTTTCGACGCCGAGGCACCCTAAAAGCCTAAGCTTTCATCATTTCGGTTTTTATCGACACCGAGGCACCCTAAAAGCATGCATTAGTCACAAGTACGCCGGGGCACTTGATCCTACTTAATTAACTACTAAGATACCCCGACCCATGCATTAGTCACAAGTACCCCATATGTCCTATTATTAGCAAAGTCATGCTAAAATTCACGGATAATTTCAGCATGACCTTTGCTGAAAATAGGACATATGGAGTACCCGAATTTGCCGGAACGGAAGTTAATCGACATTCCAGCAAACTCAAGGGCCTCTCGGGTGGACAAGGCAAAAAAGGACACGATGGTCGGAGACATGACCTTTGCCTAACAGTTCTGAACTCCTGCCAAAACTGAACACAACATATATATACCAAGCATCTTGCCAGCTAGTAGACCAGCTAGTAGACCATCATTTGTCAGGCCAAATTGAGGCCAAACAGAAAACCAATGTGGGCATGGCACAAAGTCCATGACCCAGAACAGGAGACATACCAAGCACTAAATGAGGACAGAAACAGAAAATAGTTAAACTGTTAGGCATTATGTGTCACAGGTACTGCTACAGTTTTAAATAAGAAGATAAAAAAGAAAGTTGATGTATAAAACCTCAAAACAATGCAAAGTGCTATGGGCTAAAAAACAATTACAGTAGACTAAAAAACAGGAATCATTATCTTCTATATGAAGCTGAACTAGGCAGACTGAACTGATTTTGATTTTCAAGTTCCAAAGTACCATCAAAACCATTGGTTTACATATCAAGGTTCAGTATGGACTTTTTAGTTATGAAATGATTCCCCGCCCCTAGCAAACAACTATCTTCAGACAACCTTCTAGCATCTGTCCATAAACCCAACAGGCACAATGTTGGGCCTGTTAACCACGTACTGATTTAATCCAACAGCAGTTCATACTATTTCCTAGTCTTAACTCCTAACTGAAAGTCTGAAACAGATTATCAAAAGTTCGGAACAATTACAGTAGGCTAGAAAATAGGAACCTATGTGAAGCTAAACTAGGCAGACTGAACTGATTTGGGTTTTCAAATTCCAAAGTCTTCCACTAGCAGCATATCGTATTAAAGCACAGTAGCATCAAAATGAATAGTTCCCATATCAAGGTTTAGTGTGGATTTTAAATCTGTCCATAATAGCATGAAAGAACTGATTTGATTCAACAACTTTTACTGAAAGTCTGAAACACATTAGGAAAAGTTTCAGACCACATAAACTATTTTTCAGACTAGTAGTTTCGAATACCCAAACTTCTACTAAATTTGGAATTTGGAGGTCACCGACCTCTTCATCCCTTTTACTGTCAAAAAACTACTAATAGCACAAGTGACATGAAAATTTAGGAGTACGAGATCACAAAGGCCATGTCATGCTTGGCAATATTTGTTTACTGAAACTAAATGAACATTTTACTGGTAGTGTACTGATAGTGTAATCTAGCTATTGTACTGATATTTCTGTTTCTTTGAACATTTTACTTCCAATAAAAATGATGTACTGCTGCTTTCAGTTAATTCAAATTAGCTAAAACCTTTTACTGTCAAATAGTGCTAATGTTTACTCTATGAAATAAACTACTCCTCCTCTCTTCTCTTCTTCAGTTAATTAGGAATAGTTTTAGAGGTAACTAACTGAAACTATTTATCATGTTGACAACAGTAGCATGTGGACCTATCATGGTGATTTCATATCAAAATAGAGGAGTACTCCTGTTCATTTGGAGAACTCATACAACAATTGTTATGCATCAAACTTGGGATCAACAGCAGCAAGAATCAAGCCCAATACAGAGAGGAGAGGAGCAGCAGAAGTGGACAGCGCAGCGCTGACCTCGAGCTCTTGATTGGAGTGGGGGGAGGCGGCCGGCGAGGGATCTGTGGCTCCGGCGACGGTGGTGTGGACGGGCCGGCGTCC
>NC_041382.1:544889112-544954095 GCF_002162155.2 Triticum dicoccoides
ATCTGGCGAGGTGGGATAGCGATCGAGATGGAGGGGGATCGAGATCAAGTGTCCATGAAATTTAAAAATATTCATGATAGTTCAAAAAGTGCCCATGAAATACAATCGAGAAATGAAGGCTACGATTTAAATACAATCGATCTTAGCTAGCTATCTGTTCACAATCTTCTTGCCCTTCTTTTTCGCAAATGGAGTTCTTCTGTGGAACGGACGTCCTTTAGGTAGGGTGGTCCTGCTTCTTCTTGTGGTGTATGCTGCTACTTCATCATCGTCGTCATGTTCGATCCTCGGGTCGCCGTACTTGAAGTCTTGCTCATTGGCTACTCCATCCATTCCGATGATCTTCCTTTTGCCTCTCCTCACGACAACACGACTGGGCTTTGACGGGTCGGTAATGAAGAAGCATTGGTCCACTTGGGAAGCCAGTACCCATGACTCATTTTTCGCGGTGACGTTTGCGCCCACGGTTTTGGATTTGGCTTTGGGTATAACCATGGTGGTGAAATACCGGTCTTCTTTTAGGATGCTCTTGGCCCATCTGACACGGAGCATCGGGACCTTCTCTCTAGCGTAGCTCAGCTCCCAGATCTCCTCGATCCTTCCGTAGTATCTGTCCTTGTCGTTACCGGTGTAGGATTCCATCGTTACCCCGGAGTTCTGATAACCATCGCTCTTCATGTCCTTGGCCTCGGTGTAGAATGTGTAGCCGTTGATATTGTACGCCTCATAGGTCATCAGGTTGTGCTCGGCGCCCTGTGACAAGGCGAATATGAGTTGTTCTTCCGTGGAAGAATCCTCATGTAAAGGGTACGACAGAAGCTTCTGCTTGAACCAACGCGTGAAACATGAGTTGTGCTCTTTGAGTATATCTCCGTCCGTCCTCTGTTGGCCTCGGTCATTGTACGTCTTCTTAATAAAGGTTTTGTGCTATACCACCCAAGGATCGACCACGTCTATGTGTTGTAGCGCGACTAGGTTTGATCTTTCAAAGTCGGCGAGTCGACCCTCGAAGTCGACATGCATTTCCCGACGACCCTCACGGTGACCCCATCCAGCGAGCCTGCCGAGGTGCCTGTTGACGGGCAGACCAACAGGATTCTCGATGCCTAGATAATTCGTGCAGTAGGAGATGCACTCTTCGGTCAGAAAGCCCCTGGCTATGCTTCCCTCTGGACGTGACATGTTGCGAACGTATCCTTTGATGACACCATTCATCCTTTCGAACGGCATCATGCTGTGCAGGAACGTCGGCCCGAGTTGGATGATATCGTCCACGATATGGACCAGCAGATGCACCATAACGTCGAAGAATGCGGGCGGGAAGTACATCTCAAGCTCGCATAGTATCACCACGATCTCTTCCTGTAGCCTTCTGAGTTGCCTCACGCCAACAGACTTCCGAGAGATGACGTCAAAAAAGTTGCATAGGCCAAATAGGGTTTCATGGACGTTCGCGTCCATGATCCCACGGATTGCAACTGGAAGTATCTGCGTCATCAGCACGTGACAGTCGTGAGACTTCATCCCGCTGAACTTCAGCTTCGCTGGGTCTAGGTATCTGCTTATCTTCCCCGCGTAACCGTAAGGAAGTTTTACTCCTACGAGGCAGGTGAAAAACTGCTCGATCTCCTCCTGACTTAGAGTGAAGCACGCGGGAGGGTAGTCATTTCCGGTCTTCTTGGCCTTCTTGCCTTTGCGACGACTTTCCGTGTCCTGCTTCGCCTCATCAGCATCATCATCATGATCATCATATATAGCGTGAAGCTCATGCCTGATGCCCATTGATTTCAAGTCTGCCCTTGCTTTCGCCCATCTTTGGTCCTCTCTGGCATGTTGAGCAGGGTACCAAGCAGACTCTCGCACACGTTCTTCATGATATGCATGACATCAAGGCTGTGAGGCACACGGTGGATCTTCCAGTACGGCAAGTCCCAGAAAACAGACCTCGTGTTCCATACCTTCAGCAGCGGCTCTGGCGCCTTTCGCTTCTTTCCCGGCTCTGGCGCCTTTTGCTTCTTTCCCGGCAGTGGGCAGTCTTTCCAATTTTTCAACAGCTCGTCTATTTCCTTGCCGCTCCTCGTACGCGGTCGTCCTCGGGGTTCGGTTTCACCATCGAACAGATCCTTGCGTTTTCTCCACGGGTCATTGTCGCGAAGCCACCTTCGATGTCCCATGAACACGGTTTTCGAAGACCCGGGATCTCTATCTAGCTGGCGATATGTTGTGTCATCCATGCACCTGACGCATCCAGAAAATCCGTGGACCACCTACCCCGTGACATATCCGTAACCGAGATAGTCGTGCACCGTCGTGAGCAGCGCGGCTCTCATAGGGAAATACTCTTTTTCTGCGGCGTCCCACGTATTGGCTGGCGTTTTCCATAGCGTGTCAAGCTCCTCTTTTAGCAGCCCCAGATACAGATTGATGTCGTTCCCTGGTTGTTTCGGTCCTTCAATTAGCATACTCATGTGAATGTACTTCCTCTTCATGCACAACCAGGGGGGAAGGTTGTACATCCACACAAACACAGGCCAGGTGCTATGTGTGCTTCTCTGGCTGCCAAACGGATTGACTCCATCGGTGCTCGCGCCCAGCAGGATGTTCCTTAGATCGTTCCCAAATTCTGGGTCTTCGAAGTTCAACGCTTGCCACTGGCTCGCATCCTTAGGGTGACTCAGCATCTTGTCTTTTTTATCTATCTCCGGATCATTTGCGTCATCTTCTCGCTTCTTCTCCTCCCTATCCACGTGCCAATGCAGGAGCTTTGCTACCTTAGGGTCCGCGAAATACCGCTGCAGACGAGGAGTGATCGGAAAGTACCACACCACTTTTCGAGGAGCTTTCTTCCTCTTCTTGTATCGAGTGACGCCGCACACCGGACATATGGTAGACTCCGCGTGCTCGTCCCGATAAATGATGCAATTGTTCATGCACACATGGTATTTCACGTGCGGTAAATCCAGAGGACACACGATTTTCTTCGCCTCCTCCAAACTGGTCGGGCACTTGTTCCCCTCGGGAAGACGTTCGTGCCAGAATGACATGTTCTCGTCGAAGCATGCGTCGGTCATTTTGTGTTTTACCTTCATCTCCAGAGCCATGAGCGTTACTTTCAGGCGGGTATCCTCAGGCCTGCATCCTTCATACAATGGAGTAACCGCGTCTAACTCAAGTTGATCCATCTTGGCTTTCTCTCAGGCGGCAGCTCTTGCGTTATCCGTCTGCTTGAGAAGTAGCTCTTGAATATGCGGGTCCTGCACCCAGCCAATCGATGGTCCAGCGTCGTCTGCTCCGCCGGCATCATCATCTTCATGATCATGCCCGTCGACTGCTCCGATATCTTCCTCATCATCATGTCCTGCATCTTCTACATGATGACTGTGTACAGCATCACCGTCGTGATCATCTCCTGGGGATTCTTCGTCTTCTCGCCCGCCCGAGCCGCGGTGGTTGTCTTGCTGCCCTTCCTCATTTCTTGCCCGGCCCCCATGGACGACTTCGTAGTCATCTTCATCACCTTGCCACCGATAGCCATCCATGAAACCACGCAAGAGCAGGTGGTCCCGCACCTGCCCGGATTCCGGGTCCGCAATAAGGCTCTTCAGCTTGCATCTTCGACACGGACATCTTATCTCCGTCTCATTCTTTTGAAGCATCTTGGCCTTCGCGGACCTCAAAAACCTATTCACGATGCCTTTGGTCATCATGCGGACCATGGTCGCCTGCGGGGTAGAGCAAAACGATATTTTAGAACGAAGAAAAAATTTGGCATGACTTTCCCTAAAAATAGGACCAAAAAGAATGCTTAATGCCAAAATTCTCGCCGAAACAGAAATGAATCAACATTCCGGCAAAATATTGGCAACTATCGAATTTCAAATACCGGTACACCTCCAAACACAAACACATATGCAACACCACAAACATATGCAACACCACGAACATACATAGATCTAGCTAGGCCATAAAAAGTGCATGTGCACATTGTTGTAGGGAGAACAACATAAATATAGCTTCCCCCCTTACTTACCTATCAAAACAAGGTAATTTAACCACTTAAATTTAATGAATCTACGGTGGAAATGAGGTGAAAAAGAGGAGGCACCCGAGACAAGGAGGAGGTGGAGAGAATGAAGTGGGGAGAAAGTGAGTGTGGGTAGGAGAGGTTGTCCAAAATATCTTGTTGCTGCCCACTTACTAATGGCGCACCAACTCTAAATGCGCCATTAGTAATCCAGGTTACTAATGGCGCACCTCCTGGTGGTGCGCCATTAGTAGTTTTGCAAAAAAAAACATACTAATGGCGCACTGTCCCACAGTGCGCCATTACTAGTTTAAACTAGTAATGGCGCACGGTGGAACAGTGCGCCATTAGTAGTTTTGCAAAAAAGGGAATAAAAAATATAATAAAAAAACAACATTAGTGGCGCACTTTCCGGCAGGTGCGCCATTACTAGTTACAACTAGTAATGGCGCACTGTGTCTGGATGCGCCATTAGTATGTTTGGACAGGCGCACTAGTTAAATTTTTTTTGATACTAATGGCGCACCCAGGGCCACGTGCGCCATTAGTAGTTTCAACTCTAGTGGCGTATAATAAGGTGGTGCGCCATTAGTATATACTAATGGCGCACCGCTTGTCTGGTGCGCCATTAGTGTCAATCCCATCTATAGCCCTTTTTCTAGTAGTGTGGGTTCGATTTTCTCCGGCTGAAGCCTTAAGCATCGCAGCCCCAAACATTAGGAAACGACAATTTTTGGTTTCTTGCCAAATCATATTCATACAACGTCATCTCAACGGACTTAGATGGTGTCCTATCTAAAGTGAATGCAGCTGTCTCTAACGCATATCCTCAAAATGAAAACGGTAGATCGGTAAGAGACATCATAGATCGCACCATATCTCATAAGGTTCGATTACGACGTCCGAACACACCATTACCCTATGGTGTTCCTGGTGGCTTCAACTGTGAAACAATTCCATGATGTCTTAAGTGATTGCCAAACTCATAACTCAGAAATTCTCATCGATCAGATCATAGGAATTTGATCTTCTTGTTATGATGGTTCTTAACTTCAATCTGAAACTGTCATGGAATTGTCACAGCAGATGTCCTTAGTGTCAGGACTTAGTCGCGAGGCCAACGCATCTATGTGGTAGCTTGAGAGGGGTTGAGCGGGACGAGAGACGCGATGTTTTACCCAGGTTCGGCCCCTCACAGTGGAGGTAAAAGCCCACATCCTGCTTCATTGATATTGATGATGATGATCACGGTTACAAGAGTGCTCTATTTCGAGAGCTATTGTCTAAACCTAACTTGTCCAACTTGTGGAACTTGTGAATCTTCTCCCTTTTGGGGAGCCCTGCCCCTCCTTATATATGTTGAAGGGGCGGGTTACATGTGGAGTCCTATTAGGATTAGGACTAGTCTATCTCTAATACAAACCGGATACAAGTCCTGGTCTTAACTCCTTGTAAGGTAAATATTCATCATGCCTTTCCTCTTAAACCGGCCCACCATTAACATAAACCGGCTTTCTGGGCCTTGGACCTTGTCATCCGTCCAGAACACGCGCCGGATCACCAATGAGTCTTTAGGCTCGTGAATCGTCATACCAGTGAACCGCCAGACACGTAAACCGCCAGACATGTAAACCGCCAATCACGTAAACAGCCAATCTTCTGGCGGTTTACCAATGAAACGCCTAGTCCGGCCGGTTTATACTTCCGGCCGGTTTACGCCGTGGGGTATATCCCCGACATTAGCCCCCAAGTTTAGCTTGGATTTATTCATGGTAAACTTATGCTGCAAAATAAACACAAGAACAAATTTGACAGGTTATGCTCCGGGTTAAGAATTTTTGTAAACCGGTACCTGATCATCCTTAAGTCTTTGTTATTTCCTCCTTCTGGGAAATCCGGGTCAACAGACCAGCTTCATAATCAATTTGCCGACATTGGCTTGTCACCGAGAAATATTGTGAAGAATAACTCCTTTGACTCAGCTCCGCCGGTTTAAGAAATATGGGTCTGAAAATACTTATCTGATATTCAGCCGGTTTGAAGATGTAAACCTTGCCAGTTTAATATTAACAAAATGGCCGGTTTATAAATATTGATGGCGCCGGGTCATAATTGTTGTCGACACCGGGTCATGTAATTGATCTTCCTGATTTGCTCAAAACTGATAAAATGAAGATGTTCCTCCTTTATATGCATAATACCTGTAGCCCCCAAGTCTTAAGAGGAGAACATAGTGATAACTTAAGACTTGCTCCAATAAGTGTTTCAACCTTGAAGAAATCCGGTTTGTTCATCTCAAAACTGAATACTCCATATATGTAGCCCCCAAGGGCCGGGTTGTCATGCTTGCAGCAACCTGGGACATGTAATTGCATATAAAAAGTTCAATCAGTGTAACCCCCAAGGGCCGGGTCATTATGCAATAATGAGCAGGAACTTTGTAAATATAATTATGTAGATTTTAGCAGTGATGTGTAGCCCCCAAGGGCCGGCTTAGTAAGATAATACTGAACCGGGACTTGATATATACTTCAATGAAAATAACATCTTATAATGTAGCTTCCATCGTAGGGCTTGAACCCACGTCCACAAGGTTAAGAGCTTTATGATTTACCAACTGAGCAATGGATCCTTCAATATTATGGACGAAAACTTGTGTACCTTGAATTGTTGACAGGAGCAATTGGTAGCCCCCAAGGGCCGGCTCATTATAATATGATGAGTCAGGTCTTCAATAAGACTAGTAAAAATGACTTTGCATTAGCCCCCAAGTGTCATGATGCATGCTTGCAGCGACATGAGACTTGCATGTAATCTCGATTTGAATAATGTAGCCCCCAAGTGCCGGGTTGTAAGCCTGCAGCGACTCAGGACTATTCCTTCAATTGTAGAATAAATCATATCTATTGATAATATGATAGCCATTGCGCTAAAGAGACTTTGAAAACCTCAATAATACCGGTTATTAATAACCATAAAAATCCAGCCATGTTGGCTATTCAAGATAACATAATCCGGTGAAAACCTTATTCATTCAATATCATAATGAAAATTCAGCCAAACTTGGCTATTTGAATAATATGACCCAATGATTTATAAGCGCATGATTCCAATGGCACAATCCAAATATATATATATATACTGGCGACTTATAGTCCAAAGCCAGGCCGGTTTAACAAACCTGTTTCTGCATACAACAAGTTTAAAGTGTCCTGGCGGTTTACCGCCGGACGGGTCATAATGCCCAACATATAACCCGGGTTTATAACCAAGGCTGCACTTAAGAATAATCAAATATGAAATATATCATACCTGTGACATTGAATCACATTGTTGGTTTTACCAACTTTTTGTAGTAAGGGTGATAACCCAGATCTTGAGTACTGATAACTCCTTCCATATTGTGCCGGTTTATGATAAAACCGTGCCGGGTTGTGATAAACATTGGTTTAACCATATATAATACTGGCGACTCGTAGTCAAACCAGACCGGGCTGATAGTCTCCGGATTATAATTTGATCATGTACTGACAACTTGTAGTTGAAAGCTGAGCCGGGTTGATAAACACCTGTTTACTCCATAATAGGATGGTAACAGAAAATCAAACCGGGCAGATAGCCTCTGATTAAGATTTGACCATGTTCGGTCAAGTTGACAGTTTGAACCGGTTTAAAACTTTGTTGGTTTAAAAACGCAACAAAAAAATAAAAGAAACAGTTATCAAGGAAAATATTGAAGCAAAGGCAAAGATAAAACCATTTGCAAAAAAGAGGCTTATTGAGCCGATCAGATGGTGTTACCATGGTCGGACACGACCAAGCTCCCCAATGGTGTAGCTATGGTTCAAGTCAGCCAGGTCCCCAAATGAAACCGTGGCATTATGCCGATCAAGAGGCGTGGCAATGGTTCGGGTTCGACCAAGCCCCCAAGTGATTCTATGGCCTTAGGCCGATCAAGAGGCGTGACTGGTTCAGACTTGACCATGTCCCCAAGTGATCTGGTGGCTTTCGCCTATCAAAAGGTGTGGAATTGGTTCGGACACGACCAAGCCCCTAAGTGATGTTGTGGCACTAGGCCGATCAAGAGGCGTGACTATGATTCAGACATGACCACAAGCCCCCAAGTGATCAATAATATGATAAGCCAATAAGGCATGATACCCATGTTTGAACCGCGCATCATGGCAGCAAGTCCTCTTTGGCACCTTTTAACTTTTTGCAAGAGATAAATCCTTCTTGAACCGGATGTTAAACCAGATATTGACAGCGTCAAAGCTTTGTGGGAGACATCTTTCCCTTGAACTGGATTTTAAACCGGAATCTTCATTTTCAGCCGGAAAATTTTCTGACGGCCTTTAAACTCGAACTTGCGAGAAGTTAATTCCTTTTTGAACCGGACATTGTTAAACCGGATTTGAGCGCTTCAGAGCTTTGTGGGAGAACAGATTTCCCTTGAACCGGACTGTAAACCGGATATTTTAGAGCTGCAGTCATACTGACTTCCCTTGAGTCGGATTTTAAACCGGAATCCTTTCTGATGACCCGGATCTTCTTCATTGAGCCGGGATTTTGTAACTGTCATATACTTTCTAAACCGGAAATTTTCTGACGGCCTTTAAATTTTCATCAATATAACAGTAGCCTCCAGGACTGGGTTATCTTTCCCTCCATCATCCTGGGGTTCTTAAACCGGCTGAAACTGGCAAGATTTGCTGAGTCATATCATTGTAGCCCCCGAGTCTCAAGGCGCCTCGAGGAGTTGGCTTGAGATTCTCCATATTTTGACCGTGATATAAACCGACATATAGCTGAACAGCGGACCGCTGTCATATGTTGAAACTGGAAGCAAGGTGGCGAGTTAATGCTCTTCGCGACACTCATTGTATATCCTTGGCGTTGATAACGCAATATGAATCCACGGAAACTTGAGGTCGATTGTGGCGGGTTGTAAATGAATCTATATGATTTGTGTCAGTAATCCGGCCAACGGTTCATCCCAGTTGGTTGTTGAACCAAAACGTAGTGGCGGCGACTTATGTGCCCTATCCATTGAATCATCCTTGTTTCAGAGTTGTTGGAATAACCTGGACCGCAGTGCGGCAGCTTGTACATATCCATTGGGCAATGACTGTCACATCCCTAGCTTCTGGTGCTGTCTAGTGTTGCATCTTGCTTGCATCATGTTTAAATTTTTGAAACTTGAACTCAGGAATTTTGGAAGCCTCAAAAACTTAAATAAAAGAGGGGCAAGGAACCCTGGAAAATGCATTCAATGTTCCAAAATGGCCTTAAATAATGTTGGTTATATTTTGGCAAGGGTTTTGCACCAAACCAAAAATAATGAACATTTTGAGGAATATTTTGAGCACTGAATTTAAATCATTATTGTATTTGAATTTGGAATTATATTCATAATATATGGGATATATTTTCAAATAACTCTGAAATGCTTTATGTGCTGTTGGAGAAGTCCATCTAGCAAATAAAAATATTCAGAGGAGTTTTTGGCATTGTTTGAATTTGTTTAAATTCAAAACAATGCCAAAACAAATTTAAAAAAATAGAAAACAGAAATATAAAAAAAAGAGAGAGAGAACCCACCTGGACTTACCTGGTGCTCACCTCTCAGCCCAGCCGGCCCAGCTCCTGTGCGGCCCAGCCCACCAGGCGTTCCCCCCCCCCTATCGTCTTCCTCCCCTCGCCCCGAAGCAGCTCGGTGGCGAGCGCTGGCGATGCCCTGGCCACCTCCTGCTTGCCACCGAGGCGCCCCCGACGCGTCTGGAGACGCCCCGCAACCCCCTCTGCCTCTCCCCTCACTCTCTGTTCTCTCCCTCGCCCTCTAGCTCCTTCCCCAAGTGCGACCAAACGCAGCCGCCGACGCCTTCGCCGTAGCTGCAGCCACCGCTACCCCCTCGCCCCTCTGTTGTGCCCACGAGCTCCGCGACGTCGCCCTCGACCCCCTCTCCGAGCCACGTCCCGCCAGAAGCTCTGCTGCATCTCCAACGCCGCCGTTTCCGACCTCGGGTGCCGGTGATCCCCTCCGTCGATTCGCTGGACCCCGTGCCTCCCCTGCCTCGCCAGCAGCACCAGAAGAACCGCGGTGAGCCGCTGCATCGTTTCCCCCATGCCTCGTTGCCTAATTCGCCCCCTAGCCGCTCCCTCCACCGGAGCCGAGACGCTCCACCGCACGGGCTCGTCGCCGGTGAAGCTCCGGTGACGTTTTGGTCCCACGCATGCGTCCGTTGCACTCGTTGCGTCCCGTAGAGTAAAACTAGCGCAACAACCGTCTTGCTTGCACACCGCAGCGCCGGTCCCGCGAACCCCCGAGCTCCGGCCGCCGCCGGGGTCGATGTCGCGCTCAACTCCGGCCACCCCACGCCCTCTCGTGGGTCCCCCTAGATGCGCGGGAGCACGGGCTTCCTCCTGGTGCCCTCAGGGTGCCCAACCGCAGCCTGTAGTGCCATCCCGAGCTACTCCGGCGAGGTTCCGCCATCGCCATGGTCGCCGGCGTCACTAGCCGACGTGGCCGCGTGATTAGCACTAATCACGGCCAGCTAACCTGCCCAGAGCCTCTGACGTATGGGCCCCACGCCCTTATTTAATCCTTATCATTTTCCGTTAAGTTTAACCTAACCACCATGGGCCCACACGTCAGCTTTGACCAAGCTGACGTGGCTGTTGACCTGGTCCCACCTGTCAGTGTCACTAACCAGCACTAGTCACTGACCAGTGGACCCCACTGGTCAGGTTTGACCCGGACCGGCCCCTGTTGACCCGCTGACGTCATGATGATGTCAGGCTGACGCAATAATGAATTACTGGAATTATTTTAATTCTAAATATTCAGGAAATTCCAGAAAATAGCTAAAACTTCAATAAATCATAGAAATTCAACCGTAACTCCAAATTAAATAAATTATATATGAAAAATTTTCAGAAAAATTCAAGGAATCCATCTGTACCATTTTCATGCATGTTAGAACAACTTATAGATGCTGTTTAGCACAAATCATATAAAGGGCATTTAAATAATCACATATGGAGTTTGAATTTGAATCTTGTATTCAAACCAACTTCATTTAATCTGTTGCTAGTTGCATTAGCTCAAAACACATTCATATTGCCATGTCATGAGCATGCATCATATTGTGCATTGCATTGATTGTGTTCCCTTCTGTGTTGCCGGTATTTGTCCCCTCTCGATAGACGTGATACCGATGATGTGATCGTTGACACTGATGAAGACTCAATGCTATCTTCAGAAGTGCCAGGCAAGCAAAACCCCCTTGTTCATTCCAATAAAATCCCACTCTCTCGCTCCTGCTCTCTTTACTGCATTAGGACAACAACGACATATTTGTTACTTGCTGCGGTAGCTGAACCCCTTTATCCTTTGCATGACCTGTCATTGCCACAGTAAATAGATGAAACCCACTAGCATGAGTAGGAGTTGTTTGAGCCCTGATGTGCCTACTCATTCATGCTTGTTTGTCATGCCTGCTACTGCTTAGAGTTGAGTCGGGTCTGATTCATCGGGGATGAATCAGAGGCGGGTGAACATGTCCTACTGTGTGTGAGCTAAGTGTGTGAACACGATTTGGTAAAAGGTGTCGGTGAGAGGCCATGTAGGAGTACATGGTGGGTTGTCTCATTGAAGCCGTCCTTAGGAACTGAGTTCTGTGTTTGTGATCCATGATTCAGCTACTACCATGCATTGGGCCCTGAAATATGACCCCGCTCGACTTCTTATTCACCCTTGTCCTCTGTCCAGGAGTTGCAAGTAGTTTCTGGTGTTTGTAGTATGCTGGAGGCCGTAGACAGCGCTGACCGTAGGGGTGGGCTGTGATGCGGTAGGCACGTGGCCGGGTATACCGGGCGCCCGTTTGGTGTCACGGAACCCTGTTCACATCATTCGGGGCTGTGAGCGAAACTCCGGCCGGATCTCCTCATGGATGGAACCCGAATAGGCGATAAACCTGGACTAGAGACTTGAGTGTTTAGGTAGGTCATGGTCTACACCCACGTCGGCTTTCGCTTGAAGTCTGCCGAGCACATGCCGTGTGCAGACGCTAAGTGGTGGAAACATGTATGAAGAAGTACACCCCTGCAGGGTTAACATCATCTATTCGAATAGCCGTGTCCGCGGAAAAGGACTTCTGGGTTGCTTATATCAGTTCATAGACAAGTGAAAGTGGATACTCTAAAATACGCAAGATAAGCGTGAGTGCTATGGATGGCGTTCTCGTAGGGAGACGGGAGCGGATCCATAGTGGTGTATTGATATGGTGAATATGTGGACTCGTGTGCGCCACCTCAAAAGAGTTACTTGCAGTCGTAGTTCAGGATAGCCACTGAGTCAAAGCTGGTTTGCTGCAGTTAAACCCCACCATCCCTTTGTTGATAATGATGCATATGTAGATAGTTCTGATGTAAGTCTTGCTGGGTACATTTGTACTCATGTTTGCCTATTTCATGTTTTTGTAGAGAGACTTCAGTCTCACTAGTAATTCCGCGTGGTCTTCAACGTTTAGCTTGTTACCTCAGCTACGATCTTGTGCCTCGGCAGGATTTGGTAGATAGTCAGGCTTCTCAGCCTTTTTCATTGATAGATGTCTGTACTCAGACATGATAGCTTCCGCTTGTGCCTTGTTTTGTATGCTCTGAATGTTGGGTCATGAGACCCATGTTTGTAATATCTCGCTCCTCGGAGCCTATTGATAAATTACTTGAGTCGTAGAGTCATGTTGTGATGCCATGTTGTATTTGCACATATCGAGCATATTGCGTGTATGTTATTGAAATGCTTGGTATGTGTGGGATCTGACCATCTAGTTGTTTATCTTTAGTAGCCTCTCTTACCGGGAAATGTCTCCTAGTGTTTCCACTGAGCCATGGTAGCTTGCTACTGCTCCGGAACACTTAGGCTGGCCGGCATGTGTCCTTCTTCGTTCCTGTGTCTGTCCCTTCGGGGAAATGTCACGCTTTGAGTACCGGAGTCCTGTTAGCCCGCTACAGCCCGGTTTACCGGAGTCCTGCTAGCCCAGTGCTACAGCCCGGACCCACTTGCTGATGACCGACACGTTCGAAGCTGGGTCATGGATGCCTGTCCCTGTAAGTCTGTGCCACTTTGGGTTTACGACTAGTCATGTCAGCCCGGGCTCCTTATCATATGGATGCTAGCGACACTATCATATACGTGAGCCAAAAGGCGCAAACGGTCCCGGGCAAAGGTAAGGCGGCACCCGTGGGGATACCGTGCGTGAGGCCGCAAAGTGATATGAGGTGTTACCGGCTAGATCGATGTGACATCGAGTCGGGGTCCTGACAGCATTGGTATCAGAGCTTGACTGCCTGTAGGATTACCAAGCCAAACTGGTCGAAGTTGAGTCTAGAAATTCTTTAGTTATATAAGGGAATTGATTTTGGGATGGAACGTAAGGCTCTTTTTACTCCTTACACCTTATGCCTTCTGATCTGAGTCATCATCTTCTCTTCTACGGGGATTAAGAACTAGGCTATCTCTTCTTTCTATCAGGATCACGTGTTACTAATCCGTAGACTTATAAGATTGTTGGATTAAGCCTCTGTTCAGTTTTTACTGCTTCCGTATGTTAATTGTTGATCTCGAAACCGTGATATTGTGCTTCTGAGTGGTTATGCCACCATTTTTGTGAATGTCTCAAATCTTTCTGAGCATTTACAGCCGTTATGTTGTCCGAGTCATCCCAGGTTTCTAAGTAGTCTGATGCAATTGCAAATCCTTTCTTCCCGTTTCAATGTGCCCATGGGCCAGATTAATCACACTAATTGTTGAGTTGAGGTATTCTATTGCCTTGACTTTTATGTTGGAGTTACTATTATGACCCTAGGTATTTAGGGAGTCACCTAGTAATCTAGCAACGTTTTGTGTTCCCAGTGTGAGATTCTGGCCTTTATTCTCGAAAGCATTCCGTGATGCTACTTAGTAGTAGGTATTCTATTCCTGGGTTCTTGAACCCGAGATTCACTCTACTTACTTCATGTTGATAGTAATTGCTAGCGCCTTTAGGATATTAGTAACCTTTGCAGTAGTTCTCGAGGTCCGTGGTATATCCTTCTTCCAAATACCATGAACCACTTACGGCAAAAGTTTGTTGGATCAAAAGATCACAACAGGAGTGCTCTCGATGGGTTCTCCATTCATAATTGTGACTCTGCCAGTTCTACCTTTCTGCATGGATTATCCGGAAGAAATATGTTGAACTTCGTTCGACATGCTAAACCATGCATCCACAACTCAGAAAACCGTATGTTCCTTGAGTTGTCCATCTTTAGTTGTTTTCTGGCCCTTGTATATCAATTGATATTCAGGAGTAGTTATGCATCCGTGTTCATCGTTGCCACTACTCTTGTGGTCTGTCAAGCCATTCCATTCAGGATGAATAGGAGAAACAAACTTCAGAACCTCATCCATATCTAGGATTGGGTCAAAGCAATTGTATTCCGCAGATCAAGTTGCAATCCAGCTTCTGGTCTGTTCTACCTTGAAGTATTACCATCATTATATCAGGAATATCATGGGAATTGCACCACTTTTTGTGAATTCTTGACATAGTGATACTTCTCGCCATCTTTTTTTTTCATTCCTCGGTTCCGTGTTGTTGCAGCCGGAGTGCCGACAAGTGAATCATGATGTGTGAACTCAATACTCCTAGCAACCCCATTGCTTGGTAGTTAAAGGACAATAATTTCATTCTTAGTGTGTTGGTTTTTGAATCACCATTCTAAGATTGATCGTGCTACCTAGTTCTTATTTCGGTGCACCCTTCGATTGATGAGTTAGGATCTTGTCAAGTCCTCACTCATTTGATTATATCGTCTTGCCCTCAAAAGCGAGATTGTTCTCGAGCTTAGTAACATACCGGTGGTTCGTGATTTTCTGAATGTCTTCTCGGAAGTATCACCAGGTCGTCACCTGACCGTTATGTTGAGCCCGTGATCAAGTTGGTTTCTTATGAACCACCTTCTTTCCAAGAATCGGTGTTAGATATCCCTGAGCTAGTTGGTTAAGCTAAACGACAACTTGGAGGGTTGGAAGATAAAAGCTTGCCTGACTTAGTTCGATCCAAAGGGATATTCTTGTGTAGTGTGTGTTGAAGAAAGATGATATCTTCATCGATTGGTCCCTGTGATCAGTTGCTGGACCTATCGTCTTATCAATCCTTTGATTTGAGTGTGGGCTATCGTCAAATCAAGTTAGAACCAACGATGTTCGTAATGTTGTCTTCCTCGTGGTTGATCCCTCGAGCATACACCATTATATCTTTTGGGTCTGACCAATGCTATCACCGTGTTCACACGATGGTGGAAGTCCAGTGATATGGAAATTCCGATGAGTTGTTGTTGAGTCCATTGACAACATCCTTATCTCCTCCATGATGTTGTTGAACATTAAGTTAGTGTTGGAAACTTTTGAAAGCATTTTCTTCATGCTAGCTCATGAAGTACTTGTTGATGAAAGGAGTGACTTCCTTTGATTCACGTGCATTTTGATGTAAGTTGCCGTCGTGAATTCGAGAAGGTTTGTTTTTGCTCCTTTGGAATCATCCCAAGTCGGTCATGCACGTGCGAAGAATTCTGTGGTCTGTTAGACTGATCATCTTCATTCCATATGTATATCCTAGCACACCAAGCCACTGATTGACTTGTTCAAGGAAAAGAAGTCTATGCTTGGGATCTAATCCATGGACTTGTGTAAAGACTTCGATATCCTCGATGATGGCTCCCAACCAGAACTCGGTAGTGTTTTATTGTAAGACTACCATGTGGGCATGCTTGTTTGGAACAACGTGTTCACATGTTTGTAGCAGAACCAGCTCATGTTTTGGAGCTTGCTATCGTAGTTCATCTCCCGAGAATCCCGCAACGTCATCTCGTCGATTTGTGTTGCAAACTTCCGTTTTTCTTCCTAGACTCGATGAGTCTGGAATATCCTGACACCAACCAGATCTGAATCTCAAGCAGATATGATGGTTGGAATATTTCCCAAGAATTATAATATTGGTCGCGCGATAACCGGTAAAGTGGATGTCGTGGCCAACACACCCCGCCGGAAGACCTATTATTCTAGTATCTTGATTGAAGAAGTTGGCCACCTCCCCATAAGGACTTCGTAGGATTTACTCCCTAGCTGTGCCTTATGATTTTTGTGTTCCGAAGTCCGACCTTTACTTGATGTTCTAGATACCAGACCATTTCAATGAATGGGATACGCTAGTACATCAAGGAGAACATTAGAAGCGGAGTGCTAAATGTCTCTCGGTCGATCATCCAGATTTTGTCCCCTTGGTCTCGCTAAGGTGAAATCTGAGAAAGTGTTATCTTCCTTTGCATCTGCATCCTCCACCAATATCCATCATGGTAGTATGTTGTGTTGTCAGCATCCTTGACACGGATGTTGGTAAAACCCTGATGAATATGGAAATGCTCAAGTTCTTGAGAGCACGCACAAGCGCTACGTGTTATCATCGGCACTAACTGGGTTTGCTCTCAGTTTCCTCGGCAATGCTATGACCTACTCAAACAGTGAATTCACTCTCTATTGTTGGGTTCTTCCCCAGTTACCAGAATCATTCCCAGCATTTGCATTTTGTTCCCAGCTTGCACCGCCAATGTGCCATTCTACCATGGGTCTCTTCCATTTCCGGTGATAAGCAAATTCATCCATTACGTTGTCTTCAACAAGGTAATCCACATCATCCAAGTCCGAGTATGCCATTCTACCGACCCCCTCCAAACGATCGCTCGAGAATTGTCTTAGGCTGGTTTAAAGAGTTTCAAAGATCTCTGAATCAAAAGTAATTCTTTTTGCCACTTAAGGGGATATATCTACGAGTCACCATTCCTAAGATGCCTCGTTGTGGTATCGTGGCAACTCAACTCCTCGCTACGTTGACAATCGATTACCACCTTCTTAAGTGTGGAATTGTTGTCCACCTAGTGAACCTTCGTCATCCGTTTCTTTCCACCCCTCTTGATGTGTATCTCGTGTCTCAACCCGAGAGATGGTCTTATGTCTCATTCCGTGAGTTGTTCGATCTTCGAGAAGATCGACCCTTCTAGAGTCTCCTTCTTCCCTCCATGTGATGTGACAGGATTTCTCAGAGCAAGACCTCGAGACAAAGATGGTGATCGAATCAACGTTCCTATGAAGTGCAACCTGGATCGTGAAGATTGTGCTAGTTTGCGTTCCCCATCGTCTTACCCTACACTTGAATCTCGGGACGAGATTTTTGTTTAGTGGGGGTGAGCTGTCACATCCCTAGCTTCTGGTGCTGTCTAGTGTTGCATCTTGCTTGCATCATGTTTAAATTTTTGAAACTTGAGCTGAGGAATTTTGGAAGCCTCAAAAACTTAAATAAAAGAGGGGCAAGGAACCCTGGAAAATGCATTCAATGTTCCAAAATGGCCTTAAATAATGTTGGTTATATTTTGGCAAGGGTTTTGCACCAAACCAAAAATAATGAACATTTTGAGGAATATTTTGAGCACTGAATTTAAATCATTATTGTATTTGAATTTGGAATTATATTCATAATATATGGGATATATTTTCAAATAACTCTGAAATGCTTTATGTGCTGTTGGAGAAGTCCATCTAGCAAATAAAAATATTCAGAGGAGTTTTTGGCATTGTTTGAATTTGTTTAAATTCAAAACAATGCCAAAACAAATTTAAAAAAATAGAAAACAGAAATATAAAAAAAAGAGAGAGAGAACCCACCTGGACTTACCTGGTGCTCACCTCTCAGCCCAGCCGGCCCAGCTCCTGTGCGGCCCAGCCCACCAGGCGTTCCCCCCCTGTCGTCTTCCTCCCCTCGCCCCGAAGCAGCTCGGTGGCGAGCGCTGGCGATGCCCTGGCCACCTCCTGCTTGCCACCGAGGCGCCCCCGACGCGTCTGGAGACGCCCCGCAACCCCCTCTGCCTCTCCCCTCACTCTCTGTTCTCTCCCTCGCCCTCTAGCTCCTTCCCCAAGTGCGACCGAACGCAGCCGCCGACGCCTTCGCCGTAGCTGCAGCCACCGCTACCCCCTCGCCCCTCTGTTGTGCCCACGAGCTCCGCGACGTCGCCCTCGACCCCCTCTCCGAGCCACGTCCCGCCAGAAGCTCTGCTGCATCTCCAACGCCGCCGTTTCCGACCTCGGGTGCCGGTGATCCCCTCCGTCGATTCGCCGGACCCCGTGCCTCCCCTGCCTCGCCAGCAGCACCAGAAGAACCGCGGTGAGCCGTTGCATCGTTTCCCCCATGCCTCGTTGCCTAATTCGCCCCCTAGCCGCTCCCTCCACCGGAGCCGAGACGCTCCGCCGCACGGGCTCGTCGCCGGTGAAGCTCCGGTGACCTTTTGGTCCCACGCATGCGTCCGTTGCACTCGTTGCATCCCGTAGAGTAAACCTAGCGCGACAACCGTCTTGCTTGCACACCGCAGCGCCGGTCCCGCGAACCCCCGAGCTCCGGCCGCCGCCGGGGTCGATATCGCGCTCAACTCCGGCCACCCCACACCCTCTCGTGGGTCCCCCTAGATGCGCGGGAGCACGGGCTTCCTCCTGGTGCCCTCAGGGTGCCCAACCGCAGCCTGTAGTGCCATCCCGAGCTACTCCGGCGAGGTTCCGCCGTCGCCATGGTCGCCGGCGTCACTAGCCGACGTGGCCGCGTGATTAGCACTAATCACGGCCAGCTAACCTCCCCAGAGCCGCTGACGTATGGGCCCCACGCCCTTATTTAATCCTTATCATTTTCTGTTAAGTTTAACCTAACCACCATGGGCCCACACGTCAGCTTTGACCAAGCTGACGTGGCTGTTGACCTGGTCCCACCTGTCAGTGTCACTAACCAGCACTAGTCACTGACCAGTGGACCCCACTGGTCAGGTTTGACCCGGACCAGCCCCTGTTGACCCGCTGACGTCATGATGATGTCAGGCTGACGCAATAATGAATTACTGGAATTATTTTAATTCTAAATATTCAGGAAATTCCAGAAAATAGCTAAAACTTCAATAAATCATAGAAATTCAACCGTAACTCCAAATTAAATAAATTATATATGAAAAACTATCAGAAAAATTCAAGGAATCCATCTGTACCATTTTCATGCATGTTAGAACAACTTATAGATGCTGTTTAGCACAAATCATATAAAGGGCATTTAAATAATCACATATGGAGTTTGAATTTGAATCTTGTATTCAAACCAACTTCATTTAATCTGTTGCTAGTTGCATTAGCTCAAAACACATTCATATTGCCATGTCATGAGCATGCATCATATTGTGCATTGCATTGATTGTGTTCCCTTCTGTGTTGTCGGTATTTGTCCCCTCTCGATAGACGTGATACCGATGATGTGATCGTTGACACTGATGAAGACTCAATGCTATCTTCAGAAGTGCCAGGCAAGCAAAACCCCCTTGTTCATTCCGATAAAATCCCACTCTCTCGCTCCTGCTCTCTTTACTGCATTAGGACAACAACGACATATTTGTTACTTGCTGCGGTAGCTGAACCCCTTTATCCTTTGCATGACCTGTCATTGCCACAGTAAATAGATGAAACCCACTAGCATGAGTAGGAGTTGTTTGAGCCCTGATGTGCCTACTCATTCATGCTTGTTTGTCATGCCTGCTACTGCATAGAGTTGAGTCAGGTCTGATTCATCGGGGATGAATCAGAGGCGGGTGAACATGTCCTACTGTGTGTGAGCTAAGTGTGTGAACACGATTTGGTAAAAGGTGTCGGTGAGAGGCCATGTAGGAGTACATGGTGGGTTGTCTCATTGAAGCCGTCCTTAGGAACTGAGTTCTGTGTTTGTGATCCATGATTCAGCTACTACCATGCATTGGGCCCTGAAATATGACCCCGCTCGACTTCTTATTCACCCTTGTCCTCTGTCTAGGAGTTGCAAGTAGTTTCTGGTGTTTGTAGTATACTGGAGGCCGTGGACAGCGCTGACCGTAGGGGTGGGCTGTGATGCGGTAGGCACGTGGCCGGGTATACCGGGCGCCCGTTTGGTGTCACGGAACCCTGTTCACATCGTTTGGGGCTGTGAGCGAAACTCCGGCCGGATCTCCTCATGGATGGAACCCGAATAGGCGATAAACCTGGACTAGAGACTTGAGTGTTTAGGTAGGTCGTGGTCTACACCCACGTCGGCTTTCGCTTGAAGTCTGCCGAGCACATGTCGTGTGCAGACGCTAAGTGGTGGAAACATGTATGAAGAAGTACACCCCTGCAGGGTTAACATCATCTATTCGAATAGCCGTGTCCGCGGAAAAGGACTTCTGGGTTGCTTATATCAGTTCATAGACAAGTGAAAGTGGATACTCTAAAATACGCAAGATAAGCGTGAGTGCTATGGATGGCGTTCTCGTAGGGAGACGGGAGTGGATCCATAGTGGTGTATTGATATGGTGAATATGTGGACTCGTGTGCGCCACCTCAAAGGAGTTACTTGCAGTCGTAGTTCAGGATAGCCACTGAGTAAAAGCTGGTTTGCTGCAGTTAAACCCCACCATCCCTTTGTTGATAATGATGCATATGTAGATAGTTCTGATGTAAGTCTTGCTGGGTACATTTGTACTCACGTTTTCCTATTTCATGTTTTTGCAGAGAGACTTCAGTCTCACTAGTAATTCCACGTGGTCTTCGACGTTTAGCTTGTTACCTCAGCTACGATCTTGTGCCTCGGCAGGATTTGGTAGATAGTCAGGCTTCTCAGCCTTTTTCATTGATAGATGTCTGTACTCAGACATGATAGCTTCCGCTTGTGCCTTGTTTTGTATGCTCTGAATGTTGGGTCATGAGACCCATGTTTGTAATATCTCGCTCCTCGGAGCCTATTGATAAATTACTTGAGTCGTAGAGTCATGTTGTGATGCCATGTTGTATTTGCACATATCGAGCATATTGCGTGTATGTTATTGAAATGCTTGGTATGTGTGGGATCTGACCATCTAGTTGTTTATCTTTAGTAGCCTCTCTTACCGGGAAATGTCTCCTAGTGTTTCCACTGAGCCATGGTAGCTTGCTACTGCTCCGGAACACTTAGGCTGGCCGGCATGTGTCCTTCTTCGTTCCTGTGTCTGTCCCTTCGGGGAAATGTCACGCTTTGAGTACCGGAGTCCTGTTAGCCCGCTACAGCCCGGTTTACCGGAGTCCTGCTAGCCCAGTGCTACAGCCCGGACCCACTTGCTGATGACCGACACGTTCGAAGCTGGGTCATGGATGCCTGTCCCTGTAAGTCTGTGCCACTTTGGGTTTACAACTAGTCATGTCAGCCCGGGCTCCTTATCATATGGATGCTAGCGACACTATCATATACGTGAGCCAAAAGGCGCAAACGGTCCCGGGCAAAGGTAAGGCGGCACCCGTGGGGATACCGTGCGTGAGGCCGCAAAGTGATATGAGGTGTTACCGGCTAGATCGATGTGACATTGAGTCGGGGTCCTGACAATGACATAGGCGTTGTCCGGGTGAATCGATGTAGACCGGACCACCGCATGACGAGTGGCATGTTTGCTTATGATTTAGGTCAGCCCCCGGCATGTTGATAGTTGAATGCCCATTTGTTAAGAACCGCGGTACAGACGTATGCCAGCACGGCCTCCATATATCCTCGTAGACTGAACCACTGGATGATGCGCATGGATCTCTATACCCGTAGCTTTAATGGTCTCTTCTATATTGAAGAATTTTTCTGCCTAAATGACATGGCAGTGTGAGAGTAATTGTCCTTGAAAGAATAAAAAATATATACTGAAAAGTAGATAAGGCAGATATCACCTGGTATACTATGTCAGATGAACACAGACGGTGGCCTTCCCTCTTTTTTATCCTCACGCAGGTCAGAGAGGCGCCGACCACGGGCAGCTCAGGAAGCCGCGGCTGCAGCAGCAGTGATCAACTTGAGGCGAGGTCACGGCCACAGCGGCAAAGTCCAGCAGAAGCAGAGGGGTCCGGCAGCTCACAACAACGGCAACAAGGCCGGCTCATGGATGCAGGGGAAGAGGCCAATGGAGCGACGGGTCAACGACGATGGCCGAGGTCGGTGCGGCAGATGGCTGGGACGGAGACGATGAGACCACACGGCTCCCCAGCAAGACGGAGGCAAGGCGGAGACCGGTGAGCTATGGCGGCATCTTGGCACGACCTTCGGTGGCTCAATATGGCCCCTGTGAGCTGGAGGTGAAGTGAGGCAGCGCCGGTGAGCCTCGACGACGGGGCGAACAGGGTGGCCTCGCGGCAAGGGCGGAGGCGCTCGGGAGGCGTCATGACGCTGGAGCAGCAGGAGGCGTTCGTTGGCGCAAGGGATGGCGGCTCGACGGTGGCCGGCTCGCGAGCAAGGCCGCGGCCGTAGGGGCGGCTTTCGTCCCAGGGCACAGTGGCTCGAGGTGGAGTTGCCGGCTCAAAAAGTGCTCTGGTGGCAGGAAAAAAATGAGATCGGCGAGGCCAAGGCAGTAGCGTGTGGTGCGCTTGGTGGCTCGGCTGTGAAGTAAGGACGGCTACTCAGCACGGCGGCACAAGATGACCGTGGACTGCAGCAACCTGAGGCGACTGTGGGGCGTGATTGTTTGAACCCATTAGCACTCCAGCTGAATCTGTTTGTGTGCACTTATGAGCATATTGCTTTGCTTGTCTGACACATACACTATTGTCTTATCCATCAGCTGGAGCGGCTCTCCTCTCTAAACCATATCAATCTTGCACCACAACCAACGATTCACCACAAGGCCATAGCAGTGGCTAGAACAGGCGGCAACGCGGGGGCGTAGAGTGATGGCGACTTGAAGTAGCAGAGGGCCTCGGTAGGCGATTCAAAACCATGGCGATATAGAAGAACGCGTAGGCGAGTCAAGACCACGGCTGCGGAGCGGCTCAGCGCGAGGGTTCATCTGGCGAGGTCGAAACTCGACAAGGCAGAGGCCTGGCAACTCGTGGGGGCGGTTCAGGTGCAGTGATGGCCACAGCGCAGGCATAGGGCGGCTCGGAAGCGGGCTCGAGCACAGCGATGGCTGCAGCTGCAGTGGAACGAGTCCACGCCCATGACCCCGTCCAATCCGGATCATGGTTGCTTTGATGATTTTTTTTCAGGGGTAGCAACAGCCATGAACACAGGAAACAGCAGCAGCAACTTGTGGCTAGCAGATCAACGCATAGGGCCCAGGTAGAAACTTTTCTCGGGATTTAAAAACACTAGGTACAGTAGAAAAAAGAGCTTTAGAGACGGCCAAGACTAACGCGTCGACGTGGTTGACCGAATCCCTGTTTGTTTTGACTGTAGCAAAACATCTATCTGTCCTCGGATTGATGGGTTGAACAGACTTTGTATATTATGCAGGCCGTGACTTGACATATTTGGATTGAAAGGAAACCTCCATGGGACACTTGGACGTACGAGGGAAGCACGATCTCCTCATTGCTTTGGAAATTGATCTGCTTCGATTGCAAATTTTGCATACGAGCGGGACTTAATGTCTTTCCTGGCGGCGGTTCTGTCCATATCGATCTGTAGAATAGCAGTGTAGACCTAATCTGATTTTCCACTCGTGGGTCGTTGCCCATCAAGGTCACTTTTGACTATGACCTGATTTATGCTGCCGCCAAAAACTTTTTTACTCTCAACTGATGAACTTGGAGTCCTATTAGGATTAGGACTAGTCTATCTCTAATACAAACCGGATACAAGTCCTGGTCTTAACTCCTTGTAAGGTAAATATTCATCATGCCTTTCCTCTTAAACCGGCCCACCATTAACATAAACCGGTTTTCTGGGCCTTGGACCTTATCATCCGTCCAGAACACGCGCCGGATCACCAATGAGTCTTCAGGCTCGTGAATCGTCATACCAGTGAACCGCCAGGCACGTAAACCGCCAGACATGTAAACCGCCAATCACGTAAACCGCCAATCCTCTGACGGTTTACCAATGAAACGCCTAGTCCGGCCGGTTTATACTTCCGGCCGGTTTATGCCGCGGGGTATATCCCCGACAGAAACCGCTTGAACTTTTCAAATGTTTCAGACTTGTGCTTCATTAAGTAAATATACCTATATCTACTCAAATCGTCAGTGAAGATGAGAAAATAGCGATATCCACCGCACGCTTCAATTCTCATTGGATCACACGCATCAGCATGTATGATTTCCAACAAGTCACTTGCTCGTTTCATTGTACCTGAAAACGGGGTCTTAGTCATCCTGCCCATGAGGCATGGCTCGCATGTGTCAAGCGATTCAAAATCAAGTGACTTCAAACATCCATCGACACGGAGTTTCTTCATGCATCTTACGCAATTATGACCTAAGCGGCAGTGCCACAAGAAAGTGGTACTATCTACATCTTTTGGCGTGAACATGTGTATTACCACGACCGAGATTCACATAGGGTGCATGACCATTGTTGGGGATATTACTACTGGGCGTAAACCGGCCAGGACAAGCCGGGTTGACTTCATCAGTAGTTGAGTGTGATAAAAGCCCATGAGGGCAGATGAGGGCTAAAGGCCCATAATCAGTTTAAGGCCTATAGCTATAAACCGGCGTCGGTATGTAACTTGTGTTATAAGTTAGGAATAGTGGAGACCGAACCGGACGCATCTATGAGCCGGTATCGGGACTCTGTAAACCGACGGGCGTCACCCATGTATATAAGGGGATGACCCGGCGGTGGTTCAAGGACAGACAACAACTCGAGACATAGGCGAAGCTTATTTGCTCCCTAGTCATCGAAACACCCATCAATTCCATCACAACTAGACGTAGGCTTTACCTTCATTGAAGGGGCCGAACTAGTATAAACTCTCTTGCTTCCTTGTGTCCGCTTTAAACCCTTCAAGCTAACCCATAGCGATAGCTCCACGACTAAGTCCTTTCTCTAGGACATCTGCCGTGACAAAACCACGACAACCATGAAAGGTATTATTCATGTAAACAGAATAACCATTATTCTCTAACTTAAATGAATAACTGTATTGCAATGAGCATGATCTAATCATATTCATGCTCAATGTAGACACCTGATAACATTTATCTAGGTTCAATACTAATCCCGAAGGCAGATGGAGCGTGCGATGGTGATCTCATCCACTTTGGAAACACTTCCAACACACATCGTCACCTCGCCCTTAGCCAGTCTCCGTTTAGTCCGTAGCTTTTGCTTCAAGTCACCAATAATAGCAACTGAACCGGTATCCAATACCCAGGTGCTACCAGGAGTACTAGTGAGGTACACATTAATAACACGTATATACTTTGTTGAAGTTGCCAGCCTTCTTATCTACCATGCATTTGGGGTAATTCCGCTACCAGTGACCATTCCCCTTACAATAGAAGCACTTAGTCTCGCGTTTGGGTTCAACCTTGGGTTCCTTCACTGGAGCGGCAACTGGTTTGCCATCCATGAAGTTTCCCTTCTAGCCCTTGCCCTTCTTGAAACCAGTGGTCTTGTTAAACCATCAACACTTGATGCTCCTTCTTGATTTCTACCTTTTGCGGTCTTAAGCACCGTGAACAGCTCCGGGATCAACTCCATCCCTTGCATGTCATAGTTCATCACGAAGATCTAGTAGCTTAGTGATAGTGGCTAGAGAACTCTATCAATCACTATCTTATCTGGAAGTTTAACTCCCACTTGATTTAAGTGATTGTAGCACCCAGACATTCTGAGCACATGCTCACTAGCTGAGCTATTCTCCTCCATCTTGTTGGCAAAAGAACTTTTCAGAGGTCTCATACCTCTCAACACGGGCATGAGCCTAAAATCCCAATTTCAGCTCTTGGAACATCTCATATGTCTTATGGCGTTCAAAACGTCATTGGAATCCAAATTCTAAGTTGTAAAGTATGGTGCACTAAACTATCAAGTAGTCATCAGGATGTATCTGTCAGGTGTTCACAACATCCACAGACGACGTTGTAGGGGTTTGCACATCGAGCGGTGCATCAAAGATGTAAGCCTTCTGTGTAGTAGTGAGGACACTCCTTGAACTACGGACCCAGTCCGCATCATTGCTTACAATATCTTTCAACTTGGTCTTTCTCTAGGAACGTATTGAAACAAGGAGCTACAACGTGAGCTATTTATCTACAACATATTTGCAAAGACAATTTAGACTATGTTCATGATAATTAAGTTCATCTAATCAAATTATTTAATGAACTCCCACTCAGATAGACATCCCTCTAGTCATCTAAGTGAAACATGATCCGAGTCAACTAGGCCGTGTCCGATCATCACGTGAGACAGACTAGTCAACATCGGTGAACATCTTCATGTTGATTGTATCTTCTATACGACTCATGCTCGACCTTTCGGTCTTCCGTGTTCCGAGGCCATGTCTGTACATGCTAGGCTCGTCAAGTCAACCTAAGTGTATTGCGTGTGTAAATCTGGCTTACGCCCGTTGTATTCGAACATTAGAATCTATCACACCCGATCATCACGTGGTGCTTCGAAACAACGAACCTTCGCAATGGTGCACAGTTAGGGGGAACACTTTATTGAAATTATTACGAGGGATCATCTTATTTAAGCTACCATCGTTCTAAGTAAATAAGATGTAAAACATGATAAACATCACATGCAATCAAATAGTGACATGATATGGCCAATATCATTTGCTCCTTTTGATCTCCATCTTCGGGGCTCCATGATCATTGTTGTCACCGGCATGACACCATGATCTCCATCATGATCTCCATCATCGTGTCTTCTTGAAGTTGTCTCGTCATCTATTACTTCTACTACTATGGCTAACGCTTTAGGAATAAAGTAAAGTAATTACATGACGTTTATGTTGACACGCAGGTCATAAATAAATTAAGACAACTCCTATGGCTGCTGCCGGTTGTCATACTCATCGACATGCAAGTCGTGATTCCTATTACAAGAACATGATCAATCTCATACATCTCATATCATTCATCACATCCTTTTGGCCACATCACATCACACGGCACATGCTGCAAAAACAAGTTAGACGTCCTCTAATTGTTGTTGCAAGTTTTTACGTGGCTGCTATAGGTTTCTAGCAAGAATGTTTCTTACCTACGCCAAAACCACAACGTGATATGCCAATTTCTATTTACCCTTCATAAGAACCCTTTTCATCGAATCCGATCCGACTAAAGTGGGAGAGACAGACACCCGCTAGCCACCTTATGCAACTAGTGCATGTCAGTCGGTGGAACCTGTCTCACGTAAGAGTACGTGTAAGGTCGGTCCGGGCCGCTTCATCCCACGATGCCGCCGACTCAAGATAAGACTAGTAATGGCAAGTAAATTGACAAAATCGACACCCACAACAACTTGTGTTCTACTCGTGCATAGAAACTACGCATAGACCTAGCTCATGATGCCACTATTGGGGATCGTAGCAGAAATTTAAAATTTTCTACGCATCATCAAGATCAATCTATGGAGTAATCTAGCAACGAGGGAAGGGGAGTGCATCTACATACCCTTGTAGATCGCTAAGCGGAAGCGTTGCAAGAAAAAGGATGAAGGAGTCGTACTCGCAGCGATTCAGATCGCGGTTGATTCCGATCTAAGCGCCGAACAACGGCGCCTCCGCGTTCAACACACATGCAGCCCGGTGACGTCTCCCACGCCTTGATCCAGCAAGGTGAGAAGGAGAGGTTGGGGAAGACTCCATCCAGCAGCAGCACGATGGCGTGGTGGTGGTGGAGGAGCGCAGAACTCCAGCAGGGCTTCGCCAAGCACTACGAGAGACGAGGAGGGAGAGAGGTAGGGCTGCGCCAAGAGGGAGATGATCTCGTGTGTCTTGTAGCCCCCAATACCTCAAGTATATATAGGGGGAGGGGAGGGGCTGCGCCCCCATCTAGGGTTCCCTCCCTAGGGGTGGCGGCAGCCCCAAAACCCATCTAGGGTTGCGGCCAAGGGGGGAGAGAGGGGGCGCACCTAGGGTGGGCCTTAAGGCCCATCTGGACCTAGGGTTTGCCCCCTCCCACTCTCCCTTGCGCCTTGGGACTTGGTGGGGGGGGGCGCACCAGCCCACTTGGGGCTGGTCCCCTCCCTCACTTGGCCCACGCAGCCTTCTAGGGCTGGTGGCCCCACCTGGTGGACCCACGGGACCCTCCCGGTGGTCCCGGTACGTTACCGATAGCACCCGAAACTTTTCCGGTGACCAAAACAGGACTTCCCATATATAAATCTTTACCTCCGGACCATTTCGGAACTCCTCGTGACATCCGGGATCTCATCCGGGACTCTGAACAAAATTCGGTAACGCGTGTACATACTTTCCCTATAAACCTAGCGTCATCGAACCTTAAGTGTGTAGACCCTACGGGCTCAGGAGTCATGCAGACATGGCCGAGACAACTCTCCGGTCAATAACCAACAGCGGGATCTGGATACCCATGTTGGTTCCCACATGCTCCAAGATGATCTCATCGGATGAACCACGATGTCAAGGATTCAATCAATCCCGTATACAATTCCCTTTGTCTATCGGTACGATACTTGCCCGAGATTCGATTGTCGGTATCCCGATACCTTGTTCAATCTCGTTACCGGCAAGTCTCTTTACTCGTTCCATAACACATCATCCCGTGATCAACTCCTTGGTCACATTGTGCACATTATGATGATGTCCTACCGAGTGGGCCCAAAGATACCTCTCCGTTACACGGAGTGACAAATCCCAGTCTCGATTCGTGCCAACCCAACAGACACTTTCGGAGATACCCGTAGTGCACCTTTATAGCCACCCAGTTACATTGTGATGTTTGGCACACCCAAAGCACTCCTACGGTATCCGGGAGTTGCACAATCTCTTGGTCTAAGGAAATGATACTTGACATTAGAAAAGCTTTAGCATACGAACTACACAATCTTGTGCTAGGCTTAGGATTGGGTCTTGTCCATCACATCATTCTCCTAATGATGTGATCATGTTATCAACGACATCCAATGTCCATGGCCAGGAAACCGTAACCATCTATTGATCAACGAGCTAGTCAACTAGAGGCTTACTAGGGACATGGTGTTGTCTATGTATCCACACATGTATCTGAGTTTCCTATCAATACAACTCTAGCATGGATAATAATCGATTATCATGAACAATGAATTATAATAATAACTAATTTATTATTGCCTCTGGGGCATATTTCCAACAGCCGACTCCTCCATGAAGGCGGAGATCAAAGTGGACACGTCTGGGAAGGTGGCTCCTCAAGCTCCTCGGACTCCGGCTGGAGACACCAGTCAGAGCCAGCAACCAAATGACAACAAGCGCAAGGCCACACTGCCAGCTCCCACCAGCTGGCAGGTGGCGACAATCGAAGATCGGCAGCCTGAAGGGCAGCCTCCACCCAAGCGTCAGAAGGGTGGCAAGACCAACTGGTTGCCCCCTTCTCGTATGAGCAGACTCTCGATGCGCCCTACAAATTCCACAGCGGATCAAAGCCGTCCAAGCACACCACTCGGAAGTGCCATTGGCTCACCCGGATCGCCAAGGGTGATGGGCTCCCGCCTCCTCCGCCTGCCGGCCCGCAGCCTCCTCCTCCACAGCAGGCTGCGGTTCGGCCAGTCGGCGCCATACAAGATGAATACCCTGAAGAGCATGGGTCTTATGTTGTGTTCACCAGCGTGGCCGACGATAGGCACGGCAGACGGCAGCGGCGACAAGAAGTAAATGCAGTAGCATCAGAGACCCCCGAGTTCATGCATTGGTCTGAGAAGCCCATCAGCTGGAGCAGAGCCGACCACCCGGAGGTGATGCCCAATCCCGGCTCTTATGCTCTGGTGTTGGATGCCACCTTTGCCACAGAGAGGCGAGCTGCTCGCTTCTCCCAAGTTCTGATAGATGGCGACAGCAGCATCAACATCCTGTACAAAGATACCATGGAGAAATTGGGAATCACGCAGAGACATCTTCTGCCCAGCCAGACTGTTTTCCATGGCATAGTTCCAGGCCTTTCCTGCTCACCAATCGGCAAGACTCAAATTGACGTCCTCTTCGGAGAAAAAGAGCACTTTCGTGGAGAGCCAGTCTGGTTTGAGGTGGTGGACCTCGAGAGCCCCTATCACTCATTGCTTGGCCGGCCTGCTCTGGCCAAGTTCATGGCGGTCCCCCACTATGCTTACCTAAAGATGAAGATGCCGAGCTCCAAGGGAATCCTGACCATAGCTGGAGACTACAAGAAGGTGTCCGTCTGCGCCGTGGATAGCAGCCAGTTAGCCGAGTCCCTCATGATCGCTGCTGAGAAGCGACTCCTTGACCGGGTTATGGCTATGGCAGGCAAGCAGCCGGAAATGTCACCCAACCCCAAGGAGTCAGAAGCTGAGGGCTCGTTTAAGCCGGCCAAAGAAACCAAGAAGGTACCCTTGGACCCGGAAAACCCGGAGAGGAACACAGTCATAGGTGCAAACCTTGACAACAAATAGGAAGGCGAGGTCGTCGATTTCCTCCGTGAGAATCGAGACATCGTTGCATGGTCTCCCAAGAACATGCCAGGTGTTCCGACGGAATTCGCCGAGCACAAGCTACATGTCTAGTCAGATGCCAAGCCAGTCAGGCAGCCCTTGCGCCGCTTGTCGGAAGAGAAGAGAAGAGTTGTTGGAGAAGAGATAGCCCAGCTCCTAGCAGCCGGCTTCGTCATGGAAGTGTTCTTTCTAGAATGGTTAGCCAACCCAGTCCTAGTGCTAAAGAAGAACAAGCAATGGCGCATGTGTATTGATTATACTAGCCTCAACAAAGCATGCCCAAAAGACCCATTTGCTTTGCCAAGAATCGACCAAGTGATTGACTCCACAGCCAGATGCGAGCTGTTGAGCTTTTTGGATGCATACTCAGGGTATCACCAGATCAAGCTAAACCGGGCCGACAGGCTGAAGACCGCCTTCATCACACCATTCAGAGCCTTCTGTTACCTGACCATGACGTTTGGCTTGAGGAATGCCGGCGCCACATTTCAGCGTTGCATGTAGAAGTGTCTCCTCAAGCAACTCGGCAGAAACACCCACGTCTATGTGGACGATGTTGTGGTGAAGACGGAGAGGTGTGGAACGTTGCTAGAAGATCTCAAGGAGACCTTTGAAAACTTGCGCCGATTCCAGATCAAGCTCAACCCGGAGAAATGCGTCTTCAGAGTACTAGCCAGCCAGCTTCTTGGCTTCCTGGTCTCACAGCGCGGCATAGAATGCAACCCTGTGAGATCAAGGCCATCGAGAGGATGGAGGTGCCCACCTGATTGCTGGATGTGCAAAAATATACCGGCTGTTTGGCGTCCATCAGCCGTTTCATCAGTCGGTTAGGCGAGAAGGCTTTTCCCCTGTATCAACTCATGAAGAAGACCACTTTTTTCGAGTGGAACAACAAGGCGGATGAAGCTTTTCTCCAGCTAAAGAAGATGTTGACCACTCCGCCTGTCCTGGCGGCTCCGACTCCTAAAGAGCCCATGCTCCTCTACATCGCCGCCACCAGCCGGGTGGTCAGCACAGTCATAGTTGTGGAACCCAAGGAAGAAGGCAAAGCGCTACCGGTCTAGAGGCTGGTGTATTACCTGAGTGAAGTGCTGTCCGCATCCAAGCAGAACTACCCGCACTACCAGAAGATGTGCTATGTTGTACACTTCGCCGCCAAGAAGCTGAAGCCATACTTCTAGGAGCACCCAATCACTATTGTCTGCACTGCTCCTCTTGCCGAGATCATTGGAAGCCAAGATGCTTCGGGCTGAGTGGACAAATGGGCCATAGATTTGGCCCCATACACCATTTACTACTAGCCTCGCACCGCTATCAAGTCACAAAGCACTGGTCGATTTCCTCGTCGACTGGGCTGAGACCCAGTACCTGCCGCCGGCACTAGACTCCACCCATTGGCGGATGCACTTTGATGGCTCCAAGATGCGAACCGATTAGGGAGCCGGCATCGTCCTCACCTCTCCCAAAGGCGACAAGTTCAGATATGTGCTACAAATCCACTTTGCCGCCTCCAACAACGTTGCCGAGTATGAAGCACTCATTCACGGGCTCCGGCTTGCCAAGGAACTCGGCATTTGCCGGATCCTGTGCTATGGTGATTCCGACTTGGTGGTCCAACAGTCGTTAGGCGACTGGGACGCCAAGGACGCAAACATGGCGAGCTACCGTTTCCTTGTCCAGCAACTCAGTGGATACTTTGAGGGGTGCGAGTTCCTCCGCGTACCAAGAAATGATAATGAGCAAGCTGACGCCTTGGTGCGTATCGGCTCCACTCGGTAAGCAATACCAACCGGTGTCGCCCTACAACGCCTCATCAAGCCATCTGTCAAGCCATCACCGGAGTCGGATTCCATCTTTGTGTCGGCTCCTCCTGAAGCAGTCGGATCTGACTTGAGGACCCCAGCAGCCGGCACAAGGAATTCGGCAGGTGACCTGGGGACTGCAGCAGCCGCACCCGGCCCGGGGACTTCAGAACCTAGGTCGGGGACTGCAGCAGTCGGCCCGGGGACTTCATCAACACAACAAGCGACAACTGACTCCAACCCGCCGCCTCCCGGCCCAACCACCCTCATGCAAGTAGCAACCCTAGCAGTCGAAGAAATTGCAGCACCTTCCTGGGCCCAGCCCATCCTTAACTTTCTGGTGAACAAGGAGCCGCCGACTGACGAAATCTCGGCCCGACAAGTGCAACGACGGTCAGCAGCATACACCATCGTCAACAGAGAACTTGTGAGGCGCAGTGTTACTGGTGTTTATCAGCATTGCGTGGAGCCATAGCAAGGCCAAGCAATCCTCAAAGATATCCATCAAGGCAAGTGTGGTCACCACGCGGCTTCAAGAGCACTTGTGGCCAAAGCTTTCCGCCACGGTTTTTTCTGGCCGACTACTCTAGACGGCGCCAAAGAATTGGTCCAGAAATGCAAAGGGTGCCAGAAGTTCCGCTCCAAGCCGCATCAGCCGGCTTCTGCACTCAAGACCATCCCCATTGCCTGGCCCTTTGCCATCTGGGGCCTGGACATGGTGGGACCATTCAAGACGGCACGCGGCGGCATGAGTCATTTGCTTCTCGCAGTGGACAAGTTCACAAAGTGGATAGAAGCAAAGACAATTAAGAAGTTGAATGGTCCGACTGCTGTGACTTTAATCTCCGACCTCACCATCCGGTATAGCATACCACACAGCATCATCACCGACAATGACACAAACTTTGCCAAAGGCGCCTTGGCCCATTTCTGCGTGACGCAGGGCATCCGACTGGACCTAGCATCCGTTGCCCATCTGCAGTCAAACGGCCAGGTGGAGCGAGCAAATGGCCTAACTTTGTCCAGCATCAAGCCCCGACTGGTCGAGCCTCTGGAGAGTTCGGCCGGCTGTTGGCTCGATGAGCTGCCGGCCGTCCTCTGGAGCCTGCGCACAACTCCGAACAAGTCGACCGGCTTCACACCTTTCTTCCTCGTCTATGGTGCCGAAGCCGTCATCCCGACGGACATAGAATTCGACTCCCCTCGACTCACCATGTACACCGAAGAGGAGCCAAAAGAAGCATGAGAAGACGGCGTCGGTCTGCTGGAAGAGTGCCGGCTGTTGGCACTCAGCCGGTCCACCATCTACCAGCAAAGTCTACGCTGATACTACAACCAGAAGGTCAAGCCAAGATCCTTCCAAGAGGGAGACCTTATGCTCCCTCTGATCCAGCGAACAGCCGGCCAGCACAAGCTCTCGGCACCTTGGGAAGGCCCCTTCATCATCAGCAAGGTGCTGGGCATTGACTCCTACTACCTGATCGATGTTCATAAGCCTCGAGCACGCAAAAGAGACGACTCCGGCAAGGAGACAGAGCGACCATGGAATGCGAATCTCCTTGGAAGGTTTTACAGTTGATGCAGTATGTACCACGTTAACTTTTGTATTAAGTACGGAGACTCCGGGTCCCCCGAGAAGAGCTCGGGGACTGCCATCTTTTATCTATATGATAAGCGTTATGCCTATCGATGTGTTTTTTCATTAGTCCGCCTGGCACCGGGTTCGACTAGTCGACCCGGGGACTCGCCGCCTTGCGCTATGTAATGCTTCCTGCAGCCGGACAAGTAATGTGTTGGCACTTAAGCTTTCTCCTGCCTGAAGCCGCAGCTCGCAGAGCGACTGTCCGGCCGGTAGGAGTCAAGGCAGAAAGGGTGTCCACATGAAAAATACCGAAGGACCCAAAGCATGCAGATAGTTCAGGATGGCCTCCCGCCTCACCGACCGGCTTCTGTTTAATTTGCTAAAAAACTCTAAACGGCTAAGTACTTATCCTCCCAAAGCAGCCGAGTACTGAACCCAGCTACAGTCCACAGAGTGGCCATTTGGCTGGCCAGGCGGCACCCAAGGGAGGGCGACAAAGGAAAGAAGCCAAGGAGCAAAAGCAAGGAAAGACAGAAGCTGGCAAACATATTTACATACCAAAAGGCGCTTGGCCAACATTCAACAGGAGTTTGAAATACACCCCGCGGGTGGAATTGTGTGAAATTAACAAAGTTTGCTGAGACTAATAGGCAGGTAAAAACAAAGATAAGTTGTCGGCCTAGGGAGCGGCGGACGGGTTTGGCAGAACGGTGGAGTCGGCGGTGCCGGTTCGTGGAGTGGCCGGCTGGTTGGTCTCCGCTTGGTCGCTCTCTGCTGAGTCGGCCGTGCCTGTTCGTGGAGTGGCCGGCTGATTGGTCTCCACTTGGTCGCCCTCTGCGGTAGCCGGCTCGCTCGGGCGTGGCTCGTTGTTGGAGGCGCGGTCGAGCTGAGGCTGGCCATACGCCCCGACCTCTGGCGCCTCCTCTTCACTTTCCTCCTCCTCCCAGCTTTCCCCCTCGTTGTTGGAGTCGAACACTTCGGCCGAGTCCTTGCCGTCTTCTGGGTTCATCCCAAACCACTCTTGCGGCACCTCGATGCCGTTCTTAGCCAGCTCCGGGATGAGGACGCTGGTGTTGGTGTACTCGGCGATCGCCGCGGCTCGCTGGACAAGTTCACGCTCCACCGCCGCCAGCTCCTCTCGGGCTTCCAGTCGGAGCGTGGCTAACTGGGCTAGATCTAGCCCAGGGTACCACGCCTTGACAAATTCCAAGGCCTGGCGTGCCCCAGCCTAGGCCGAGGAACCCTTCCAGTCCTCAAGGCGGCCGACCGCCACCTCTAGCCAGTTGTCGGTCTGGCTGGGGGTGCGTAGAGCTGGCATGTCCGACCACAGGGCAGCAATCGCCTGAGCGCCGACACGCTGAAGACGGCGCAGCATCCGATGAGTCGGCTGAAGACGGGCCTGAATGCTAAGGAGCTGCTCGCTCAGGGTCCGGGGGGCATTGGCAACAATTTGCGCACCTTCCGCCCTCCGCTCTTCGCCGTCAGCTTCGATGGCCTAGTTGGCGACGTTAGAATGACCAGGGAAGAAGTCTGCTCAAACGGAAAGCGAAGAGCCCAAGTTAGAGACAAGAGGCTGGCTTGGTCAGCAGCCGGTAGCTCGAAGAAGGAAAAAGAGGGAAGCTCACCATAGACCATGTCCTCAATTTCGCCAAAGCCGGCGGTTAGCAAAGCCTCCTTGTCGGTCCAGGCGGAGCGTTCGGACTCGAACTCAGCAAGGAGACCGGCCTCTTTGTCCTCCGCATCCTTCTGGGCCTTCTTGAGAAGCTCCGCCTGCTTCGCCAGTTGCACAGCCCGCCGATCACGCTCTTCGGCCAGCTTGCTGCAGTCCGCCTCCTTGGCAAGCAGCACGGTGTTGGCCTCGCCCAGCTAGCGCTGCAGGGCGGCGTTGGCCTCTGCAAAAGTAGAAGAAGAAAAAGACATCAAACAATCGATAAGAAAGGATATAGTTTCCTGGGAGATCCGGCCCAACTGCTCAGAAGTCGGCCCGAATCTCGGGGACTACAGCCCGCGGGTGTGCCAGCACGCCCCCGCAAAGAAAGAAAAACCAAAACTTACTCCGTCTTTCCGACAGGTTGGCGATCCGTTGAGTCAGCTCCTGGACCTTGGAGTTGAAAGCGGCTGCGTGAAGGTTATGATAATCCTGCAGTAAAGAGATCAGACAATGTCAGCACTCGGAGCTTGTCAATGAAAGTTCCGAGCCGCCTGCTCAGCAGCCGGCCCGAAACTCGGGGAATATACCCAGTGGGTGTGCTGGCTCACCCCCATAGGGAAGCGTAAGAGATACAAGAGTCAAAACAAAGAATTAAGAAGCATACCCGGACGACTGCTCACGACTGCAGGAATGCCTGGTTGCACCGCTTCAAGGCATCGGCTTCAGCTCGAAGCTTGCCTTGGACGTCCAGGATCGCCTGGTTCAAGGGGCTCGTCCCGCCTCCTCGCACCTAGTCGTTGGTGCTGCGCTGGTCGCCTCGGCGTCCGGGATCGATGATCTCGCAGCGTCGACTTCCAATGGGCGCAGTGCCGAGGCTGCATTCAAACCGGCGGCGCGATGGTGTGCGTACCTCAGGAGTCGGGCCCGTCACCATCTCACTCCCAGTTGGTGGCGCTGGTGAGCCAGTCGGCTGCTTGTCCTTCGCTCCTTCGGCTGGCGGTGCTGGGGGCATGACTACGTCCGGCATAACGATGTCGCCGCCCTCCCTCTCCATGACCGGGTGGTCGTCGCCGGCACCCCCTACCGGCGCCACGAATTCTAGCGGTGGCGGCGTGAAGTTCAGAGGAACGACGAAGACCGGCTCCTGGCGGCGCGCGGCTTCCTCAAGCCGTTTCTTCGCGGCGGCGTGAGCCTCGGCTTCCGCCAACTTCTTCAAAGCGACGACTTCCGCCTTGTCCGCCTCCGCCTTCTCCCGGCGGGCGGCTTCCTGCTCCTCGCGCACCTCCCGTGCGTTTCGTTCTCGCGCCTCCCGGAGGTCGGCGCCCAGATCGATTCGCTGGGTGGTGGTGGAGGTCTCCGCCGACCCAACGATGGAGGCGGCGGCCGACTTCTCAAGAGAGAGCGAGGCCCTAAATCAAGAAAGACGCAGAGGGAAAGCTCAGAAGGAATCAACAAGAAAGAAGAGCACAGGGGAAAGATACTTACGCCGACACCATAGGAGGCGCCTTTGGGAGCTTCTGGTACTTGGCCGCCTTCGCCGCGGCCTCTTTCCGCTTGGTCGCAGTGATCGGATTCTTGGTCTTCTTCGGCGCACTGCCGAACAAGGCGGAGCCTTGCTTACGCTTGCGTGTGCCGCCTCGGGTGGTCGGCTCGACGGAGGGGCCCATGTCCGCCCTGTCGGCGCCCCGCACAGGGCGGGGCTCGTCTTCCTCCTCATCATCATCAGGCCAAGTCCCGATGCCGCCTTCTTCGGAGCCGCCTACTTCATAGACGCCGCCTGTCGCGGTGTCTTCCAAGGCGGCCGCCCCCAAGTCGGGGTCGTCCACGTCGCTCACCGCCCGCTTCGGCTCATAGTCGCCGCCTGCCCCTACGATGGCGGCCGCTGATTCCGACATGTAGATCTATTTCAAGTGGGGAGAGGCTGGCTGGTCAAGACCAAGTTCAAGGCCAAGGAGAGTATCAAAAAGAAAGAATTGGAAAACTTACCGCAGGCGGCGGGTCAGCACGGGAATATGGCCGCTTGCCGAAGTGCCAAGACCCCTCCAGCTTGAGGCCGGAGATCTCGTTCACCAAGTTCACGACCTTGGCAGCCGGCATCTCCTTGGTACTCAGCCGGCACGGGTCGCGATGCCCGCTCATCCGGCTGATCAGGTGAGGCTGGCTTTGGAGTGGGAGAACCCAGTGCACGACGAAGGCAACCAACAAGTCGGACGCCCTGAGGCCTTCGGTGTTGATCAGCTCCCGGAGTCGTTGGATGGTGGCGGCACCGTCTACTGACACCGGCTTCAGCTTGTAGCCCTAGCTGGCCCGAGGCTCAGCCGGCGGGCCGGCTTCATAAGCTGGCAGGTTGATGAAGTCGGCGGCCGGGTCCACATTCTCCACGTAGAAGTAAGATTGCTGCCACATCTTGACCGATTGTGGCAGCTTGAGGGTGGGGAAGATGTTCTTCAGCGACGGCTGGCGAACCGCGATGAAGGCACCACACTGGGCAGCCACCTCCTGGACGGAGGTGCCCATCTTGGTGTAGAAGAAGGCTCCCCATAGCTCGATGGTGGGGAGGATGCCGAGATAGCCCTCGCACATCGTGACGAAGGCTACGAGGAGCATCACCGTGTTGGGCGTGAGGTGATGAGGCTGAAGGTGACAAAACTCAAGGAACAAGCGGAAGAACCCGCTCGCCGGCAGGCCGAAGCCGCGGATGAAGTGCGAGAGGAAGATGACCCACTCGCCCTCCCCCGGCACCGGTGAGATCTCTCCCTCCAGCGGCACACGCACCTTCATGTGGCCCACGCCGGGGAGATGTCGTGTCTTGCGGAGGAAAGTGATATGGTCTTCATTGACATTCGACCCATCCCAGTCTCCTCCTCGCTCGCGCGCCATGGAGAAGCTCGACGAAGAAAATGGCACGGCGAGGAGCTGAGATTGGGGCGGGGCCAAGAGGGCTCGGGACGGACGAGCGCAACGGAGGCGAACGGCGGCAGCGCTCCGGCAAAGCTCGGGGGCACTGCGGCAAGAGGAAGAAGAAGGAGGCGAGAGTAGAGTGAGGGGGCACACGTGTGCTCCACCACTCCCTCTCCTCCCCCTACTTATAGCCTACAGGCTATGAAGCCGAGGGGGCGGGCTTGGGATCGTGGGATTAACTGCGCCCACGACCCCACGTTCCCACCTTTTTTCGTGCGGGTTACTGTGCGCAGTAACTCCGCGGGGAAACTCAACCGCCCACCTCGGCCGCAGCGGATCCGCTCGCGTGCCGAGGCTCGGTGGTGGCGGGCCCAATCTGCATTCACGTCCCATCACGCGCATGGGCTTGCAGGATGGCCCGGCTGGCTGACGCCATGTGGCGCGCCTGCGACGTGCGGCGGGCCAGGATGCTTAGCTTGCATGCCACCCAGTTCCCGCCGTAGAGTTCAAAGTTTCAGCCAAATCCGACTGGTCGTGGCCGACTCCTGCCGACCGACTTGCCAGGAGTCGGATGAAGCTTCCTTCCAAAGCACCCGGGGGGAAACTGTTGAGGCCACTCGGCTCTTCAGCCGCGGCTCCTCACCAGCTTCGGGGACTACTGTCGGAGTAATGGGCCACGGGTAGCCTAACCGAGTCCCAGAACCTTTCAAGATGTTGGGCCGGCTGCGCCCCTCAAGACATCAAGATGAAGCGCCGCCTTCAGGTGGCCGACTGGCTGGTCGACTGCCAGAAGGCGGCCATGCTGAGGAAGACGACTCCAAGACGGGCCGACTCCTGGCAGGCGGCCTCCAGAGAGGCCGGCTCCCAGCAGTCGGCCCACGATGCCCTCAAAGTCTGCACCCCCATTAAGAAGACAAGACGGGTGAGGCTACAGTGTAGCCCATCACCCTCGTACCCTGGGCCGGGCGTGGCCACAGTGCTCCGTACAAGCGGAGATCTCCGCCCGGTGCGGCACTATTACCACTCCACCCTTGACATCACTCATGTCAGGCAAAGCCCTGCTCCCACGACCGCCTGTCGGTACGACCCGAAGACGGCGGGCCCTACCGGTCAGCGAGGGCCCGGAAGACGGCGGGAGCCTCGCCAGTCGGACTAGGGGAAGGCCGACTTCTAGCAGGCGGCCGGTTCCTTCCTCGGGACCCACGCGCCATTAATCAGATGAGACTCGGAGTGGCTACAGTGATCTCCTGCCAAGCGGCGGGACTGTAGCCCCGCTCCCCTGACCAAGCAAGCATTATTAGCATCACGGCTACAGTAATCAGCAGCCGGCAAGACCCGCGAGCGACGGGAGCAACCTGTCGGCTCCATACCAGACCAGTCGGCGAGGCCCACCAGGCGGCAGGCCCCAGTAGCCAGCGGAGAAGCCGGTGACTAGAGATACTGACAGACGGGTCCCACACCCGGCCAGATTACCAATGTACCCCTAGGGGGTAGGCCTATATAAACCCCCCATGGCTCCCATGCAAAGGGTTCGAACCTGTTAGGATTAGACTCACACCTAGGGGGGAGGAGAGCAAGCCCTGCCTTCTTCTACCTCTAGCATACAGCTCAAGGAGCATGATTGTACTCACTAGTGCCTTGGTGATCATGCAGAGACCCTGCAAAGCAGGACTAGGGGTGTTATCTCCTAGGAGAGCCCTGAACCTGGGTAAAGTACGCCGGCGTTCGTGTCTACGCCTCATCCCGCTTCCAGGCACCGGCGACGTTCTACTCGCTCCCACCACGATAAGCCATCCTTTGGCATATGTCGCACCCAACCCCCGACAAAGAACACTTATACCTTGAAATTTAGTGAAAGATCATCTTATAATGCTACCGTTGTACTAAGCAAAATAAGATGGATAAAGGATAAACATCACACGAAATCAAAATAAGTGATATGATATGGCCATCATCATCTTGTGCCTTTGATCTCCATCTCCAAAGCACCGTCATGATCACCATTGTCACTGGCTTGACACCTTGATCTCCATCGTAGCATCATTGTCGTCTTGCCAACTATTGCTTCTATGACTATCGCTACCATTTAGTGATAAAGTAAAGCAATTACATGGCGATTCCATTGCATACAATAAAGCCACAACCATATGGCTCCTGCCAGTTGCCGATAGCTGTTACAAAACATGATCATCTCATACAACTATTTATATATCATCACATCTTGACCATATCACATCACAACAAGCCCTGTAAAAACAAGTTAGACGTCCTCTACTTTGTTGTTGCAAGTTTTACGTGGCTGCTACGGGCTTCTAGCAAGAACCGTTCTTACCTACGCATCAAAACCACAACGATTTTTCGTCAAGTGTGTTGTTTTAACCTTCAACAAGGACCGGGCATAGTCAAACTCAATTCAAGTAAAGTTGGAGAAACAGACACCCGCTTGCCACCTGTGTGTGAAGCACGTCGGCAGAACTAGTCTCATGAACGCAGTCATGTAATGTTGGTCCGGGCCGCTTCATCCAACAATACCACCGAATCAAAGTAAGACGTTGCTGGTAAGCAGTATCACTATTATCGCCCACAACTCATTGTGTTCTACTCGTGCATATAGCATCTACGCATAGACCTGGCTCAGATGCCACTGTTGTGGAACGCAGTATTTCAAAAAATTTACCTACGATCACGCAAGATCTATCTAGGAGATGCATAGCAACGAGCGGGGAGAGTATGTCCAAGTACCCTCGTAGACCGAAAGCGGAACCGTTTAGTAACGTGGTTGATGTAGTCGAACGTCTCTGTGATCCAACCGATCCAAGCACTGAAAGTATGGCACCTCCGCGATTAGCACACGTTCAGCTCGATGATGTCCCTCGAACTCTTGATCTAGTTGATGCCGAGGGAGAGTTCCGTCAGCACAACGGCGTGGCGATGGTGATGATGAAGTTACCGGCACAGGGCTTCGCCTAAGCACTACGATGATATGACCGAGGTGTGTAACTGTGGAGGGGGGCACCGCACACGGCTAAGAGAAGACTTTGTGTGCCTTTGGGGTGCCCCCCTCCCACGTATATAAAGGGGGAGGAGAGATGGCCGGCCCAAGGGGGCACGCCAGGTCTGGGGAGTCCTACTAGGACTCCCTAGTCCAAGTAGGATTCCCTCTCCTTTTTTCCTTTTTCGGAATAGCAAAGAGGGAAAGAGAGGAGAAGTAGGAGAGGGAAAGGGGGGTGCCGCCCCGCCCCTCGTCCAATTCGTACTGGGCAAGGGGCCGCACGCCACCTCCCTGGCCGTCCCTCTCTCCTCCACTAAGGCCCATGTATGGCCCATTAACTTCCCAGGGGGGCGGTTCCGGTAACCCCCGGTACTCCAAAACTCATCTGATACGACCCGAACCATTCCTGTGTCCGATTGTAACCTTCCAATATATGAATTTTTACCTCTCGACCATTTCAAGACTCCTCGTCATGTCCGTGATCTCATCCAGGACTCCGAACAAACTTCGGTTCATCAAATCACATAACTCATAATACAATTCGTCATCAAACGTTAAGCGTGCGGACCCTATGGGTTCGAGAACTATGTAGACATGACCGAGACACATCTCCAGTCAATAACCAATAGCGGAACCTGAATGCTCATATTGGTTCCTACATATTCTACGAAGAACTTTATCGATCAAACCGCATGACAACATACGTTGTTCCCTTTGTCATCGGTATGTTACTTGCCCGGGATTCGTTTGTCGGTATCATCATACATAGTTCAATCTCGTCACCGGCAAGTCTCTTTACTTGTTTTGTAATGCATCATCCCGTGACTAACTCATTGGTCACACTGCTTGCAAGGCTCAATGTGATGTGCATTATCGAGAGGGCCCAGAGATACCTCCCCGATACACGGAGTAACAAATCCTAATCTCAATCTATGCCAACTCAACAAACACCATCGGAGACACCTGTAGAGCATGATACACCCATTTTGCATCATGCTTTTATATCGATGTTTATTGCATTATGGGATGTTATTACACATTATGTCATAATACTTATGCCTATTCTCTCTTATTTTACAAGGTTTACATGAAGAGGGGGAATGCCTGCAGCTGGAAATCTGGGCCGGAAAAGGAGCAAATATTAGAGACCTATTATGCACATCTCCAAAAGTCCTGAAACTCCACGGAATTATTTTCATAATATATAAAAAATATTGGGCGAAAGAAGTACCAGAGGGGGGCCACCCATCGTCCACGAGGGTGGGGGCGCGCCCTACCCCCCTGGGCGCGCCCCCTGCCTCATGGGCCCCCTGGTGGCCCTCCGATGCCCATCTTTGGCTATATGGAGTCTTTCGCCGAGGAAAAAATTAGAAGCAAGCTTACGGGACAAAACTCCACTGCCATGAGGCGGAACCAATCTAGGGCTCCGACGGAGCTGTTCTGCGGGGGAAACTTCCCTACGGGAGGGGGAAATCATCACCAACGTCATCACCAACGATCCTCTCATTGGGAGGGGATCAATCTCCATCAACATCTTCACCAGCACCATCTCCTCTCAAACCCTAGTTCATCTCTTGTATCCAATCTTTGTATCCAAACCTCAGATTGGTACCTGTGGGTTGCTAGTAGTGTTGATTACTCCTTGTAGTTGATGCTAGTTGGTTTACTTGGTGGAAGATCATATGTTCAGAACCTTTATGCATATTAATACCCCTCTGATTGAACATGAATATGCTTTGTGAGTAGTTACGTTTGTTCCTGAGGACATGGGAGAAGTCTTGCTATATGTAGTCATGTGAATTTGGTATTCGTTCGATATTTTGATGAGATGTGTGTTGTCATCCTTCAAGTGGTGTCATGTTAACGTCGACTACATGACACTTCACCATTATTTGGGCCTAGAGGGAGGCATTAGGAAGTAATAAGTAGATGATGGGTTGCTAGAGTGACAGAAGCTTAAACCCTAGTTTATGTGTTGCTTCATAAGGGGCTGATTTGGATCCATATGTTTCATGCTATGGTTAGGTTTACCTTAATACTTCTATTGTAGTTGCGGATGCTTGCAATAGGGGTTAATCATAAGTGGGATGCTTGTCCAAGTAAGGGCAGTACTCAAGCACCGGTCCACCCACATATCAAATTATCAAAGAACCGAACGCGAATCATATGAACGTGATGAAAACTAGCTTGACGATAATTCCCATGTGTCCTCCGGAGCGTTTTCCTTTATATAAGATTTTGTCCAGGCTTGTCCTTTGCTACAAAAAGGATTGGGCCATCTTGCTGCACTTTATTTACACTTGTTACTTGTTACTCGTTACCGATTACCTTATCACAAAACTATCTATTACCGATAATTTCAGTGCTTGCAGAGAATACCTTGCTGAAAACTGCTTATCATTTCCTTCTGCTCCTCGTTGGGTTCGACACTCTTACTTATCGAAAAGGCTACGATAGATCCCCTACACTTGTGGGTCATCAAGACTCTTAAATATGCTTATCTTGATGAGAAAGAGATATATCATGTTTGTATTAGTGCTAATATTTCAGAGCATGAAGAAAAGAAATTATTGAAAACTCTGAAGAAGCATCGTGCTGCTATTGGATATACTCTTAAGGATCTTAAGGGCATTAGTCCACTCTATGCCAACAAAAAATAAAATTGGAGAAAGACGCTAAACCAGTTGTTGATCACCAACAACGGTTAAATCCTAAGATGAAAGAAGTGGTAAGAAAAGAAATACTAAGGCTTCTAGAAGCAGGTATAATTTATACCGTTGCTGATAGTCAGTGGGTAAGTCCTGTCCGTTGTGTCCCTAAGAAGGAAGGTATTAATGTTGTTCCTAATGATAAAGATGAATTGATCCCACAAAGAATTGTTACATGTTATAGAATGGTAATTGATTTCCGCAAATTAAATAAAGCTACTAAAAAGGATCATTACCCGTTACCTTTTATTGATCAAATGCTAGAAATATTATCCAAGCATACACATTTTTGCTTTCTAGATGGTTATTCTGGTTTCTCTCAAATACCTGTGTCAAAGGAGGATCAAGAAAAGACAATTTTTACTTGCCCTTTCGGTACCTTTGCTTATAGACGTATGCCTTTTGGTTTATACAATGCACCTTTTCAAAGATGTATGACTGTTATATTCTCTGACTTTTGTGAAAAGATTGTTGAAGTTTTCATGGATGATTTCTCCATTTACGAAACTTCTTTTGATGATTGCTTAAGCAACCTTGATCGAGTTTTAAGAGATGTGAAGAAACTAATCTTGTCTTGAATTGGGAGAAGTGCCACTTTATGGTTAATGAAGGTATTGTCTTGGGGCATAAAATTTCTGAAAGAGGTATTGACGTTGATAAAGCTAAGGTTGATGCTATTGAAAAGATGCTGTGTCCCAAGGACATTAAAGATATAAGAAGGTTCCTTGGTCATGCCAGTTTTTATAGGAGGTTCATTAAGGACTTTTCTAAAATTTCTCGGCCTCTGACTAATCTCTTACAAAAAGATATTCCTTTTGTCTTTGATGATGATTGTGTAGAAGCATTTGAAATACTTAAGAAAGCTTTGGTTTCTGCACCTATTGTTCAACCTCCTCATTGGAATTTACCCTTTGAAATTCTGTGTGATGCTAGTGATTATGCTGTAGGGGCTGTTCTAGGACAAATATTTGATAAGAAATTAAATGTTATTCAATATGCTAGTAAAACTCTAGACAGTGCCCAAAGAAATTATGCTACTACTGAAAAAGAATTTTTAGCAGTTGTATTTGCTTGTGATAAGTTCAGACCTTATATTGTTGATTCTAAAGTAACTGTTCACACTAGTCATGCTGCTATTAAATATCTTATGGAAAAGAAAGATGCTAAGCCTAGACTTATTAGATGGGTTCTCATGCTACAAGAATTTGATTTGCATATTATTGATAGAAAGGGAGCTGAGAACCCCGTTGCAGACAACTTATCTAGGTTAGAGAATGTTCTTGATGACCCACTACCTATTGATGATAGCTTTCCCGATGAACAATTAGCTGTCATAAATGCTTCTCGTACTGCTCCATGGTATGCTGATTATGCTAATTATATTGTTGCTAAATTTATACCACCTAGTTTCACATACCGGCAAAAGAAAAAGTTCTTCTATGATTTAAGACATTACTTCTGGGATGACCCACATCTTTATAAAGAAGGAGTAGATGGTGTCATTAGACGTTGTGTATCTGAGCATGAACAGGAACAGATCCTACGCAAGTGCCACTCCGAGGCTTATGGAGGACACCATGCTGGAGATAGAACAGCGCATAAGGTATGGCAATCCGGTTTTTATTGGCCTACTCTCTTCAAAGATGCCCGTAAGTTTGCATTGTCTTGTGATGAATGTCAAAGAATTGGTAATATTAGTAGACGTCAAGAAATGTCTATGAACTACTCACTTGTTATTGAAACATTTGATGTTTGGGGCTTTGATTATATGGGACCTTTTCCTTCCTCTAATGGGTATACTCATATTTTAGTTGCTGTTGATTACATTACTAAGTGGGTAGAAGCTATTCCAACTAGTAGTGCTGATCATAACACCTCTATTAAGATGCTTAAAGCAGTTATTTTTCCAAGGTTTGGAGTCCCTAGATACCTAATGACTAATGGTAGTTCACATTTTATTCATGGTGCTTTTCATAAAATGCTTGCTAAGTATCATGTTAATCATAGAATTGCATCTCCATATCATCCACAGTCTAGTGGTCAAGTAGAACTTAGCAATAGAGAGCTTAAATTAATTTTGCAAAAGACTGTTAATAAATCTAGAAAGAATTGGTCCAAGAAACTTGATGATGCATTATGGGCTTATAGAACTGCATATAAAAATCCTATGGGTATGTCTCCATATAAAATGGTTTATGGTAAAGCATGTCAGTTACCTCTTGAATTAGAACATAAGGCATATTGGGCTATTAAAGAGCTCAACTATGACTTAAAACTTGCCGGTGAGAAGAGACTTTTTGACATTAGCTCACTTGATGAATGGAGAACCCAGGCCTACGAGAATGCCAAACTGTTTAAAGAAAAGGTTAAAAGATGGCATGATAAAAGGATACAAAAACGTGAGTTTACTGTAGGTGATTATGTATTGTTATACAACTCTCGTTTAAGATTTTTTGCAGGCAAACTCCTCTCTAAATGGGAAGGTCCTTACATCATCGAGGAGGTCTACCGTTCCGGTGCCATAAAAATCAACAACTTCGAAGGCACAAATCCGAGGGTAGTGTACAGTCAAAGAATCAAACATTATATCTCAAGTAATCCTATAAATGTTGAAACTAATGTTATTGAAATCTTAACCCCAGAGGAATACATAAGGGACACTTTCCAGAATGTTTCAGACCCCGAAAAGGAATAGGTATGTGGCACAGTAAGTAAACCGACTCCAAAACAGTTCTAATGGAAATTTTTCTCTGTTTTGAAATATTTAAGAAAATAGGAAAATAAGAAGCAGACCAGAAAGGAAACGAGGCTTCCACGAGGGTGGAGGGCGCGCCCCCTGCCTCGTAGACACCTCGTGTGCTCTCCGGACTCCGTTTTCTTGCACGATACTTCTTTTGGTCGGTAAAAATTCACTATATAATCTCCCGAAGGTTTTGACCACCGTATCATGCAAATATCTCCTGTCTTTGTTTCGAGCTGTTTTTCTAACAAATCTAGGTCGCCATGTCATCTGCAAGTGCCCCCAAGGACAAGTTCTTCGAGAAGGTCATCAACCCCTATCTTGCGGAGGTGCTGCAACACCCTCAAACCATTGAGATGCGTGAGGGGTTGTTGCACATCCACGATGTTGAGGGACCAAGGAGGACCGGAAGCATGGATACAAGGCTCGAGGCATTGGAGCAACAAGTTTTCAAGTGCTAGGAGATGGTGGAAGATGGACTCGACTCCAACCATATAATGATCATGGGGTTCACCAACAACCACAAGCTGGATGACAAGAACATTGGGGAGGACATCTTCAAGCTTCACGAGAAAATTGAGCACCTCCAAGCCCAGATCTATGACCTGCAAAACCAAAACTATGAGTATGAATATAGATTCAAGAGGATGAGTTTGGATGTAGATTTGAGGATCCCGGAGACTCGATCATCCTTCTATGATGGTGAGCCTATGCCTTGGAAGATGGGCGACAAGCCTACATCATCAACAACCCCTTCATCACCACCTCCGTGGAAGGAAACATAAACACTTGGGTATGGGCACTCCCCTTGGCAACTGCCAAGCTTGGGGGAGTGCCTCGGTATCATATCACCATCACACTTTTATCTTTACCGTTTTTCTTAGTTCGATCCTTTTGATAATATCTTGATCTAGTAGAATAAAGTTTTAGTATGATCTAGTTGTGAGTTTTGCTTTATGATCCTTCTATGTAATCGAGTCCGTGAGCTATATAATAAAGATTAGTGTTGAGTCAAGGGCTTGATTATTTTGCTATGATCTTGAGGGAATAGAATAAAATAAAAGAGAAGAAATAAAAATAAATAAAGGGATCATGTGGATCTTATGGAGAGTAATGAGCTCACATATAAAGAGTATGATGAATAAAAATTGTTGAGAGTTGACAAACATAGTTTTGGTCATCATTGCAATTAATAGGAAGTAATAAAGAAAGAGAGGTTTTCACACACACACACACACACACACACATATATATATATATATATATATATATATATATATATATATATATATATATATATATATATATATACACTATCTTGGACATCTTTTATGATTGTGAGCACTCATTAAAATATGACATGCTAAAGAGTTGATGTTGGACAAGGAAGACAACGTAATGGGTTATGTTTTCTTGCATCTGAGATAAATTATATTGTCATGGATCATCCAAATGTTGAGCTTGCCTTTCCCTCTCATGCTAGCCATGTTCTTTGCACCAAGTAGAAATACTACTTGTGCTTCCAAATATCCCTAAAACTAGTGTTGCCATGAGAGTCCACCATATCTACCTATGGATTGAGTAAGATCCTTCAAGTAAGTTGTCATTGTTGCAAGCAATAAGAATTGCTCCCTAAATATGTATGACTTATTAGTGTGGAGAAAATAAGCTTTATACGATCTTGTGATGTGGAAGAAATAAAAGCGACGGGCTGCATAATAAAGGTCCATATCACAAGTGGCAATATAAAGTGACGTTATCTTGCATTAAGATTTCATGCATCCAACCATAAAAGCACATGACAACCTCTGCTTCCCTCTGCGAAGGGCCTATCTTTTATTCTTGTCTATTACTTCATATAAGAGTCAGTGATCTTCACCTTTCCTTTTTACATTTTATCCTTTGGCAAGCACAATGTGTTGGAAAGATCCTGATATATATATGGCTAATTGGATGTGGGTTTGCATGAAGTATTATTGTTGACATTACCCTTGAGGTAAAAAGTTGGGAGGCAAAATTATAAGCCCCTATATTTCTCTGTGTCCGATTAAAACTTCATAACCATAAATATCTCATGAGTGTTAGCAATTATGAAAGACTAAAAGATGAGTGTTAGCAATTATGAAAGACTAAAAGATGGTTGAGTATGTGAGCTTGCTGAGAAGCTCTTATAGTGACTCTTTCTTATGTTATGATAAATTGCAATTGCTTCAATGACTGAGATTATAGTTTGTTAGTTTTCAATGAAGTTTCTGATTCATACTTGAGTATGTGAATGAATTGTTACCTTAACATAAGAGATCATATGACAATATATATATATATATATTGTTGTTCTAAGAATGATCATGATGCCCTCATGTTCGTATTTTATTTTATCGACACCTCTATGTCTAAACATGTGGACATATTTTTCAATTTTGGCTTTTGCTTGAGGACAAGCGAGGTCTAAGCTTGGGGGAGTTGATACGTCCATTTTGCATCATGCTTTTATATCGATATTTATTGCATTATGGGCTGTTATTACACATTATGTCACAATACTTATGCATATTCTCTCTTATTTTACAAGGTTTACATGAAGAGGGGGAATGCCGGCATCTGGAATTCTAGGCTGGAAAAGGAGCAAATATTAGAGACCTATTCCGCACATCTCCAAAATTCCTGAAACTCCACGGGAATTATTTTCAGAATATAAATGTTGGGCGAAAGAAGTACCAGAGGGGGGCCACCCACCGTCCACGAGGGTGGGGGCGCTCCCTACCCCCTGGCGCGCCCCCTGCCTCGTGGGCCCCCTGGTGGCCCTCCGATGCCCATCTTTGGCTATATGGAGTCTTTCGTTGAGGAAAAAAATCAGAAGCAAGCTTACGGGACGAAACTCCGCCGCCACGAGGCGGAACCAATCTAGGAGGGGGAAACTTCCCTCCGGGAGGGGGAAATCATCACCAACGATCCTCTCATTGGGAGGGGGTCAATATCCATCAACATCTTCACCAGCACCATCTCATCTCAAACCCTAGTTCATCTCTTGTATCCAATCTTTGTATCCAAACCTCATATTGGTACCTGTGGGTTGCTAGTAGTGTTGATTACTCCTTGTAGTTGATGCTAGTTGGTTTACTTGGTGGAAGATCATATGTTCAGAACCTTTATGCATATTAATACCCCTCTGATTATGAACATGAATATGCTTTGTGAGTAGTTATGTTTGTTCCTGAAGGCATGGGAGAAGTCTTGCTATAAGTAGTCATGTGAATTTGGTATTCGTTCGATATTTTGATGAGATGTGTGTTGTCATCCTTCTAGTGGTGTCATGTGAACGTCGACTACATGACACTTCACCATTATTTGGGCCTAGAGGGAGGCATTAGGAAGTAACAAGTAGATGATGGGTTGCTAGAGTGACAGAAGCTTAAACCCTAGTTTATGTGTTGCTTCGTAAGGGGCTGATTTGGATCCATATGTTTCATGCTATGGTTAGGTTTACCTTAATACTTCTATTGTAGTTGTGGATGCTTGCAATAGGGGTTAATCATAAGTGGGATGCTTGTCCAAGTAAGCGCAGTATCCAAGCACCGGTCCACCCACATATCAAATTATCAAAGTACCGAACGCGAATCATATGAACGTGATGAAAACTAGCTTGACAATAATTCCCATGTGTCCTCGGGAGCGTTTTCCTTTATATAAGAGTTTGTCCATGCTTCTCCTTTGCTACAAAAAGGATTGGGCCATCTTGATGCACCTTATTTACTTGCATTACTTGTTACTTGTTACAAATTACCTTATCACAAAACTATCTGTTACCGATAATTTCAGTGCTTGCAGAGAATACCTTACTGAAAACTGCTTATCATTTCCTTCTGCTCCTCGTTGGGTTCGACACTCTTACTTATCGAAAAGGCTATGATGGGTTTTGAGGAAGGTATATGGTGGGTTTATGGTACCGGTGAAAGTTGAGCAACACTAGAGAGGCTAGCAATGGTGGAAGGGTGCACTTCCGCAGGATGCTACTAACGCGACACTACGATCAGAGACCCTTCGACGAAACTGTGTGTGATGCAATAATCGCAAACAGTGATATAAAAGAACCTTCAAAAAGGTGCAAAATGTTTGCGATGGCGGAGCCATCAAACACGGTTCATATTTTAGTTGCGTGTGCAATGCAGGGCATACGGTTCAATTCAATGAACTGTTTGCGATGAGCCGGAACAAAAGAAATGGGCAGCCAGATGAAGGTGTGTGCGATATACAGCACACGGTTCACTCGGATGAACTGTTTGTGAGGAGGAGGAACAATAGAAACGGGCAGCTAGGTAAAGTTGTGTGTGATTGAGGGCATACACTTCAGAAGGATTGACTATTTGCGATTAGGCAACAGAACAGAAACTGGTCAGCCAGATCAAAGTGTCTGGGATTGATGTCATACACTTCACACAAATGAACTATTTGCGATTAGCCACAACAAATTGAAACAGTTAGATAGATCAACGTGTGCGCGCTAGACGGGCACACATATTCTAATTAAAAGAAGTGTGTGTGATGGTAATAACGAGCGCACATGGTTGTTGGAACAAGATGTGTGCTGACATTGCCTATTGCGATGCACCCTATGGTGCAAATGCCACGTACGCGGCCGAGAAGGCGTATGTGCCCATGTTACGCCTTCCGGGAATAGTGCCTCACTTATAACCGTCAGTAAATTTTGAGCATGCGTCCCGTCACATTCTAAATTGCAAACATGTTCACACCGATCAAAACCTAAACGGTTTCCCACTTAGGAGCGTATTAGTACTCGGTTATAAATACTACTACTCCAAGATGACTGCACATTCCTCCTCAACTCCTCATCCACAAAAACAAACAAGTCATTCATCATCCTTCCCTTGTGTCAGCCATGGCCAGCATGAGTTCTGGGTCGAGAGATTGCCACCAGGGAGATGCGAGCATGGAAGTGGAAGCACGAGAGATGTCCCTCCTCGCCGCGAACGCAGTCGGCATGTCCCGCCGCGTGGCCATAGCAGCACAGAGGTCCCGCCGCGCCGCCGAAGCAGCACGCAGGTCCCGCTTCACCATCGATGCACCAGACTGGTCTGGCCGTGCCGCGGAAGCAGAAGAGATATCCCTCTGCGCCGCGAATGCAATAGAGATGTCATCCCTCTCTGTGACAGCCTCGGAATATGTCTCGCGGGCAGGCGAGGACTCTTACAGGCGCATGCAAGCGATCGTCCATAGCCAGATGGATCAGATCTCCAGCTGGGCGAGGTTGTAGGACGACATGAAAGCCTCTTTTGCCGGCGTCATCCGACAACTAAATGAGAGCAATGCGAAGCTCCGGGCCGAGCGCGACCTGTTGAGGGTGAAGATCGTCAGAAGTGCGGAGCAGCACGAGGAAACCACTGCCTTGTTGAAGAGGACCAGAGTCATTGTTGAGAAACTTATGGACGAGAATGCCATGCAGCGCATGGAGCGCAGAAGGCTGGTGGAGGAATCCGTGGATGCTCTCAAGCAGCATCTTGAGGACAAGAGCTCATCGCCGCTCTCCGTGGAGACCAGTTCCCGTGGCCTACAGCAACGGATCAAGAAAGTAGAGATCAGCGAGCCAGATCATTGTCTTCCTTCTTCTTTTGCCCTTGTGTATTTCGGGCATTACCGCATGTGGCTTTTTTAATTATGTTCCTTTTTGCGGGGATTTTAATTATGTTCCTAAATATGTAAGACAACTATTATCCACTGTCATCATCCTTACATTCATCATGCTTGCTATAAGTCCCAGTCGATGCTATATAGGTCCATCAGATCTTACATCAAGAACTGTGCAAAACTTCCTTTTCAGATTTTCATTTTTCTTTCTTAAATCTCAGTCTAGTGAGACATATAGGCACGACGTAGAACAGGGGCTCGGGTGCCATTAATGGAGAAGTTGGGAGGGAGGTGCGCGGCGGGTAGAGGTCAAAGGGCTCTCCTCCCGATGAGCACGTGCAGGGGTCTGATCGCATGCCTCCCATACTCAAATAGCTACCCCGCATGGCACCTCCTAGCCAATAAAAAAAGGGGACGCGTGGCGGCACGTAATTGGTAAGTAGAACACCCATGTTTTCAATAATACTTGTGTTTCCGATTTGTAATGTGACAACACTTGTTCCATAATGACTTTGTTGATTATTAATGTGTGCGCCTTCGCAAATCAGACAGAAAAATTACCATAGCATGTTGGTGCCATGTCATGACACCATGCCAAGTTTCATGATTTTCAGGCATGTTTTGGATTTACGGGAAATAAAAAACCAAGTTTCTCAATCTTTTTGGCCGAGCCACGATGCCTAGATGTTTGAATTTCATTCCCATTTCTTGTATGGGACCTAGAAATTCACCCACGGACACGCATGTGATTTTTCAACCAACTTTGGTGCACTGGAGCATGTGCTTGTAGTTCAAATTTGAATTATGCACATTAAATGCGCAGAAACTCAATTAATGTATAGAAAAGGCCAAATGAACCCAGAATAATTCCAAAATTTAGCATGATACTTCTATTTGGTCTAATCAGCCTGTGTAAAAAAATTAAAGCGGGAGAAGGCATTGTACGCATGTCGTTTCGCACACGGAGATGACACGTTCCCTCTCGGAACCACGAGCCTTCTTGAGGGAAGCTCCGATTTGCAAGAATCTTACACCAAAGCTTATCCCAATTCGGCCAAAAAAAATATCGCAGCATTTTGGTGCCATGTCATGACACCATGCCAAGTTTCATGATTTTCAGGCGTGTTTTGAATTTACAGGAAATAAAAAACCAAGTTTCTCAATCTTTCCAGCCAAGCCACGACGCCCAGATGTTTGAATTTCATTCCCATTTCTTGTATGGGACCTAGAAATTCACCCAAGGACACACATGTGATTTTTGAACCAACTTTGGTGCACTGGAGGATGTGCTTGTAGTTTAAATTTGAATTATGCACATTAAATGCGCAGAAACTCAATTAATGTATTAAAAAGGCCAAACGTACCCGGAATAATTCCAAAATTTAGCATGATACTTCTATTTGGTCTAATATGCTTGTGTAAAAAAATAAGGCGGGAGAAGGCAGTATACGTATGTCGTTTCGCACACGAAGGTGACACGTTCCATGTTGGAGCCACGAGCCTTCTTGAGGGAAGCTCCGGTTTGCAAGAGGCTTGCACCAAAGCTTGTCCCAATTCGGCCAAAAAAATCACCGCAACATGTTGGTGCCATGTCATGACACCATGCCAAGTTTCATGATTTTCACGCGTGTTTTGGATTTACATGAATTAAAAAACCAAGTTTCTCAATCTTTCTGGCCGAGCCACGGCACCCAGATGTTTGGATTTCATTCCCATTTCTTGCATGGGACCTAGAAATTCACCCAAGGACACACATGTGATTTTTCAACCAACTTTGGTGCACTGGAGCATGTGCTTGTAGTTCAAATTTGAATTATGCACATTAAATGCGCAGAAACTCAATTAATGTATAAAAAGGCCAAACGAACCCGGAATAATTAAAATTTTTAGCACGATACTTCTATTTGGTCTAATCTGGGTGTGTAAAATTAAGGCGGAAGAAGGCAGTGTACGTATGTCGTTTCGCACACGGAAGTGACAGGTTCCCTCTCGGAAACATGAGCCTTCTTGAGGGAAGCTCCGGTTTGCAAGAAGCTTACACCAAAGTTTGTCCCAATTCGACCAAAAAATTTACCGCAGCATGTTGGTGCCATGTCATGACACCATGCCAAGTTTCATGATTTTCAGACGTGTTTTGGATTTACAGGAATTAAAAAACCAAGTTTTCAATCTTTCCAGCCAAGCCACGACGCCCACATGTTTGAATTTCATTCCCATTCTTGCATGGGACCTATAAATTCACCTAAAGACACACATGTGATTCTTCAACAAACTTTGGTGCATTGGAGCATGTGCTTGTAGTTCAAATTTGAATTATGCACATTAAATGCCCAGAAACTCAATTAATGCATAAAAATGCCAAACGAACCCGGAATAATGCAAATTTAAACACGACACTCATGTACTAGTTGCATGTTCACTGTACGTAAATATTCTAGCAATTCAAACACCATCCTTTCCCTTCGTAACACCATTTTGTCTTTCAAAACATAATGAAAAAAATCAGGTATACCACAAACAGTTTACTAGAAAGAATAGTGTGGGATGCGATATAAAATATCTTGGCGCACCGTCTTGTCTGGCTTACGCAGGAAGCTTCGTCGTCTACAGTCCACCGCCCCCGCTTGAACCACACTTGCGCGCCAGTTTCTCGCGGCACCGAGCGAAAAAAAATTAACACCACGGAAATATCTATCTCCCCGCCCTCTCCCCCACCAAAAGCCACATTTCCACTGTTCCTCCTTGCTTTCCAAGTTCAAACCTTCACAGCTGCTTACTGGCAGCTCAGCCTCCTCGCCGGCGACCCTTCTTCTTGTAGCGGCGCCTCCTCGCCGGCTACCCTTCTTCTTGCAGCGCCGCCTCCTCGCTGGCGACCCTTCTTCTTCCAACGCCGCCTCCTCGCCGGTGACCCTTCTTCTTGCTGCGCGGCCTCCTCGCCGCCGACCCTTCTTCTTGCTGCGCGGCCTCGTCGATATGGTCAGGTAATCCACACCCCACCCACACCATCCTCCTCCTCTCCCGTCACACATGCCCCGACCGATGGCGTGACACCTTCCACCGAAATCACTGCCCCCTCCTCCAATTAAGCCCCGCCCACAACCATTTTGCACGCAGTATAACATGGAGCTCAGTAGCATGCGGCCGCACGCGCGCACGAGGTCGCTATGGCTGCCATGCGTGTCGACCGCTAGATCTTGGAGGATCACCTCGTCTTCGAGGCCACCGCCGACACCGCCACACGGTTGTCTACTTAAAAATACAGTTTGTTATTTTTTTTCGAGGCCACCACGGTTGCCTTCTAGTGATTTGTCCTCTGTAATGTTAATATGCAATATGATCTTCAGTTAACAGTTTGGTCCTCTAAAATGTAAGGTTCAGTTAACACTTTGGTCCAATAATTGCTACATTTCGTAGTACTGTTCTCAAGCATTCTTTGTTTTGTTAACTGTCTTATCTTCTAGTACATGTTTCTATTCTGCAATGTCGTGCGTAGTTAACTATTTTGGTTCATTTGGTCTGCTGTCCATTTAACTGGTTGGTTTAGTTTTACAATTTGGTTTCCATTTGTTGTGGGTACAATTTGTATTGTTATGCATGTGACACCAATCGAATTTGGCTGCACTCAATACATATTCTACTGATAGTATGGCAACTCTCAGTTAACCTGATCAAGATCTTCCTTATGTGTGTTGCATGGAAACAATGGAGACACGGTTTACCATCGAGGTTTGTTCAAGCAGGGTCCTTTGGCTAATAGCACATTATTGTGCAGTTGCAGGAATCATTTTAATATTTAGGTTTCTTACAATTTGGTCTTGCACATGTAAGTCTTGCTGTTAGAGCCTTAGACCCACCGTTCGACCCATTTTGCATATGGGGAAATGAGATGTCCATGAATATCAGTCAAGTCAAGAAACTCGGAAAGATTGTTAGGATGAAGAAACTTGCGACGAATAACATCAAGATCTTTGTTTCCACAATGAAGAAGACATCAGTCAACTATAGGAAGGTACTAACTCTTTAACCTTGTTTTTACCCCTTGCACCATTTCAAAATTTATAACAGTGATTTATGCATAGCTTTGTTATAAGTACTTTTCAAAGTAGTTCACCGATGATTACCTCTCAAACCACCTGCATGGTCAAGAGGTGAGGAAGGTATTCATTCAACACCCATGGTACAATATTGAAGTCTTGCTGAAGAGGACGAAGGTTGGGCGGGCAATTATCCATAGCCACTGGCCTAAAGTTGCATGGACATTCAACATCACTGAAGACTCAATATTTGCCTTCCACTTCTACAGTTTCCCAGATGAGTTCATCTGTCTATTTACCTTGCATGATGCTACTTTCCAAAGGTTTGTGATGCTACATGTGAAACTTGGTGCTGTTGTGTAATGGCGTAACTGAGTGCTGAAGCTATCTGATGTAATTCGACTATGAAATCCTGGTTGCTGTTATATGGATATGAAATATCTGATGTGTTTTATAAGAAATATCAATTTGATTAGTACATGGATTATCAATAATAGGCTAATTACCCTGCTTATTGGGGTTTATTGCAGACGGTTACTCAGAAAACACCGTGGGCGATGAAATCAAACAACCTGCATGGTTTCTAGAAAGTAGGCGTGTTCAATCAACTAACAATCACACACGGCTTCCGGCAGTGAACTGTTTGCGTTAGGACACCTTGCACAAACGTTTCCACACAAAGAAATCTGTGTGATATACATACCTACGAAAATGTTTTTCTAGGATTCACCGTGTGGGATGTACATACCTACGGAAATGATTGGGATTCGATGCCTTGCCCGATCGCACACGAGCTCATTTGGTGTCCCAGGAGGGCCTATCTCCGATGGTTTCTGGGTCATGTGGGAAGGACCCCCTGCTACCTCTTGAGCACTGCGTTGGTTTTTCCCTGAAGAGGAAGGGATGATGCAGCAGAGTAGCGTAAGTATTTCCCTCAGTTTTTGAGAACCAAGATATCAATCCAGTAGGAGGCTACGCGCGAGTCCCTCGTACCTGCACAAAACAAATAAATCCTCGCAACCAACACGATAAGGGGTTGTCAATCCCTACACGGCCACTTACGAGAGTGAGATCTGATAGATATGATAAGATAATATTTTTGGTATTTTTATGATGAAGATGCAAAGTAAAATAAAAGCAAAGTAAAAAAGCAAAGGAAATAACTAAGTATTGGAAGATTAATATGATGAAGATAGACCCCGGGGCCATAGGTTTCACTAGTGGCTTCTCTCAAGAGCATAAGTATTCTACGGTGGGTGAACGAATTACTGTTGAGCAATTGACAGAATTGAGCATAGTTATGAGAATATCTAGGCATGATCATGTATATAGGCATCATGTCTGAGACAAGTAGACCGACTCCTGCCTGCATCTACTACTATTACTCCACTTATCGACCGCTATCCAGCGTGCATCTAGAGTATTAAGTTATGAAAACAGAGTAACGCCTTAAGAAGATGACATGATGTAGAGGGATAAACTCATGCAATATGATGAAAACCCCATCTTGTTATCCTCGATGGCAATAATACAATACGTGCCTTGCTGCCCTACTGTCACTAGGAAAGGACACCGCAAGATTGAACCCAAAGCTAAGCACTTCTCCCATTGTAAGAAAGATCAATCTAATAGGCCAAACCAAACTGATAATTCGAAGAGACTTGCAAAGATAACCAATCATACATAAAAGAATTCAGAGAAGATTCAAATATTGTTCATAGATAGACTTGATCATAAACCCACAATTCATCTGTCTCAACAAACACACCGCAAAAAGAAGATTACATCGAATAGTTCTCCACAAGAGAGGGGGAGAACATTGTATTGAGATCCAAAAAGAGAGAATAAGCCATCTAGATAATAACTGTGGACCCGTAGGTCTGAGGTGAACTACTCACACTTCATCGGAGGGGCTATGGTGATGATGTAGAAGCCATCCGTGATCGATGCCCCCTCCGGCAGAGCTTCGGAACATGCCCCAAGATGGGATCTCGTGGATACAGAAAGTTGCGGTGGTGGAATTAGGGTTTTGGCTCTGTCTCTGATCGTTTGGGGGTACGTAGGTATATATAGGAGGAAGGAGTACGTCGGCGGAGCAACAGGGGGCCCACGAGGGTGGAGGGCGCGCCTGGGGGGTAGGCGCGCCCCCTACCTCGTGGCCTCCTCCTTTGTGTCTTGACATAGGGTCCAAGTCTCCTGGATATTGTTCGGTGAAAAATCACGTTCCCGAAGGTTTCATTCCGTTTGGACTCCATTTGATATTCCTTTTCTTCGAAACCCTAAAATAGGCAAAAAAACAACAATTCTGGGCCGGGCCTCCGGTTAATAGATTAGTCCCAAAAATAATATAAAAGTGGATAATAAAGCCCAATAATGTCCAAAACAGTAGATAATATAGCATGGAGCAATGAAAAATTATAGATACGTTGGAGATGTATCAAGCATCCCCAAGCTTAATTGATGCTCGTCCTCGAGTAGGCAAATGATAAAAACAGAATTTTTGATGCGGAGTGCTACTTGGCATAATTTTAATGTAATTCTTCTTAATTGATGTATGAATATTCAGATCCGAAAGATTCAAGATAAAAGTTCATATTGGCATAAAAATAATAATACTTCAAGCATACTAACTAAGCAATTATGTCCTCTCAAAATAGTATGGCCAAAGAAAGTTCATCCCTACAAAATCATATAGTTTAGTCATGCTCCATTTTCGTCACACAAGAATGCTCTCATCATGCACAACCCCAATGACAAGCCAAGCAATTGTTTCATACCTTAATAATTTCAAACTCATAAACTTTCACGCAATACATGAGCGTGAGCCATGGATATAGCACTATGGTTGGATTAGAATATGATGATGGGGGTTATGTGGAGAAGACAAAAAGGAGAAAATCTCACATCAACAAGGCTAATCAATGGGCTATGGAGATGCCCATCGATTGATGTTAATGCAAGGAGTAGGGATTGCCATGCAACGGATGCACTAGAGCTATAAATGTATGAAAGCTCAACAAAAGAAACTAAGTGGGTGTGCATCCAACTTGCTTGCTCACGAAGACCTAGGGCACTTGAGGAGGCCCATTGTTGGAATATATAAGCCAAGTTATATAATGAAAAATTCCCACTAGTATATGAAAGTGACAAAACAAAAGACTCTCTATCATGAAGATTACGGTGCTACTTTTAAGCTCAAGTGTGGAAAAAGGATAGTAGCATTGTCCCTTCTTTATTTTTATTTTTTTATTTGGACTTTTTTTGGCCTTTCTCTTTTTTTATTTGGGACAATGCTCTATTAATGATGATCATACTACTTCTATTTATTTACAACTCAATGATTACAACTCGATACTTAGAACAAGATATGACTCTATATGAATGCCTCCGGCGGTGTACCGGGTTATGCAATGAACCAAGAGTGACATTTATGAAAGAATTATGAATGGTGGCTTTGCCACAAATACTATGTCAACTACATGATCATGCTAAGCAATATGACAATGATGAATGTGTCGTGATGAACGGAATGGTGTAAAGTTGCATGGCAATATATCTTGGAATGGTTGTGGAAATGCCATAATAGGTAGGTACGGTGGCTGTTTTGAGGAAGATATAAGGACGTTTATGTGTGAAAGAGTGTATCACATCACGGGGTTTGGATGCACCGGCGAAGTTTGCACCAACTCTCAATGTGAGAAAGGCAATGCACGGTACCGAAGAGGCTAGCAATGATGGAAGGGTGAGAGTGCGTATAATCCATGGACTCAACATTAGTCATAAAGAACTCACATACTTATTGAAAAAATCTACAAGTAATCAAAAACCTCGGCCCTACGCACATGCTCCTAGGGGGATAGATTGGTAGGAAAAGACCATCGCTCGTCCCCGACCGCCACTCATAAGGAAGACAATCAAATAACACCTCATGTTTCAATTTTGTTACATAACGTTTACCATACGCGCATGCTACGGGACTTGCAAACTTCAACATAAGCATTTCTCAAATTCACAACTACTCAACTAGCACGACTTTGATATTATTACCTCCATATCTCAAAACAATCATCAAGCATCAAACTTCTCTTAGTATTCAAAACACTCATAAGAAAAAATTTATTAATCTTGAACACTTAGCATATTAGGATTATTTAAGAAAATTACCATGCTATTTAAGACTCTCAAAATGATCTAAGTGAAGCATGAGAGATCAATAGTTTCTGTAAAACAAATCCACCACCATGCTCTAAAAGATATAAGTGAAGTACTAGAGCAAAACTATATAACTCAAATGATATAAGCGAAGCACATAGAGTATTCTAACAAATTCCAAATCATGTATGGCTCTCTCAAAAGGTGTGTACAGGAAGGATGATTGTGGTAAACTAAAGCAAAGACTCAAATCATACAAGACGCTCCAAGCAAAACACATATCATGTGGTGAATAAAAATATAGCTCCAACTAAAGTTACCGATAGAAGTAGACGAAAAGAGGGGATGCCTTCTGGGGCATCCCCGAGCTTTGGATTTTAGGTGTCCTTAGATTATCTTGGGGGTGCCATGGGCATCCCCAAGCTTAGGCTCTTGCCACTCCTTGTTCCATAATCCATCAAATCTTTACCCAAAACTTGAAAACTTCACAACACAAAACTTAAAGTAGAAAATCTCGTGAGCTCCGTTAGCGGAAGAAAAGAAAAGACCACTTCAAGGTACTGTAATGAACTCATTCTTTATTTATATTGGTGTTAAACCTACTGTATTCCAACTTCTCTATGGTTTATAAACTATTTTACTAGCCATAGATTCATCAAAATATGCAAACAACGCACGAAAAACAGAATGTGTCAAAAACAAAACAGTCTGTAGTAATCTGTAGCTAGCGCAAGATCTGAACCCCAAAAATTCTAAAATAAATTGATGGACGTGAGGAATTTATCTATTAATTATCTTCAAAAATAATTACCTAAATAGCATTTTCCAAATAAAAATGGCAGCAGTTCTCGTGAGCGCTAAAGTTTCTGTTTTTTACAGCAAGATATCAAGACTTTCCCCAAGTCTTCCCAACGGTTCTACTTGGCACAAACACTAATAAAACACAAAAAACACAACCTAAACAGAGGCTATAAAAATTATTTATTACTAAATAGGAGCTATCGTTTAACGCCCCTAGCTAGTCATAAAAAGCAAGGATAGATCTAAGTATTGCCATCTTTGGTAGGCAATCCATAAGTGGATCTCATAATAGATTCATAAGGTAATTTAATTTTCTTTCTAGGAAATTGTTCCGTGCCTTTCCTTAACGGAAATTGGAATCTAATATTTCCCTCCTTCATATCAATAATTGCACCAATCGTTCTAAGGAAAGGTCTACCAAGAATAATAGGACATGAAGGATTGCAATCTATGTCAAGGACAATAAAATCTACGGGTACATAATTCCTATTTGCAACAATAAGAACATCATTAATTCTTCCCATAGGTTTCTTAATAGTGGAATCCGCAAGGTGCAAGTTTAGAGAGCAATCATCAAAATCATGGAAACCTAACAAATCACACAAAGTCTTTGGAATCGTGGAAACACTAGCACCCAAATCACATAAAGCATAGAACTCATGATCTTTAATTTTAATTTTAATAGTTGGTTCCCACTCATCATAAAGTTTTCTAGGGATAGAAACTTCCAACTCAAGTTTTCTTCATAAGATTGCATCAAGGGATCAACGATATGTTTAGTGAATGCTTTATTTTTACTATAAGCATGAGGAGAATTTACCACGGATTGCAACAAGGAAATACAATAAATTAAAGAGAAATTTTCATAATTAAATTCCTAGAAATCCAAAATAGTGGGTTTAGCAACATCTAGGGTTTTAATTTCTACGATCCCACTTTCATCAATTTTAGCATCAAGATCTAAAAATTCCGAATTCTTGGAACGCCTTCTAGGTAAAGGTGGATCATATTCAGTCCCATCATTATTAAGATTCATATTGCAAAACAAAGATTTAATAGGGGACACATCAATAACTTTTAGATCTTCATCTTTATTTTCATAGGAACTAGAAGAACACGCTCTTATAAAGGCATCTTTCTTAGCACGCATCCTAGCGGTTCTTTCTTTGCACTCATCAATGGAAATTCTCATGGCTTTGAGAGACTCATTGATATCATGTTTAGGTGGAATAGATCTAAGTTTCAAAGAATCAACATCAAGAGAGATTCTATCAACGTTCCTAGCCAACTCATCAATCTTAAGCAATTTTTCTTCAATCAAAGCATTGAAATTCTTTTGCGAAGTAAAAAATTCTTTAATATTAGATTCAAAATCAGAGGGCATCTTATTATAATTTCCATAAGAATTGTTGTTGGAATTACCATAATTATTAGAGGGATTACTAGGATAAGGCCTAGGATTAAAATTTCCTCTATACGCGTTGTTACCAAAATTGTTCCTACCAACAAAATTCACATCCATAGATTCATTATTATTCTCAATCAAAGTAGACAAGGGCATAAAATTAGGATCAGAAGAAACACTTTTATAGCAAATAATTTCATAAGTTCATCCATCTTTCCACTCAAAACATTAATTTCTTCTATCGCATGCACCTTTTTATTAGTAGATCTTTCTGTATGCCATTGAGAATAATTAACCATAATATTATCTAGGAGTTTAGTAGCTTCTGTTAAAGTGATTTCCATAAAAGTGCCTCCCGCGGCCGAATCTAAAAGATTTCTAGAAGCAAAATTTAATCCGGCATAAAAAATTTGTATAATCATCCACAAATTCAAACCATGAGTAGGGCAATTACATATCATTAATTTCATCCTCTCCCAAGCTTGTGCAACATGTTCATAATCAAGTTGCTTAAAATTCATAATATCGTTTCTAAACGAGATGATCTTAGCGAGAGGAAAATACTTAGAGATAAAAGCATCTTTGCACTTATTCCATGAATCAATACTATTTTTAGGCAAATACGAAAACCAAGCTTTAGCACGATCTCTAAGCGAAAAAGGAAATAGCTTTAATTTAACAATATCATTATCCACATCTTTCTTCTTTTGCATATCACACAAATCAACGAAGCTATTTAGATGGGTAGCGGCATCTTCACTAGGAAGGCCGGAAAACGGATCTTTCATGACAAGATTCAGCAAGGCAGCATTAATTTCACAAGATCCAGCATCGGTAAGAGGAGCAATCGGAGTGCTAATAAAATCATTGTTGTTGGTATTGGTAAAGTCACACAATTTAGTGTTATCTTGAGCCATCATGACAAGCAAGCAATCCAACACACAAGCAAACAAAAAGCAAGCAGGCAAAAAGAGGCAAACGGGAAAGAGAGGGAGGATAGAGAGAGAGAGGGTGAATAAAACGGTAAGGGTGAAGTGGGGGAGAGGAAAACGAGAGGCATATGGCAAATAATGTAATGCGAGAGATAGGGATTGTGATGGGCACTTGGTATATTGATTTTTGCATAGACTCCCCGGCAACGGCGCCAGAAATGGCTCGTTGTCGGGAGTCAGATCTTGACTTGCGCGAACCTCCCTGGTAACGGCACCAGAAATCCTTCTTGCTACCTCTTGAGCACTACGTTGGTTTTTCCGCGAAGAGGAAGGGATGATGCAGCAGAGTAGCATAAGTATTTCCCTCAGTTTTTGAGAACCAAGGTATCAATCCAGTCGGAGGCTACGTGCGAGTCCCTCGTACCTGCACAAAACAAATAAATCCTCACAACCAACGTGATAAGGGGTTTTCAATCCCTACACGGCTACTTACGAGGGTGAGATTTCATAGATATGATAAAATAAGATTTTTGGTATTTTTATGATGAAGATGCAAAGTAAAATAAAAGCAAAGTAAAAAGCAAAGGAAATAACTAAGAATTGGAAGATTAATATGATGAAGATAGACCCGGGGGCCATACACTACAAAAAAAGACACATCCGTGACATTTTGGGCTGAACGGAATTTTTTTCTGTCATACATATGACACTTCTATGATGATAATTGTGACAAAACCCGGTATCATCATAGATGTGGTGGGCTCCTACTTCTATGAAAAAAAATCATGACAGAAAATGGGCTTTTCATCCTGGGCGGGCCGGAGACGCAGCTGCATGATTGGGTCGTCCATGACGGACAAAAACCGTGGTAGAAGCGAGGGCGAGGAAAATTTCGAGGAGTTCCCTATTACGGTGGGAGGTCGGGGGCCGAGCGATGCGCGTCTCTCGTACACGTACGCGCGTGTGTGCGAGGCGTTGGCTCTAACTGAACCCGAGCGAGGCGTTGGTCTCTAACTGAACCCGAGCGATTGCACTGTAGGCTACGCGTTACTGAACCCGAGCGATCAATCGATGGCTGTTAACTGAACCCGATCGAGCGATTCCTTCGCTACTGCTGCTAACTAAAGCCGATC
>NC_041382.1:544954735-544955755 GCF_002162155.2 Triticum dicoccoides
CCCGTGGAGGGGTGGTTGAACAGGACCCCATGGTGTGGAGGGCTGGATGAACAGTAGAAGGTGGAGGGGTGGTTGAACAGTAGCCAGTGGAGTAGCGCGCGGTGGAGGATGGATGAACAGGAGCACGTGGAGGCTGGAGGAGGTCGATGGTGGAGATGAACAGTATCCTGTGGAGTCCCGTTTTGCGGTACGCCACACCCCTCCGGATGAACAGGACCCCCGTTTCGATCGTAGGAGGTCTGTTCCATCCGTTTTACGGTACACCACACCCCTCCCGATCGACAGGACCCCCGTTTCGACCGTAGGAGGTCCGTTTCCTCCATTTTTCGGTACGCCACACCCCTCCCGATCAACAGGACCCCCATTTCGACTGTAGGAGGTCTGTTTCCTCCGTTCTGCGGTACGCCAGGCCTCGATTCCATCGCCTGTTCCGTCCAAGCCCTCCCGATGAACACGACCACGCATTCCGTTCTGACCCAGCCGGTTGGCTCCCACACGTTCCGTTGCCTCCCCATGAACACGACGCATTCCGTTGCCTCCCCATGAACACGACGCATTCCATTGCCTCCCCATGAACACAACGAAGATGCTATTTCTCTGTTTCGACCCAGCCATGTACACGAGCCCTGGCCGTATGTATGCGCGAGTAGGCGTTCGAGACCCTGCCCGTATGTACACATACGTGGCCGTATTTTCTTTCTTGCACCCTGGCCGGTGTACGTACATGTACATGCTACGTGCGCGCCTCTACTACGACACGTGCACGCCTCTACATCGACCAGTATGTACGTACATGTTCACGACCAGAATGACAACGCTACATACGCTTCGACCAGGTGGGTCCCGACTGTTAGGCACTTCCTTGCCTGCGAAGATGTAGCTGGTGGGTCCCAACAGTCAGGGGGGCGAATCGTTTTGTCTTTTTTGCCTGGATGCACTTCCTTGCGTGCGAAGGTGTAGCTGCTGGGTCCCAGCAGTCAGGGGGCGAATCGTTTTTTTTTTTGCCCGGACGCACTTCCT
>NC_041382.1:544955849-544976465 GCF_002162155.2 Triticum dicoccoides
TTTTTTTCGGAGGCACTTCCTAGCGTGCGAAGATGTAGCTGGAGGGTCCCAGCAGTCAGGGGGGCGAATCGTTTTTTTCTTGGACGCACTTCCTTGCGTGTGAAGATGTAGCTCGTGGGTCCCAGCAGTCAGGGGATGAATCATTTTTTCGTGAAATACGGTGGCCCGTCCGGTGGGTCCCCGCTGTCAGGTGGAGGAATAATTATTTTGCGCGTAATAAGGAGGCACTTCCTTGCGGCTGTCGTGGACCCAGCTGTCAGCCTCTCCACGTACAGTCCACGTCCGATGGAAGTCATTCCTTGACCACGTTGACCACGCCACGCCAAGAGCACCAGGGCGGTGGACAACGGCGAGGCCTAGGAAGGGGACGACGTGGAGCCGGGGAAGACGCGGTAGTGGATGCACACGCGGAGAGGAGAATGAGGGTTCACTGGTTCGGCTGCGCTGCCGTCACTGCAGAATAACAGGGGGTGTGGGTGAGTGGAGGGATGGCCTGGCCATCGGTGGGAATAGTAGGGGGCGGTGAGGCCTCCGCGGCAGCACAGCCGGCCACAGGGGGCAGGAGCAGGCGGCACGACCGGCGCTGCTTTAGGCGGCTGGAGCAAGAAGACCAGAGGTTGAAGAAGCATGACGGCGAGGCCTAGGAAGGGGACGACGCGGAGCCGGTGAAGACGCGGCAGTGGATACCCACGCCGAGAGGAGTATGAGGGTTCACTCGTTCGGCTGTGGTGAGAGGCTGTCGTCGTCGCAGGGCCTGGCCAGCGGTGGGAATAGTAGGGGGCGGTGAGGCCTCCGCGGCAGCACAGCTGGCCACGGGAGGCAGGAGCAGGCGGCACGACCGGCGCTGCTTTGGGCGGATGGAGCAAGAAGACCAGAGGTTGAAGAAGCACTACGGCCGTTGGATGGACATCGTACGGTCACTGCAGCTAGAATCGTTTATATTGACAAAGCCCTTGGTACGTCAACTTAGTAGGCCCACAGGCCAGCTTCCGAAATGGTGCGCCCCAAATGTCAGGGGGAGGAATCATTTTTGGGGTGGGTGAAGCTAGAATATCCGAGACTGAAGAAGAAGCACGGCATCCGTTGGATGGACATCCAATGACCACTGCTGCTAGAACCGTGTGTTGACTATAAGTTGACAAAGCCTTGCATACGCGTCAACTCTGTTTTTTTAGGGGACGCGTCAACTTAGTAAGGCCAGAAGTGTCTGGCAGAGAACTGATAGCCCATTTGAGATTTGTAAGAATGTGTAGCCCATTTTTGAATTCTAATGGAATTTACTACAGCTGTCGGCCGCTTCTTGTGCAATTCTCTCGTTTATTGACTACTCCCTCCTTTCTGGTTTATAAGGCTCAATTCAAAAATCTCACCAACCAAGGTAGATGATGAGTGGTGGAATATTTTTTCTAGTTTGCAAAAGCACCCAATTAATGCTCTTGTTTTCCTCAAAAAATTATGTTTACGAATGCATTAATTGCAATGCATGCATGCATAAAGTGCATGCATTGCTCAGTTTTCTCTTAATACTTGCACGCAATGATTTAATGCACCTTGAAGTCTGAACATGTGATGGGGAACAACCAAATTGAGCCTTATAAAATGGAAAAACTAAAATTTTGAGATAAGCCCTATAAACCGGAAAGGAGGCCGTACTACATAGGTTGACAATGGTGTGGGACCATGATGTCAGGAAACCAGCAGGAAGCAAAATAAATTATAGTTATATATATATAATAAGGAGGCACTTGCGTACATGAGGCTATGGACCTGGTGGGTCCCCATTGTCATCCTCTCCAAGTAAAGTCATCTCCTCGCCCGCACGCGCTTTCCGCCTGAAACAGTCAGCGTAGCCCTCCCAGCTTCCCGGTGCACACGATTGCTCCACCTTCAAGCGACAAAAGTGCCGTCCATCCGTCCATCTGCTGCCCACATTAATGATACGCGGTTGCCGAGGCGGCTACTCCAGCGCCACATGTCCGTCCCTCCGCTCGCCCAGCATTGCTATATAAACTGCTGCGCCGGCCATAGCCGCAGTCATCTGCATCTGTTCCGTTTCTCCTGTCCACACCACTACTGCCCACCATGGCTTCCTCGTGCTCCAGCGCTCTTCGGGACGGGCGGACGACAGACCACAAGGAGATGGCAGCCATTGCTGCCGACCGGCTGGCCGGCAGGCAGCCGGAGGATGACGACGTCCCAATGGAGAACATGGTAGTCGACGATCCGGCGCCAACCCCCTCCTCTGCGCCATCCTCGCCGGTGCATTGCACCATGACCATCGGCGAGTCCCATGCCCAATATATGGACAGGGTGAGGCAGATGCGTGAGGAGCAGTTCTGGGAGGCGCAGGCCGACGCCGCCTACAACCACCATCTCCTCCAGGATCACCTACAGGCGGAGGAGCAGATCGCCGCAGAGCGGGCGGAGCAGGAGGCGCTGCTTGACTCGTACCGCTCCGCCCGCAGGGGCCGCCTCGAGCGCTGGCGGTACCGCATGCAGGTGGCGGAGGCTGCGGCCGCCTACAAAGAGGCTAGCAAAGAGGGTGATGAAGCGGGCGAGGCGCTGTTTGGCGAGACCAAGGACGAGGCAGAGGACAATGCCGGCTCCGACGAGTCCGCGCTCCGCTGGCGTCGACGAGGCCCTACTCTGCTGAGGCCCCGCGGCGCTAACAACGAGGCAGAGGACACCGCCGGCTCCGCCGAGGCCCCGCCCCACCAACAACAAGGCAGAGGACACCGCCGGCTCCGCCGAGGCCCCGCCCCGCCAACAACAAGGCAGAGGACATCGCTAGCTCCGCCGAGGCCCCACCCCGTTGCCAAGGAGGCTGCACCACACAGAAAATGAGGAAGAGTAGAACACGGTAGGTCGCCACCGCTCGGGTCCAAGTAAGACCACCGCTGCTACCCTCCGGTTGAAGCCAAGCTAGGCGGGTTGACCATTGATGGTCTGTTAGCTTATTGGCGGCGACATGGAGTCGGAGAGCTGCGCTAGAGAAGAACGCTGCTTCTACTTAACTACTGGTGCAATTGGCTGACTGGCACGTGGGCCCAACAGGCCACATGTCAGTTACGCAACTGCACCTGCAGTTAAGTCACTGAAGCTTCTGTTCGGCTCAGCGGGACACAGGTGGGTAGCTTCGGTTAATTAATTATACCTCCAGCGCACCCCTTTTTAGTTGAAGAATGTATGAAATGTAATGAAATGCGGCATTTTATATGAAATCCGACCGTGTATGAATGAATTTATTTCGATTAGTTCAGATTCCTGTATCACTGGCATTGGATGAACATGCAAAACAATACGTACTAGCATTATTCCCAGGGTGACCACCTCGTTTGCAGCAGTTTCACATGTACTCCCTCCGGTCCTTTCTAGTCTACATACAAGTTTTGTCTGCAGTCAAAGTATCTCTACTTTGACCAATCTTAGACAAGAAAGTATGCACTTTCACAATGTGTGAAGTAAAAAGGAACAGAAGGAGTACAAAGAGTTTGAGCAGCTTTTTAGCATTTTTGTACATTGCAATCAAACACACGGGCCTGGCAATTCATAGAGAACATTCAAAACAATCGATGATTATGCATCTCAGCGACTCACATGTCAGAGGCAATATTTACTTCAGAACTAAAGAATAAAGAAAAAATTGATCGACGCTGCTAATAGCAAAGGGCGTCCCATTCGAAAATATCAAACGCATGTCTTGCTAAAATCAATGAGCAAAATTTGACAAGGTTGTCCCATTCCAAAATATCAAATACCTACGATTGTGGAATGGGCAGGGTTTGCCATCAGTTCAGACATTGACATGGCACCTCGTGCTAAATAAACCAGCTGTTCTTTTTGTGCAGTTCCACCAAAATCAACCAAATTCGCGTGTAGCTTGTATGATTTCGCCCTTATATGTTGCAATGCCTTGAACTTATCGGCACCTCCTTTCTTGTGGTGGAAATGAATGATTCGATGTATTCATGAACATTTTGTGCAGTTCCCATTGAAATCAAGCTGAGCACCCCTATTTGCACAAATACAAAAAAGTGATTAGTATAAAGCAAACTGTACTATGAATTGACAGTTTCAACAGGCGCATACATGGTCCATGTAGAGCACACTTTTAGAAAAATGGAACTCACCAGAAAGAATCCTAGAACAACATTGTACTCGTGCATCAAAGCAAAAAGATGGAGATTTGTCAGTCCTTCTGAGCTGAAGTTAGTTTGGTATTGTGGGGAGTAACGTAACCATCCTTCAACTGCTCCTTCTGATGAGAATATAGACAGGGCTTCTTCATCCTGGCATAATCGGAACTAGTCACTTCACGTACTCCATATTCTTCTTCAGAGGAAGATGATCCTGTTGTGCAAAGACAAGAGGACTACTAAATGCTAGCATCCCTGATTGCTCGAAAAAAAGGAAAGGAAATATTTAAAACAACACAGATGAAGCACTTCTCAAGGACAATACCACTTTTTCATGACAGTATCTAAACAGTAGCACAACACCAATAGAGATGACAAAGCTCAATCATATAGATGAAATCAGTGGGCGAGTACCAACCTTTGTCAGGAGGCTTATTGTGTAGAGCATACAGATGAAGCACTTCTCCGGAACCATCTATTGCTATCTACGGTGGTGGCCATGCTTACTATATACTCCTCGATTAGTTTAATGTTTCCAACATATTCTTGTGCAGTTCCACTAAAATATATGGTATCTTCAAAGAAGATCCATGTTTGCACAAGTTGAGATAATTACATATTACATTAAGAGTGGCATCAAATTAGTGGCAAAACAATTGCTCGTTCCATCCATAGCAATAAATTAAGATGCAAAACTATATCATTACTTGTGTCATCACAGTTCCAGTGCTTCATTACAGCACCGGGAGTTGATTTTTGTTTTTCGTCCGCTTGTTCTTCCCCTTCATCACTTGGTTCAATAACAGACAAGCTTCGCCTTCAATGTAAGATTTGGCATGTCAATTAGGGAGCAGAAGTATAGTACTAAACTTAATTTTGTGATGAAAGTGGCAAAATACAGGCCAACAGTTGTGAAATATCCTTATCTTACCTCAGTGGGATATTACGGTGCACATACAGATTGGAAGTCTTGTCTCCATTTGTGCAGTTCACTCAAATCAAGCAACATTATCATACAAGTAGCACAACATATGAAAGCACACTGCAGAATCATGTGAAAGAAGGCTAGTACTGACCTCTCATGATGCGGAATTCAAACAACTCACAAGAAGAAGATCTAAACCAAATTTGCCTTAACAGATAGGAAGTAAGATCTCCTCTTGTGCAGTTCCACTAAGATCAAGCAATCAAGCAACGTTGTCGGTGTGACATTTTGGTTGAACTGCACAAAACACTCTTAAAACAAAAGTGTTTTGTGAAGTGCAACAAAAGGTCACAATGGCAATAAGGTGAAGCAGATAACCCTCTTTACACAGAGGTGCAAAGGAAACAATTAGTGGTCAATAACGGTGGATGACACAGAAGGCAACAAAAAGAAGCATCTACCTTATCCAAATGGGAAAGAAAGCAAGACAGTAGCATTTCTCAAACGGTGGCATTGATTAATATTAACATAGAGATTATGTTAACAATAAAATTCGTTAAACATGTAATTTGCTTTTAACTGTGGCATTGCATCAATTTTCCAGCGGTATTATTAGAGGGTGTTTGTTTAAAGGAACATTTTGGTGTAGGGACTAAAAAAACTCCATGTCAGTCCCATCTAAACCAAACAGGAGGGACTTTTAGGGACTAAAAGTGGGCATTTGGGACTGAAGAAAGAAGACCCCGAGGGAGTCTTTTTGGGACTTTTTCCAACAGTTGCCCCTGCCACGCATCACACCTTGTCTCTATTAGTTCATTACTAGGGGTAACATGGTCTTTTAGCATGTCATTTAATAACCTCTAGTCCATGTTTAGTCCCTGGAACCAAGCAGGTAGGGACTAGGGAGTTTTCAACCAAACAGGGCCTTAGATTAACAACAGCTAATGAGTTGCACGGGACAGTGGACGCACCAGCACCATGTGCATCTACCGATGTACTGTGGTCATGAACAGTCTATTGCAACAAAGAACAAACAACCAAGGAGCATATTTGTGTTGGTCCCAGTTTTGTTATCTTTAGACACATTTCCCTATGTGAGCGCAGCAAATCTAGTCCTGCTCAAACTCTACAGCCTTGTCCCTTCCTTTCCTTTTTGAACTAGTACCTTCGCCCCTTCCTTTCCTCTTTGAACCACGTCCTAGATTTATGCGATACAACTTTCCCCACTACTTTCCCCCATTCCTTTCCTCTTTGAACCACGTCCTAGATTCATGCTATACAACTTTCCCCCCTTCATTTCCTCTTTGAACCACGTCCTAGATTCATGTTATATACAACTTTTCCCACTACTTTCCCCCACTCCTTTCCTCTTTGAACCACGCCCTAGATTCATGGTATACATGCAGCTAGAGCAATGCATGTGGAGTAAGTAAATTATACCTTAAGGTTCTTGGGGTGTGGTTCAATGGGCGACGGGACGGCGGCGAAGAAGAAGGGGTCGGAGGCTCTCCTGCGTCGCCGCTGGGTGGAAAGTGAACAGCTACGCCGGTAGTCCCCCGACGGTGACAGCGTTAAGCCTCCTTCCCTTCCCGGTGGACGGATCCTGCCGGCTCTTTGAGCAGCAGTGAGGGGAGAGAGAGGCCAACGAAGTCTTATTTAGATCTGGAGAGGGCGAGAGAGTGTGAAGAGAGCAACTACTCCCTCCGTTCCAAATTACTCGTCGAAGAAATGGATGTATCTAGAACTAAAATACATCTAGATACATCCATACTTGCGACAAGTAATTCGGAATGGAGGGAGTACAAGCGCAGAGGCTCCAGCGGGAGAGGGCGAGAGAGTGTGAAGAGAGCAACTACAAGCGCTGAGGCTCCAGCGTGTATATATATACTGCAGAGAGAGTGTGAAGCGTGCAAACCTTAGAAAACATTTTGACCAGTCAAATAATCCTCCTGGCACAAATTATGCTCAAGTGTAGTTATCGAACCCGAGACCTCAAGTTAGAAGGTGCAACGGGACCAAGGTGTGTGTGTGTGTGTGTGTGTTTAACAGCATGTGTGTGTTAGAGAGAGCAACAGATCGACCTACTCCTACAGAGAGATGTTGTGTACTGTACGATTTTAGCCGCGAGAGTCGGTGCATCCTCTCGTTTCTGGGCGTGTCCGGTAGGGACATGCGGACAGCTGCCACGCTCGCTCCTGACCAGCCTGGCCCACCCAAAGCCCCTCCATCGCCCGCGAGCGCTTCCCGCCCGAAACGGTCAGCGCCGCTCCAAAGAATCGGTGCTGCATTCATGCCCGGGCAGAGCGGACGCGACCTCTCACTGGCGCAAGAGTGATGGTTACTGCTGGGTCTATGTGATTTGACGGCTCATTGGTCTTTATTACTGAGGTGTTAGGACTGCTGGATGTCCCACGCTTTCGGCGAAAGGAGGTACTACTACTAGATTACAATTTTCTCCATTCTTACAGCGGAGGCTTGGAAGAGCAGTGAAAACACGCAAGCTCAGCGATTACATGGCCCACCTCACACTATCACTGTGCGACACCTAACTCTTTACATAGTACTCCCTCCATTCCTAAATATTACTAGATGAGTCCCCGCGCGTTGCCGCGTAACAGCAGTATATCTCTCTGCGCAAAATTATCGATTTCATAGAACTAAAAAAACTCTATAACCGCATGACAAATGTGGTAGCCAAACTAAATAAACTCCCATCATCATTTAGATCATCCCACGTAAGGAAAAATGACCAGCCAATTCCTACTGCATAATGGGATTATATTTTTCTTTTTGACATGTTAATGGGACTTAAAAGCTCACTTACATGCATGCTACCGGTGCATGCTTGCATGCAGACATGTTGATGTGATTTAAAACCCACTCACATGCATGTGCCACGGTATTTCTGCATGCTTGCATGTGGCTTAGTGCGGAGCCTCTCAACGTCTAGATCAGACGGCTATTATGGACTGATTTACTTTATCTAACGGCTACATCAATTTTGATGATGTGGCTCAAGGAGAGGATAGAGAATCCTAGTAGTGGGGGCTAGCTATTACTAGTAGATAAGTCTTTGTAGAGATTCCACTACATACGGAACAAAATGAATGAATCGACACTTAAAATGCATCTATATACATCCGCATGTGGTTCATGGTGAAATCTCTACTATGACTTATATTTAGGAACGGGGGAGACGGCGTACTAAGCAAGCTTCTCCTTGTTCTGCGAGTTGACGGGACACATCAAAAGTACTCCAGTGTATAGAGCCTTGCCTCTAAGGTAGGCCCCACATGGTTTGCCTCTTTTTTTAACAGAACACGTTAAGTCGCAATTTGTTTGTTCACCCGTGGTAGACGATCCTCCCTCCACCAAGTGGACAACCAGTACACGTGCCAAATTACCACGTGGGCTTCCTTTTTCATACAGAAATGAGCTCCACAGTGTACCCGTGCGGGTGTGGTTGGGAAAGAGACGGGAGTACGTGCGCCGTGCATGCATCTATTCTCTTTGTGCACGTCCCCCACCTACGTGGGTGTGTGTGAGAGATACAAACCGCGTTCGTGAGTGTTTTTTTGGGTGGGGCGGGGTGGGGGTTGATTTCATGAATTATTTGTGGGAATATGTGTCAATGACATCTCAAACAAAATTTTGGATGCAATGTGTGTGAAATGGAGGCCTATCCATATCATACATAGAGGGTCGGGCAATCCACGAGAAGAGAGGGAGGGGTCATAGCTATCAATAGAGTCGAAGAGAGGATCAAGTGGGTGGGTGCGAGATCGATGAAGAGAGCCATCAAAATTGTGTGTGTGCAAGTCAAAGATATAGGGCGACCGGCCTACCGTAACGTTAGAGGGCACATGTCAAGTTTGTGTGTGGTAGGGAGACATGACTAGAGCGCTCGATGTATCAGTGTGTGTAGGGGGAGGGGGTGGGGGGAGGGGTAGGCAGAGGCCTAACTATAGAGGTAGAATGACTCGTATATGTGTTGAAAAGGAGAGACCCAACTATGTCTTGAGGGAGATTGGTCGACATCCATACATAACTGAAGGACGGGAAATATGATGGGACAGAGAGAGAGAGAGGAGAGAGAGAGGGAGGGAGAGGGAGGGAGAGGGGTAGAGTGCTGGATGGGTGATGGAGTTGCTTCTCGAAGATGGTGGGAGAGGCCTACTAGACAAACTGAGGGTGGAACTGCAATGTTATCAATAACAGTGGGGATGTGTTTCTGTGTGTGCATGTGCGTGATAGATCTGTCGGGACGCATCCATGGATGATGAAGGGGAACCATGTGTTTGGTAAGCAGACCTAACTAGATCGGTAGATCAATTGTTGTTTGTCGGAGGAAGGGAGAGACACAACTAATGAGGTAGATCGATTGACGTGTGGGTAAAAACGAGTTATAAGGACCTAGCTAGCTATATGTATAGCGAGAGATCGGTCGGTGTACGTCCATTTGTTAGAGGCAAATAAGGCCCAGCGAGACGGATAGACAGAGAGAATGGAGCTAGGAGGTGGTGCGAGAGGCCCAACTACTAGCTAGATACGGGGAGGAGTGTGCGGTTGTGAGATTGATGAAAAGAGGGGCGAGAGTTTACATGTGTGTCTGACCGTATGAGAGACACGAGGCAAGGACACATAAAGGAGGAGATTGAAGGTGTGTGTGTGTATGTTGTAGGCAGGCATCGCTGGAGAGGTTTATCGACCGGTGTGTGTCATAAAGGAGTTGTGGAGACTCTGGGAGAACGACCTAAAGAAAAAAATGAATGTGCCCGGTGTATAGAATGCTGAGGGAGGGGGAGGGCAAGGAGGGAGTGTGCATGCACGAGAGAAAGTTAGTGGTAGCTACAAAGGTTAGAGGATTGTGTGGGTGTAAGAGACTAACAAACATCATAATTTGATATGAAAGCGGATTCATATATTTGAATAGGAGATCATAGTGTTTTTTAAACATTGCATGCATGAATATAGCGGTGATACACGTGCTGTGCACCTGTTATACCATAATGTGATAATGCATGACGTTTGCAACTCACAGCTAAATACCGAACAATCTAAACCAGACTATACATCAAACAATCTCACATTTTATTTGAATTTGTGATAATGTGTGGTGTTTGCAGCTTACAATTAAATATCGAACAATCTAAACAATACTATATATCGAACATTCTCACATTTTATTTGAATTTGTGGTAATGTGTGGTGTTTGCAACTCACATCTAAATACTTGTAGGCGTAGGGGAGGGGCACCATACATAATGTGATAAACACATTATACATATGAGACATGGTTTAGATTATGAAGATCTAGCTAGAGCTAGAAATGTAATGTGACTTGAAATCAAAATAAAGTGGATTCCAAAAATCTAGTTCGAGTTCAAATAGTACACATAGTTCATATGTAACTCGAGACTAATCATGTGGTGTGCTGTGAAGATAATACACAAACGATGGTTTAACTTGACAATAATGATGATTGTAGATCTTATTAAAACAGAGAAACAAATTCAAATGCTTTGACTTCACAACAATCATTACTATAGATCTTATTCAAATAGAGAAACGAATTCAAATTTAGTTCATATTGAAGCGGTAGTATATATGTTTGGAATGCACTAAAACGTTCATTTGAGTAGTAGGTTGCATGCATTATACACGTAGCAAAATATTTTAATTGAACATAACATGAATTCAAAGTTTTGAATGACATTTGTAGTGCGCATTGATTTGGTACAGTACACGTTAGGCTTGTCCGGAAATTTCAACCCGCGCCTTGTTAGCCCGAAATATTTAAGATATATCTATGTCTCGTTGTGCTCCAACAACTCCCTCCATCTCAACCCGCGCCTTGCTATTCCGAAATTACAGCGCGCGCAAAAACTCCCACCTCCTGTGAAATCCCGACACGTGAAATGCCCGTGGTACCCTTGAACCGAAAGAACCACCTCAAATCGGTGGGGGTACTTTCGTAACTTACCCCACATTTCAGACAAGCGCGTCTCTAAGCCATGGTTCCCCACTGCCATCCCATCCGCCCACCCATTCGTACACCGAGGCCGCGAAAACCCACGACGAAACCCCACACCCTGCTCCATCCGCCACCCAGCTGGAGCCTCTTCCCCGATGACGTCGTCCATAGCAACACCTCGACGTCCCTCATCCATCGTACCGGATGAGGATCAGTCGTCGATCTCATCGTCCCGCCGGTTCAGCCACCCCGTCCTCCACCTCCAAGGAGCTGCCCCGATGTTCCCCTCATCTTTCATGCCACCTCCATTCCCACACCGCCGTCTTCACATACACCACCGGAAGAGCATCATCATCACCGTTTCCTCGGATGAAGCTGCGGCCTAATCGGCGCCACCAAAGAGGTTGTACACTAATCGCCGTATTTTCTTCTTGATTCGATCTCACGGTGCTGCCGGCGCTCGATCCCGAGCCGACACGGCGCGGCTCCATCCACGGCGGTGTCGCCGGCCACTTCCTCCATGGCGTCGCTCCCTCGGAGGAGACATCCACATCAGTAGGAGCTATTGTTGCTTTAGCTCTCGCTCGCGTTGCTGCTCTGCTCTTGCTCTCGGTCCCCTGCCTGATCTCCTCTTGTTACTGCTCTTGCTCGCTCTGCTGCTCTCGCTCTTGCTCTTGCTTGTGATGTTGCTCCGATTTAGCTACACTTCAGTCGACTGAATTGACTTTTGGGTCAGTCGATTTTCAGGGGGTAGGGGGGCTCGCCGGGGTGAAGGAAGAACCATCCGCAGCGGGGAGGGGGGCTCGCCGGAGAGGTACCCCACTATCTATCTTAGGGTTCAGGATGGAGGGTGGTCGCCGGCGGTGGCGGGGCGTTGGCGGGGCGGTGGCGTGGGGATCGCCAGAGAAAAAGCTCAGCACGGGGGACCTAGAGGGATGGTCCGAGCGGCGGTGGACCAGCGGTGGGGAGTGTTTTCGGGGCGGGCGGGGCGGCACACCGCCGGCCGCGGGCAGCGGGGGGGCTGCTATTTGGCCGGTTGTGGCTGGCGGCTCAGGGGGGTGGAGGTAGAAGATGAACCGCAGGCCCTTGATTTCATATCCAACGGCTGCAAAATTGACTGACCAAAGATGAAAAAGCCAGTCGACCGACGTGTGGCCTCACCTTGCTAGTGCGTTCAGTTTCGACAGCAAAATTCAGTTTCGACAGCAAAATTCAGTTTCGACAGTTAAGTTCAGTTTCGACAGTTAAGTTCAGAGATGAGCTGCTGGTGTATTTTACATCTAGCACTTTGTGGTTATGTATTTTATGTCATGTATTGGAGATGCTATTAGAATTCCACTCAAGTTAACATTGTTCGTTGTCTCTCTTGTCCTGCTTCAGCATCGGCATCGTACAACTCACCGGAGCTGCTCCAACGACGAAACCCTCCATCACAGCGGAGCAGTACCTCGAGCTCCATCTCCAGACGCCTAAGATCTTCTTCCCCTCCTCCGACAGCAAAGTCAGCCGGAGCATCCTCACCGGCCAACCCAATCCACGCTGAGATCGACATGGCTTCGCCAAAGAGGTTGTACACTTGTTGCATCTCTTTTTTACTATACATGTTATATATATTATCCACTGAGCACATGGATTTGTTCCTTTAGTGTCTCCTTGAAAGAAAAAAATGTAGGAATTTTAATTTTCACTTGTCCTCCTTTTCAAATTCCTATTCATGAAGCACAAGACTAAGAGATAGTAGCATAATAGCATTATAACCGTACATTTTCTTGTGGTTTGACTTAATCTCACCATGCTTCTTTGCATCCTGTGATCTTCCAATTGTTGTGAATCAAACACCCAGATTGGCAGAAATCTTGTGTTTTTAAATTCTCTGTTTTGCACGTGCATCCCTATCCTATTCCTGTCTATTTCCTATCCCTGCATTGTTGGAATCCTCCAATTCAAATGAGCCCTTACAGAATTACTTCTCTTACAGATAGTTGTCAAAGAAAACCTTGCGTGGTTTGTCCCGCTCCTGCTGCACCGTCATCCACCCCAGCTCAGCTGCTCCAATGACAGAAGGGTCCAGCACAGCAGGAATCTGACCTCCAGACTGTCTTTCGCCGCCTCAGATCTTCTTCCCTGCCGCTGGCAGCCATGAAAATTGCATTACCATCATCAACCGAGCAGATGACCTCGAGGACTACACGGGTCTACAAGAGAGGTCGCACTCTTTCGTGTCTGCTTACGTTATGCATCGCTTAATATTACATGCTACTTTATCGTCCTGTTCACCGATTAGACTTTGAGTCAGCTCCAAACTAATGGTCAAACTTGAGTTTTTAAATGGTTGTGGGGTACATATCGGGGCCTCTATCAATAGTATCTATCTACTATCTGGTTAATCTCCGGTGTCTACTATGAGTTTCATGTTGGGTGGGAAACAAACAGTAAAGAAGCCATTATCTGTATTTTTTAACTGAAGCCATTATCTGCCTGCTATTATTTGGTTTGGGTCTATCCACAGGTTGCTACCATCACTCTGGATTTCTGCATGCACTCCTTACATAATCTCACTATGTTTTATTCCTATGCATGACAGTTATTGTAAACAATGGAACTGAACATGTAGAGCAAAAGAGACGAGCCTTGCATGGCAATAAAATTTCATGCAGACGTCGCTCCATGGTAGGCGCAAAGGCAGCCCCCCTCCATGCATTTCGGATTGTAATTGAGAGGAAGATATCTCTTCTGAGGGGGATTCAGAAGGACAAGACAACTCCTATTTACCCCCTGAGGTCTTCGCTCTTACTTGGCATGCTGATGTTGGTTATATCATGCATATGGTGTATTGCATTGCTTACTTTATACATCAAATATGTCATCTGCTTAGTTTAGACATCCTTTGTGCGAATGCCATCTATTTAGTTTATTCATCGTTTATGTGAATTATGCAATGCCATCTTGTTTAGCTAGGCATCATATATGTGAATTTTGCAATGCCATCCTGCTTAGCCAGTCATCTTATATGTAAATTATATTAGGCCATCCTTTTTTCGTTACATATTACATTTGTCAACAATGTTAGTACATTCAACTGATCTTCGTGTGCATCAGCCATTTGACACGGTGATGGCAAATTCTGGAGTGAAAATAAGGTCTTCAGAGCAGACTATGCTATCTAATGAAGCGCATATCTCGCTGGTTACGGATAGCTCCTCAGAGGAGGATTCAGAGACAGATGACCAGTCCTATCCCCCCCCCCCGAGGTGTATGCTCTAACTTGGCAGGGTTATGTTGCTCATATCATGCGTATGGTGTCTCGCATTGCTATATCATTTGATTAGTTTAGACATGCTTTGTGTGAATACCACCTGTTCAGTGTCTAATTACCATATATGTGAATTATGCATTGCCATCTTGTTGCAAGACATTATATATGTGAATTATACAATGATATCTTGTTGCAAAGGCATTATATATGTGAATTATGCAATGTCGTGCTGTTTAGCCAATCATCATGTATGTGAATTATATCATGCTATCATTTTTTTGTATTACGTGTTCCATTTGTCGACAAGGTTTGTATATTCAACTACTCTTCCTGTGCATCAGCCATTTGAAGCGGTGATGGAAGTATCTGGAGTGAAAACAAGGTATTCAGAGCAGACAATGCTACTTGCTGAAGCAGACATCTTGCTGGTTACAGAGAGCTCCTCAGAGGAGGATTCAAAGAATGATGACCAGTCCTATTTCCCCCCTGAGGTCTATGCTCAAACTTGGCAGGGTTATATTACCCATGTCATGCATTTTGTCTTGCATTACTTAGTTTTTACATCATATATGGATTGCCATATGCTTACTTGCTTACTATATAAATCATATATTTGAATTATATCATGACATCATGTTTACATAGTACATACACATCATCTATTTGAATTATGGCATGGCAACCCATTTAATAAAGACATCATATAGTTATATCATCTCATCCTGTTTAGTGTTTACAGTCATCATATTTTGAATTATTGCATTCTATCCGTGAATGTATGTGAATTATGGCATGCCAACCTATTTAATAAACACATTATATAGTTATGTCTTGTCATCCTGTTTACATAGTCTCATATTTTGAACTATGTCTTTCCATCTTTTTTAGTTAGCCATCATAATGTGAAATTGTGTCGTGCTATCCTGTTTAGTTAGCCATCATATTTGTGAAATTGTGCCATGCTATCCTGTTTGGTTAGACAACATAAATATGAATTATTTCATGCCCTCTTTTATTCCCCACTATCCATTGCACCTGTCTATCATACAATGTCTATACTTTCAATTACTTTTCTTGTTTATCAGCCATTTGAATTGGAGAGCGTGATGGCAGTATCTAAGGGAGTAACAACACGGTCTTTAGAAAAGATAGTGCTACCAGTTGATGCAGATAGAACCACGGTTGTACTTTCCCAAGGACTAGATCCACCACACATAACCCAGACTCTCGCAGATTGTACCCCTACCTAGTTGGACAGAGAACCAGCTACACCCCTTCTAACCCCAACCCCGGCAGATAGTAACCCAGTTCCAGTTGAGACAGCACCATCTCCACCACAGAGCACCCAAACACGAGCAGTTAGTAAGGGAACTGCAGTGCCCAAAGCACGAGGACCACCACTCTGAATCCCAACTCAACGCTTAAAGGAGAAGAAGATTTGTTCTCAGGTCAGGTTATGTAGCTATGGTTCATACTCCTTTGCTCTTGCATTACTGTATTTACTCATACCAATTATTTTCAAATTTTAAGGATGGAATTGAAACTCGAATGGCGCAACAGGTATGTTTTAAACATGTTTCTTTAACTGGTTTGCTGTTGTAACCTGCTCTATGTTGATTTCAGTTTCAATTGAATAAACAGTTATGTTCTCATGTCATGCACATTACAAGTGTTGTTATTGATCTATAGTTACCCACACTTATATTCTGTCTATTCTGCTTTGTCTTGAACAAATATTATTTGAACTGTGTCTCTATCTTGATTTGGCAACAAAAACTAGAATGATATAGACCATAAAGTGACCATGGTACATAGATATATGTTTGTTTCATGCTGTTATTCTGTCCACTTTACTACTGAACTCATTTACCAAAATGAGTTTCATATACAACATGGTAAACATGTGATGTGTCTGCTTGTTTCTATTTTAGAATGCAGACAAAATATTGGAGAACAGTACCGCGTTATCCAATGGTAAAGGAAGTAATGCAGATAAGGTTCAAGATAGTGAGACATCCCTGTTGGTCTCCAAGAACGCTAATAAAAACTATCTTGACGACGGTGAGGGAACCCAAAAGTCATGTCTTGATGTAGTGTTCGAGTTACTGGCCACTACTCCTGGCACAAGCTCTTCGAACTCGCTGCCCGAATCAGTTCGTCTTCTTGAGTCTCAACTTCAAGTTGAGAGATATCGATCAGATGTGCTGCGACAGGAAGCTGAAGGACTGAGGAAGTCCCTGCAGAATTCAGATGCATATTTTCTGGTGCAACAGCAAGCGCTGGAGGATTTAAGCGCCAAACAAGAGAAAGTTAATAAGCTTGCTAAGCATCTTGCCAGCATTATGGGTACCCATGATATTGTTTCTTGAGATCTTCTGAAGTGGTTCCAGTTCTGGATTTGTTTTGTTGTGGCGTTTATTTGCGCTGGTCGCCAACTTTGACAACCAGTGTACATAATATGTTTCTTTGTTCCCTATATTTGCACTGGTGGCGAACTTTGATGCCCAGCGGATGTAATATGTGCAATAGCCGTGGTAGCCTAGCGTTAGTTGCTTGCTTATTTATTTCCTTGTTGTCTTGTTTATTTGTTTGCTTGTAGTCATTGCAGTTATTTTTCCACGGTTAGCTAGTGGCTGCAATAACCTATTTTTTAAAACTAGGCCACAATAACCATGGGCTAATATTTACTGTAGTGACACTGGGCCTCCTACTGGCCTTAGAAACAGTGGGCCTTCTACGGGCCATAGAAACAATGGGCCTTCTGCGGGCCGTATCATCAATGGGCCTTATATGGGTTGTATGATCGATTGGCCAAACATGGGCCAAACAGACCGCATTATGGCCGTAAACGGGCTAGAGTTGGAATCATCTGTTCATGGGCCGACCTTTACGGGCCATCATTAATAGGCCGTATTTGATGACGCTATGAAAATAGCCCAACGTATTAATGGACCACAAACGGGCCGACTGTAACCACGGGTTGAATTTGGCCCACAAGCAGAAAATGACAGTAATGGGCCGTAAGTAAACGAATGCTGGAAATGAGCCCAAAAATAAATGGGCTCTGAGAAGGCCAAAAGATAACATGGGCTGGAAATGGCCCAACGGAATATCGGGCCGTTAATGGGTATAAAGTGATACACTGTTCATTACGGGCCAGTTTCACCACGGGCCGTTAATGGGTGTAAAGTGATACACTGTTCATTACGGGCAAGTTTCACCGTGGGCCATTAATAGGCCAAGAGTTACATAGGGCCTCATATGAGCCGAAAGAAGTCATGGGCCATACATGGGCCGGAAGTGAAAACGGGCTGGAATCATATTGGGTGGCCCAGATGACGCTACTGGGCCTAATTCGGATATGGCGTAATGGGCCTTGTGTTAGCGGGCTGTAAATGGGCTATATGCGAACAGGCCATTAACATGCTTTACATGGGCCAGCCCACCACCTTTTGACCAAGTCTAACGGGCCGGGCTTTTCACAGGAATGGGCCTCTGTTGGGCCGTGCCACGTGTCGGCGTATCATAGGCGCCTTCTGTCCAATGAGTGGATGACATTTGTCCCAACGATGAGCCGACACGTGTTTCCTGCAGCCAATGATGATTTTACACGTGGAAAATCCCCATTGGTCGGGGCTGTTAATGGGTTATCGGATCCAAAACTCGACCCAATAGATTAACAGCGTTCCGTTACGGTGGATGCCACATGCCGGTCACCCTTGACGAAAGCACTTCTGTGACGCGGGATTTATCGTCATGGAAGTGGACACTTCCGTGATGATAATTTTGGTAATGTCATGGAACACTTCTACGACAGGACATGTATGACTATCTTGATTCTGTCATAAAATCGTCATGGATGTACATGCATGACAGAAAATGCGACCTACTGTGACAAACACGTATCATCACGGAAGTGTATTTTTTTGTAGTGATAGGTTTCACTAGTGGCTTCTCTCAAGAGCATAAGTATTCCACGGTGGGTGAACGAATTGCTGTTGAGCAATTGACAGAATTGAGCATAGTTATGAGAATATCTAGGCATGATCATGTATATAGGCATCACATCCGAGACAAGTAGACCGACTCCTGCCTGCATCTACTACTATTACTCCACTCATCGACCGCTATCCAACATGCATCTAGGGTATTAAGTTATGAAAATAGAGTAACGCCTTAAGCAAGATGACATGATGTAGAGGGATAAACTCATGCAATATGATGAAAACCCCATCTTGTTATCCTCGATGGCAACAATACAATACGTGCCTTGCTGCCCCTACTGTCACTGGGAAAGGACACCGCAAGATTGAACCCAAAGCTAAGCACTTCTCCCATTGCAAGAAAGATCAATCTAGTAGGCCAAACCAAACTGATAATTCAAAGAGACTTGCAAAGATAACCAATCATACATAAAATAATTCAGAGAAGATTCAAATATTGTTCATAGATAGACTTGATCATAAACCCACAATTCATCGGTCTCAACAAACACACCGCAAAAAGAAGATTACATCGAATAGTTCTCCACAAGAGAGGGGGAGAACATTGTATTGAGATCTAAAAAGAGAGAAGAAGCCATCTAGCTAATAACTATGGACCCGTAGGTTTGAGGTGAACTACTCACACTTCCTCGGAGGGGCTATGGTGATGATGTAGAAGCCCTCCGTGATCGATGCCCCCTCCGGCGTTGCTCCAGAACAGGCCCCAAGATGGTATCTCGTGGATACAGAAAGTTGCGGCGGTGGAATTAGGGTTTTGGCTCCGTCTCTGATCGTTTGGGGGTACGTAGGTATATATAGGAGGAAGGAGTACGTCGGTGGAGCAACAGGGGGCCCACGAGGGTGGAGGGCGCGCCTGGGGGGTAGGCGCGCCCCCTACCTCGTGGCCTCCTCCTTTGTGTCTTGACGTAGGGTCCAAGTCTCCTGGATCATGTTCGATGAGAAAATCACGTTCCCGAAGGTTTCATTCCGTTTGGACTCCGTTTGATATTCATTTTCTTCGAAACCCTAAAATAGGCAAAAACAACAATTCTGGGCTGGGCCTCCGGTTAATAGGTTAGTCCCAAAAATAATATAAAAGTGGATAATAAAGCCCAATAATGTCCAAAATAGTAGATAATATAGCATGGAGCAATCAAAAATTATAGATACATTGGAGACGTATCACCCCCCTATCGCCCACACTCACTTGGGGACGGATCCAAATGCCGTCGTGGAAAGGAGTTAAAAACCGTTTGTATAGCACGTCGCCGTCGTACCAGTGGTGAGAGTGCGTATAATCCATGGACTCAACATTTGTCATAAAGAACTCATATACTTATTGCAAAAATCTATTAGTTATCGAAACGAAGTACTACACGCATGCTCCTAGGGGGATAGATTGGTAGGAAAAGACCATTGCTCGTCCCCGACCGCCACTCATAAGGAAGACAATCATTAAATAAATCATGCTCCGACTTCATCACATAATGGTTCACCATACATGCATGCTACGGGAATCACAAACTTTAATACAAGTATTTCTCAAATTCACAATTACTTACTAGCATGACTCTAATATCACCATCTTCATCTCTGAAAACAATCATAAGGAATCAAACTTCTCATAGTATTCAATGCACTTTATATGAAAGTTTTTATTATATCCCTTTTGGATGCCTATCATATTAGGACTAAATTTATAACCAAAAAATTACCATGCTATTTAGAGACTCTCAAAATAATATAAGTGAAGCATTATAGCTCATCAATTTCTATAAAATAAAACCACCGCCATCCTCTAAAAAGATTTAAGTGAAGCACTAGAGCAATATTGCCTAGCTCAAAAGATATAAGTGAAGCACATATAGTATTATAATAAATCATGATTCATGTGTGTCTCTCTCAAAAGGTGTGTACAGAAAGGATGATTGTGGCAAACTAAAAAGCAAATACTCAAATCATACAAGACGCTCCAAGCAAAACACATATCATGTGGTGAATAAAAATATATCCTCAAGTTAAGTTACCGATAGACGAAGACGAAAGAGGGGATGCCTTTCGGGGCATCCCCAAGCTTAGGCTCTTGGTTGTCCTTGAATATTACCTTGGGGTGCCTTGGGCATCCCCAAGATTAGGCTCTTGCCACTCCTTATTCCATAGTCCATCGAATCCTTGCCCAAAACTTGAAAACTTCACAACACAAAACTCAACAGGAAATATCATAAGCTCCGTTAGTATAAGAAAATAAATCACCACTTTTGGTACTGTTGTGAACTCATTATTTATTTATATTGGTGTAATATCTATTTTATTCCAACTTTTCCATGGTTCATACCCCCCCC
>NC_041382.1:544976867-545003975 GCF_002162155.2 Triticum dicoccoides
CAACACAGAGAAAACAAAATCTGTCAAAAACAGAACAGTCTGTAGCAAGCTGGATATTTAGAATACTTCTGTAACTCCAAAAATTCTGAACAATTAGGAAAACATAAGAAATTTGTTTGTTAATCTTCGACAAAAAAATCAGTATTTTATCGTGCTTCTGTTAAAAATGAAAATTGATCTCCTAGGTGCAAAAGTTTCTGTTTTTCAGCAAGATCAAATCAACTATCACCGTAAGGTATCCCAAAGGTCTTACTTGGCACAAACACTAATTAAAATATAAAAAACTACATCTAACTAGAGGCTAGATAAATTATTTAATGCAAAACAGAGCCTAAAAATCAAAAACAAAAATAAAATTGGGTTGCCTCCCAACAAGCGTTGTTGTTTAACGCCCTTAGCTAGGCATAAAACACGAATAGATCTAAGTATTATCATCTTTGGCATGCAATTCTTCAATTACACTCTTATACTTCTTAGGAGATTTTTTTGTTTTATCAATGATCAATCTCCTAGGCAAGAAATCAAGAAATTCATCCGTGACAATTGGTTCCTTAATGATATCGAGAAAATTGGGATGAATACTTATTGATTTGACATCTTGATTATCTTTACTAGAAGATTCGCCCTTATTCTTAGGAACATAAGTAAACTTGGCAATCTTGGTAGGAGGAATATTTTGAGTAGTTTTAATAGAGGAAAAAATTGAACCCAAGTTTGTAATAATATCTTCTAGTTTGCCAATTCTCAAAGAATCTTGATCTATCTTCTCATTAATGATGGGTTCCTTTTCCCTAAGATTCTTTAAAGTAACTCCTACTTTAGATCCAGATTGAGTAATCTGATTATGAACCTTTTGTCCAAATTTTCAATCAAGTCAACAGTAGCAATTTTATTTTCAATAACATCAAGTCGTTGCATAACATGCTCCAAAGTTAAAACAGTTCCATTAATCGAAAGAGGTGGGGGCCCTAACAAATCTATCATAGCAATATAAGAATCAAAAGTATGGCTCCCTAAGAAATTTCCTCCGGTAATGGTATCTAGAACATATCTATTCCAAGGAGTAACGCCTACATAAAAATTGCGAAGAAGAACGACAGTAGATTGCTTTCGAGTGGATCTATTTCGAGCATTGCAAATTCTATACCAAGCGTCCTTTAAATTTTCTCTTTCCCTTTGTTTGAAATTGAGGAGTTCATTATCAGGAGTGCTCACGATAATGGGAGGACTAGCCATGAGACAAATGATCTAACACACAAGAACACAAAAGGCAAGCAAAGAAGACGAACGGAAGAGGGGCGAAGAAAAGGCAAATCTTTTCGAAAATCATTTTAGAAGTGGGGAGAGGAAAGCGAGAGGTTAATGGCGAATAATGTAATGCAAGAGATGAGAGTTTATGATGGGTACTTGGTATGTCTTGACTTGGCTTAGATCTCCCCGACAACGGCGCTAGAAATTCTTCCTGCTACTTCTTGAGCTTGTGTTGGTTTTTCCCGTGAAGAGGAAAGGGTGATGTAGCAAAGTAGAGTAAGTATTTCCCTCAGTTTTGAGAACCAAGGTATCAATCCAGTAGGAGACAACGCGCAAGTCACCGAATACCTGCACAAACAAACAACAACTTGCACCCAACGCGATAAAGGGGTTGTCAATCCCTTCATGGTTACTTGCAAAGGTTAGATCTAATAGAGATAGATAAACAGTAAATTAAATATTTTTGGTATTTTTGGTGTATAGATCAGAAAGTAAAAGATTGCAAAGGAAGTAAATCAGAAACTAAAATTGTAGATCAGAAACTTATATGATGGAAAATATAAGATAATATGATGGAAAATAGACCCAGGGGCCATAGGTTTCACTAGAGGCTTCTCTCAAGATAGAAAAAACTATGGTGGGTGAACAAATTACTGCCGAGCAATTGATAGGAAAGTGCAAAATTATGACGATATCTAAGGCAATGATCATGAATATAGGCATCATGTCCGTGTCAAGTAGACCAAAACATTTCTACATCTACTACTATTACTCCACACATCGACCGACTCCTGCCTGCATCTAGAGTATTATGTTCATGAAGAACAGAGTAACACATTAAGTAAGATGACATGGAAGACTAACTCCCAGTCTACTATCTTATCTGGAAGATTAACTCCCACTTGATTCAAGTGATTGTAGTACCCAGACATTCGGAGTACATGCTCACTGGTTGAGCTATTCTCCTCCATCTTATAGGCAAAGTATTTGTTAGGGGTCTCTTACCTCTCGACACGGGCATGAATCTAAAATACCAGTTACAGCTCTTGGAACATTTCATATGCTCTGTGGCGTTCAAAACATTTTTTAAGTCCCGGTTCTAAGCCGTAAAGCATGGTGCACAAAACTATTAAGTAGTCATCATATCTAGCTTGCCAAACATTCATAACGTCTGCATCTGCTCCTGTGTGTCACCCAGCGATGCATGAAAGACATAATTCTTCTGTGCAGCAATGAGGATAATCCTTAGATCATGGACCCAGTCTGCATCATTGCTACTATCATCTTTCAACTTAGTTTTCTCTAGGAACATATCAAAAACATATAGGAGCTATATCACGAGCTATTGATCTACAACATAGATATGCAAAACTATCAAGGCTAAGTTCATGATAAATTAAGTTCAATTAATCAAATTACTAATGAACTCCCACTTAAATAGACATCCCTCAAGTCATCGAAGTGATACGTGATCCAAATCAACTAACCCATGTCTGATCATCACGTGAGATGGAGTAGTCCTCAATGGTGAACATCTCTATGTTGATCATATCTACTATATGATTCATGTTCGACCTTTCGGTCTCCAGTGTTCCGAGGCCATGTCTGTACATGCTAGGCTCGTCAAGTTTAACCAGAGTATTCCGCATGTGCAAAACTGTCTTGCACCCGTTGTATGTGAACGTAGAGTCTATCACACCCGATCATCACGTGGTGTCTCAACACGATGAACTGTAGCAACGGTGCATACTCAAGGAGAACACTTTTACCTTGAAATTTAGTTAAGGTGTCATCTTATAATGCTACCGCCGTACTAAGCAAAATAAGATGCATAAAAGATAAACATCACATGCAAACAAAATAATGTGACACGATATGGCCATCATCATCTTGTTCTTTTGATCTCCATCTCCAAAGCATCGTCATGATCTCCATCTTCACCGGCTCGACACCTTGATCTCCATTGTAGCAGCGTGGTCGTCTCGCCAACTATTGCTTCTACAACTATTTCTAACACATAGTGGTAAAGTAAAGCAATTACATGGCGTTTGCATTTCGTACAATAAAGAGACAACCATAAGGCTCCTCCCGGTTGTCAGATATCTTACAAAGCATGATCATCTCATACAATAACGTTTATCACATCATGTCTTGACCATATCACATTGATATGTCCATTTTGCATCATGTTTTCTTACTATTATTTATGATGTTTTCATCCATAATAATGCTTTTTGGAGTAACTCTAATGCCTTTTCTCTCATAATTTGCAAGGTACACACCAAGAGGGAGAATTCCGGCAGCTGGAAATTTGGACCTAGAAAAGCTACGTCAGGCTACCTATTCTGCACAACTCCAAACAAGTTGGAACTTCATGGAGATTTTTTATGGAATATTTGAGAATTATTGGAGCAAATAACTACCAGAGGGGGCCCACCAGGTGGGCACAACCCACCTGGGCGCGCCAGGGAGCCCAAGCCTGCTCTGGCGGGTAGTGCTCACCCAAGCCCACCTCCGGTGCCCATCTTCTGGTATATAATTCATTTTGACCTATAAAAATAAGGAGAGGACTTTCGGGATGGAGCGCCACCGTCTTGAGGCAGAACTTGGGCAGGAGCACTTTTGCCCTCCGGCGTAGCGATTTCGCCAGGGGAACTTCCCTCCCAGAGGAGGAAATCTTCGTCATCATCATCACCAACAACTCTCCCATCTTGGGGATGGCAATCTTGATGACCCACAAGTGTAGGGGATCTATCGTTGCTTTTCGATAAGTAAGAGTGTCAAACCCAACGAGGAGCAGAAGGAAATGATTAGAAGTTTTCAGTAAGGTATTCTCTGCAAGCACTGAAATTATCGGTAACAGGTAGTTTTGTGATAAGGTAATTTGTAATGAGTAGCAAGTAATAAAAGTAACTAAGGTGCAGCAAGATGGCCCAATCCTTTTTATAGTAAAGGACAGGCATGGACAAACTCTTATATGATGTAAAGAGCCCCCGACGACACATGGGAATTATCGTCAAGCTAGTTTTCAACACGATCATATGATTCGTGTTCGGTACTTTGATAATCTGATATGTGGGTGGACCGGTGCTTGGATACTGTCCTTACTTGGACAAGCATCCCACTTATGATTAACCCCTATTGCAAGCATCCGCAACGACAACAGAAGTATTAAGGTAAACCTAACCATAGCATGAAACATATGGATCCAAATCATCCCCTTATGAAGCAACGCATAAACTAGGGTTTAAGCTTCTGTCACTCTAGCAACCCATCATCTACTTATTACTTCCCAATGCCTCCCTCTAGGCCCAAAAAATGGTGAAGTGTCATGTAGTCGACGTTCACATGACACCACTAGAGGGATGACAACATACATCTCATCAAAATATCGAACGAATACCAAATTCACATGACTACTAATAGCAAGACTTCTCCCATGTCCTCAGGAACAAACATAACTACTCACAAAGCATATTCATGTTCATAATTAGAGGGGTATTAATATGCATAATGGATCTAAACATATGATCTTCCACCAAGTAAACCAACTAGCATCAACTACAAGGAGTAATCAACACTACTAGCAACCCACAAATACCAATATGAGGTTTGAATACAAAGATTGGATACAAGAGATGAACTAGGGTTTGAGAGGAGATGGTGCTGGTGAAGATGTTGATGGAGATTGACCCCTCCCGATGAGAGGATCGTTGGTGATGACAATGGTGATGATTTCCCCTCCCGGAGGGAAGTTTCCCCGGCAGAACAGCTCTGCCAGAGCCCTAGATTGGTTCCGCCAAGGTTCCGCCTCATGGCGGCAGAGTCTCGTCCCGAAAGCTTGCTTCTGATTTTTTTCCTCAATGAAAGACTCGATATAGCAGAAGATGGGCATCGAAGGTCCACTAGGGGGCCCACGAGGCAGGGGCGCGCCCAGGGGGGTAGGGCGTGCCCCACCCTCGTGGCCAGGGTGTGGCCCCCCTCTGGAACTTCTTGCGCTCAGTATTTTTTATATATTCTGGCAATAACTTCCTGAAGTTTCAGGACTTTTTGTAGCTGTGCAGAATAGGTCTCTAATATTTGCTCCTTTTCCAGCCCAGAATCCCAGCTACCGGCATTCTCCCTGTTTAGGTAAACCTTGTAAAATAAGAGAGAATAGGCATAAGTATTGTGACATAATTCGTAATAACAGCCCATAATGCAATAAATGTCGATATAAAAGCATGATGCAAAATGGACGTATCAACTCCCCCAAGCTTAGACCTCGCTTGTCCTCAAGCGAAAGCCGAAATCGAAAAATATGTCCACGTGTTTAGAGATAGATGTGTCGATAAAAATAAAATACGGACATGAGGGCATCATGATCATTCTTAGAACAACATATATATATATATATATATATATATATATATATATATATATATATATATATATATATATATATATGTATATATATTGTCATATGATCTCTTATGCTAAAGTAACAATTCAATCACAATTTCAAGTATGAATCATAAACTTCATTGAGAACCAACAAACTCTAATCTTAGTCATTGAGGCAATTGCAATTTATCATAACATGGGAAAGAGTCAATATAAGAGCTTTTCAGCAAGTCCACATACTCAACCATCTTTTAATCTTTCACAATTGCTAACAGTCATGCAATATTTATGGGTATGAAGTTTTAATCGGACACAGAGAAAGATAGGGGCTTATAGTTTTGCCTCCCAACATTTTACCTCAAGGGTAATGTCAACAATAATAGTTCATGAAGACTCACATCCAATTACCTATATATATCAGGATCTTTCCAACACATTGTGCTTGTCAAAGGATAAAATGTAAAAAGGAAAGGTGGAGATCACCATGACTCTTATGTAAGGTCGAAGATGAAAGTAAAAGATAGGCCCTTCGCAAAGGGAAGCAGAGGTTGTTATGCGCTTTTATGATTGGATGCACGAAATCTTAATGCAAAAGAACGTCACTTTATATTGCCACTTGTGATATGGACCTTTATTATGTAGTCTGTTGCTTTTATTTCTTCCATATCACAAGATCGTATAAAGCTTATTTTCTCCCAAAATAATAAGTCATACATGCTTAGAGAGCAATTTTTATTGCTTGCACCGATGACAACTTACTTGAAGGATCTTACTCAATCCATAGGTAGATATGGTGGACTCTCATGGCAAAACTGGGTTTAGGGATATTTGGAAACACAAGTAGTATCTCTACTTGGTGCGAAGAAATTGGCTAGCATGAGAGGGAAAGGCAAGCTCAGCATGTTGGATGATCCATGACAATATAATTTATCTCAGATGTAAGAAAACATGACCCATTATGTTGTCTTCCTTGTCCAACGTCAACTCTTAGCATGTCATACTTTAATGAGTGCTCACAATCATAAAAGATGTCCAAGATAGTATATTTATATGAGAACCTCTCTTTCTTTATTACTTCCTATTAATTGCAATGATGACCAAAACTATGTTTGTCAACTCTTAACAACTTTTATTCATCATACTCTTTATATGGGAGCTCATTACTTTCTATAAGATCCATATGATCTCTTTGTTTCTTTTTATTCTTTCTCTTTTTATTTTATTCCCTCAAGATCATAGCAAAATAATCAAGCCCTTGACTCAACAGTAATCTTTATTATATAGCTCACGGACTCGATTACATAGAGGGATCATAAAGCAAAACTCACAACTAGATCATACTAAAACTTTATTCTACTAGATCAAGATATTGCCAAAAGGATCGAACTAAGAAAAAACGGTAAAGATAAAAGTGATGATAGTGATACGTTACAGGGGCACTCCCCCAAGCTTGGCAGTTGCCAAGGGGAGTGCCCATACCAGATACTCAGTTCTTCTTTGTTGGTGAAGAAGGTGGAGTTGTTAATGATGGATAGTCGCACATCGAGCGTAGGAGGTCCTCCAACTTGCAGATAATGCCCTTGAGCACGATGATATGATCCTTCAACAAAATATTTTCACGTGTGAGATACTTGTTTTGTATACGGGTGAGGGAGTCCTGGATTAGGGGGTGTCCGGATGGCCGGACTATACCTTCAGCCGGACTCCTGGACTATGAAGATACAAGATTGAAGACTTCATCCCGTGTTCGGAAGGGACTTTCCTTGGCGTGGAAGGCAAGCTTGGCGATACGGATATGCAGATCTCCTACCATTGTAACCGACTTTGTGTAACCCTAACCCTCTCGTCTATATAAACCGGAGGGTTTTAGTCCGTAGGACAACATACACAACAACAATCATACCATATGCTAGCTTCTAGGGTTTAGCCTCTCCGATCTCGTGGTAGATCTACTCTTGTACTACCCATATCATCAATATTAATCAAGCAGGACGTAGGGTTTTACCTCCATCGAGAGGGCCCGAACCTAGGTAAAACTTCATGTCCCTTGCCTCCTATTACCATCCGGCCTAGACGCACAGTTCGGGACCCCCTACCCGAGATCCGCCGGTTTTGACACCGACATTGGTGCTTTTATTGAGAGTTCCTCTGTGTCATCGCCGTCAGGCTCGATGGCTCCTATGATCATCAATAGCGATGCAGTCCAGGGTGAGACCTTCCTCCCTGGACAGATCTTCATCTTCGGCAGCTTCGCACTGCGGGCCAATTTACTTGGCCATCTGGAGCAGATCGAAAGCTACGCCCCTGGCCGTCAGGTCAGATTTGGAAGTTTAAACTACACGGCTGACATCCGCGGGGACTTGATCTTCGATGGATTTGAGCCACTGCCGAGCGCGCCGCACTGTCATGACGAGCACGATCTAGCTCTGCCGCTGAACAGTGCCCTGGAGCCCGCACCCGCATCGGCTTCGACCCTTAATTCGGAGCCAACTGCGCCGATCGAGGACGGGTGGTTGGACACCGCCTCGAGGGCTACGATCCCAACAGCGATCGAGCCGAACACTAGCCCCGCACTCCGCGAAACCCATGACTCCAAGGAGACGGACTCCTCTCCGAACTCCGAATCCCTCGCGCCCCTGCCGACCGAATCCGATCGGGCGCCGATCATGGAGTTTACTACCGCGGACATCTTTCAGCACTCGCCTTCCGGCGATATTCTAAAGACACTAAAGTCTCTCTCTTTATCAGGAGAGCCTTGGCCGGACATGGTCAGCAAGGTTGGGATACGGACGATGAAGAAATTCAAAGCCCACCCACCACCCACTTTGTAGCCACTGTCGACGATTTAACCGACATGCTCGACTTCGACTCCAAAGACATCGACGGTATGGACACCGATGCAAGAGACGATGAAGAACCAGCGCCTATCGGGCCCTGGAAAGCCACCTCGTCATATGACATATACATGGTGGACACCCCAAAAGAAGGAGATGGTGATGGAACAGTGGAGGATGACCCCTCCAAGAAACAGCCTAAGCGCCGGCGTCAGCGGCGCCGCTCAAAATCCCGCCAAAACAAATACGGCGATTCCAGCACAGGAGATAATAATACTCCGGAGAGTGCCAAAGAAAACCCCCTCCAGCAAGATTCAGCACAGGAGGATGGAGAAACCAGCCCTCATGAGAGAGCGGCAGACAGAGAGGTCGAGGAAGATAATCATATGCCTCCCTCCGAAGAAGAGGCAAGCCTCGACGACGATGAATTCGTCGTGCTAGAGGATCCCGTCGAGCAAAAGCGTTTTCAATGCAGGCTTATGGCCACGGCAAGAAGCCTCAAGAAAAAATAGCAACAGCTTAGAGCTGATCAAGATTTGCTAGTCGACAGATGGACTGAAGTCCTTGCGGCCGAAGAGCATAAACTCGAACGCCCCTCCAAGAGCTACCCAAAGCGCAGGTTGCTACCCCGATTAGAGGAGGAAGGACTTGATACGGCCGACCGGCCACCTCGTGGCCGCGACAGAGAGGCCTCTCGGCCCTCCACTCAAGCCGCACCCCGTACCAAGGCATGGGAAAATGCACCAGACCTGCGAGATACGTTGGAGGACAAGGCAAGGCAAACAAGATCGATCTATGGATCGCGTGGGCGCCCCACGACTCGAGACAATAACCGTCATGCTGGACATAAATCCGGTAGGGCCGAACACAATAGACAAAGCTCATTGGTGCTACGTCGTGATATAGCCTAGTACAGAGGCGCCGCACACCCACTATGCTTCACAGACGAAGTAATGGATCATCAAATCCCTGAGGGTTTCAAACCCGTAAACATCGAATCATATGATGGCACAACAGATCCTGCGGTATGGATCGAGGATTATCTCCTTCATATCCACATGCCCCGCGGCGATGATCTCCACGCCATCAAATACCTCCCACTCAAGCTTAAAGGACCAGCTCGGCATTGGCTTAACAGCTTGCCAGCAGGATCAATCAGTTGTTGGGAGGACCTGGAAGCCGCATTCCTCGACAATTTCCAGGGCACTTATGTGCGACCACCAGACGCTGATGACCTAAGCCACGTAATTCAGCAGCCAGAGGAATCGGCTAGGCAATTCTGGACACGGTTCCTAACAAAGAAAAATCAAATAGTCGACTTTCCGGACGCAGAGGCCTTAGTAGCCTTCAAGCACAATATCCGCGACGAGTGGCTTGCCCGGCACCTAGGACAGGAAAAGCCGAAGTCTATGGCAGCCCTCATGACACTTATGACCCGCTTTTGCGCGGGAGAAGACAGCTGGCTTGCTCGTAGCAACAATATGACCAAGAACCCTGGTAATTCGGATACCAGGGACAGCAGTGGCAGGTCGCGTCGCAACAAGCAGAAGTGCCGCATTAATGGCGACAATGATGAGGATACGGCAGTTAATGCCAGATTCAGAGGCTCTAAATCCGGTCAGCGGAAAAAGCCATTCAAGAGGAATCCTAGGGGCCCGTCCAGTTTGGACCGAATACTCGACCGCTTGTGCCAGATACATGGCACCCCCGAAAAGCCGGCCAATCACACCAACAGGGATTGTTGGGTGTTCAAGCAAGCAGGCAAGTTAAATGCTGAAAATGAAGACAAGGGGCTGCATAGCGATGACGACGAGGAGCCCCGGCCGCCGAACAACAGTGGACAGAAGGGTTTTCCCCCACAAGTGCGTACGGTGAACATGATATACGCAACCCACGTCCCCAAAAGAGAGCGGAAGCGCGCGTTAAGGGACGTATACGCGGTAGAGCCAGTCGCCCCAAAGTTCAACCCATGGTCCTCCTGCCCGATCACCTTTGATCGAAGGGACCAACCCACTAGCATCCGTCATGGCGGATTCGCCGCATTGGTTCTAGACCCAATTATTGACGGATTTCATCTCACTAGAGTCCTTATGGACGGCGGCAGCAGCCTGAACCTGCTTTACCAGGATACAGTGCGGAAAATGGGCATAGATCCCTTGAGGATTAAGCCCACCAAAACGACCTTTAAAGGCGTAATACCAGGTGTAGAGGCCAACTGTACAGGCTCAGTCACACTTGAAGTGGTCTTAGGATCTCCGGATAATTTCCGAAGCGAGGAGTTAATCTTCGACATAGTCCCATTCCGCAGTGGCTATCACGCACTGCTCGGGCGAACCGCATTCGCCAAGTTCAATGCGGTACTGCACTACGCATACCTTAAGCTCAAAATGCCAGGCCCTCGAGGAGTAATTATGGTCAATGGAAACACCGAACGCTCCCTCCGAACGGAGGAGCACACGGCAGCCCTTGCAGCGGAAGTACAAAGCAGCCTCTCCAGGCAGTTCTCCAGTCCGGCCACTAAACGACCGGACACCATCAAGCGCGCCCGGAGTAACCTACAACAAGACCGCCTGGCATGATCCGAGCAGGCGTAGCAATGCAGCCCCAACCCCAGCCCTCGCAAAAAGGCGACACCAGTGCTTCGCGTACATAACTACGCTCTAGAAATACCATGGGTATAGGGGGAGGGGCACCATCACGGCACGCCCAAAACACGGCTTAAACAGCACCAGGGGCTGCCGATTTTTTAATTTTCTCTTACTTTCAGGACTCCACTCTTCGGAAGGCCTGTTCGGCAGTTCAATTGCCGCACAAACGATGCAAGAACCAGGGAAGCAGACAAGCCATGCCGCATTACAGAACTCCCAGGTGGTCTCTATCACGAGCAGTATACGTGTTTCGCATACCATTCCGCAGCCTGCCCCTGGAACGGACATGTTAAATAGTCCAACCTTTTTCTTATCGCATTATTTGTATCGTTCTTCTTTGATCGCAGCCCTTTTTAATAAACAATGCATAGCTTTTGTCTATTTTTGCATTACTCTTTTTCTGTAAATATATGTTCCTTAACGACATGTTGCACCCGTACACTTCGGTACGGCCAAAATACGCCAGGGGCTTTAGTACCCCTCAATATGGTGTGAGAAGTCCGAACACTTTAACAAGTGCGGCACCCCGAACTTATAGCATTATATGCATTGGCTCCGAATCATGTCTTGGGTCAATAGTTGGGTTTGCCCGGCTCCTATGTTTTGGTGCCTTACATTCCGCTATATTGGCTAAGGTAGCACTAGGAGAACCACTGCGATTGTGCCCCAATTGAGCAAGGCCGAGCACCTCAGTGGAGAAAGCTAAAACTGACTGTCATGATGAAGCGAGAGTTGGTTGAGAGGTTTTTTCGAGTCCTTAAAGACTTATGCCGCTTAGAGGGAGGAGTCGGCTCTGTCCGGCCAAGGCGTGGATAGCGCCCCGAACTCGGTCTTCCGAATACTAGGGGCTTCGCCAAAATTTAAAATTATAGAATTCTATGGCTAAGTGAGAGTTTTCACGCATTATAGTCCGATTGCCTTGTTCATTGGGCTGAGCGCCTCCCTCGAAGGACCCAAACATGGGAAAAGAGCGCTCAGGTTTATCCCCAAACACCCCAGCACTAGCGGCACGGGGGCAGAAGCCGACGACTCGCCATCTCTCAGAATTGATAAACAGCTGCACATAAGGTAATATTTTAAATTCCAACGGCATTGCTTAGTGCATATGAACAAGTTTTCAGCGCACAGGACAAAACGAGCGAGTTTTACTCAAAATTACATCCCTGGGACATTCATCCGTCACAAGGCAGGCACCCTTCAGAACATCCTTATAATAATTCTCGGACTTGCGATTCTCTTTCCCCGGCGGTGGCCCGTCCTTAACAAGCTTCTCAGCATCCAGCTTGCCCGAGTGCACCTTAGCATGGGCAAGGGCCCTACGGGCACCTTCAATGCAGATGGAGCGCTTGACGACTTCGAGCCTTGGACAGGCCTCCACCAGCTGCCGCACCAGCCTGAAATAGCTCCCAGGCAGAGCCTCTCTAGGCCACAGCCGAACTATGAGGCCCTTCATGGCTTGTTCGGCCGCCTTGTGGAGCTCGACTAGTTGCTTCATCTGGTCGCTCAGGGGCACGGGGTGTCCGGCCTTAGCATACTGAGACCAGAACACCTTCTCTGTCGAGCTGCCCTCCTCAGCTCGATAGAATGTGGTGGCATCGGACACGCTCCGGGGAAGATCTGCGAACGCTCCTGGAGAGCTCCGGATTCGGGTAAGTAACAAGTAACTCACGCTTATGTGAATGCCTTACCGGTCGCTGTCTTCTTCACCTCATCCAACTCCTGGAGGGTCTTCTGGGATTCGGCCTTGGCAGAAATGGCATTTTCAATAGCCGCCGCGAGCTCGGACGCTCGCGTCTTTGAGTCAAGCTCCAAACTCTCATGTTTTTTCATGAGAACCTGGAGCTCTTGCCACACCTTGCCAACCTGGGCCTCATACTTCTCCCGCTCGGTGCGCTCTGTGGCCGCCCTCTTCTCGGCCTCGAGCAGCGCTTGCTTAAGGGTCGCCACCTCAGACGTGGCCCCTACAATAGCCACGATAATCCTGTCATTTTTTGCAAGTGCACCTTTTTATATATATTTAAACAAGGTATTTCTTACCTTCATTATCCTCGAGCTGCTTCTTGGCATGCCCGAGCTCTTTCTTGGACCGCTCGAGGTTCCGCTTTAGCGTGTCCACTTCCGCAGTCAGTGCGGCGGACGCAAGTAGAGAAGCCTGCATACGCATATTGACTATTTTTTGTTAGACTCCTGCGAATTCTATTTGATCCTCTATTCGGCTTTTCTTCCCGAACGCCAAACAGAGCATCAGGGGCTACTGTCTATGAAGTAATATTATTTACACATTCTTTACTTACCTCAAAGCCTGTTAAAAGGCTAGTACAAGCTTCAGTCAGTCCGCTCTTGGCGGACTGAACCTTCTGGACCACCGCACTCATAATGGTGCGGTGCTCCTCGTCGATGGAGGCACCTTGGAGCGCCTCCAATAGATTGTCCGGCGCCTCCGGTTGGACGGGAGTCACCGGCACGGTGGGCTTGCTCTTCTTGGAAGGAGGTCCCCCGCCGGACTCTGGAACCTTTGAAGTTTCTGGAGCGGTGTCCGGCCTAGAGCCGGACTTGGAGCCCTGGGGGGTTTTATCCCCTTTACTCTCGGAGTCCGGAAGGTCGCCTAGCGGCGCCTCCAGGACCACCTCCTCCCGGCTTGGAACCTGTTGAGACAACACTTCGGCGTCGTCCGCAGGGCGAGGGGAGGAAGCCGTCGGAAGCGAATTCACATCCGACGAGTCCAGTGAACCGCTCGACGATGCGTCGAGCCGGTCTTTGGGTGGGCTGCATAATCACATTTGACATATGGGAAAGCTGCGCAATAAAGGAAAACTATGAATTACTCTGGTATCCGGATACTTACGATTTGCCAGGGGCTTGGCCCTGAGCGGCCACTCTTCTCCGCCATTGTCGGCGTCGGTGGAGTAGTCCGGGGGAAGGGTTCTCCCCTTCTTGGACCCTCCGGCCTCCCAGAGAGGGCGGCCTTCCTTTTCTTCTCTCCTCCCGCTGGAGGGGGAGAGGTCTCTTCTTCTTCCTCCTCGTCTTCACGGGAGGAATGCGCCTCGGAGCCATCGGATGATGCACCCGACACCTCCTGGCGCCGGGCACTCTTTCGAGTCCCCGTGGCCTTCTTCTCCGGCACCACATAGGGTGCCGGAACCAGCAGCTTCGCCAAGCGGGCATCGGCTGGGTCTTCGGGCAAAGGAGCCGGACAGTCGATCTGTCCGGACTTCTCCTTCCAACTCTGTCAAAGGTAAGGGAGCTTAGATCCCACATTGAGTTAAACTATGGAAAACTAATACCCTGTAAAAGGTACAAACAACTTACCGTGCTAACATGACGCTGCGCGCTGAATCCACGATCCTTGGTAGCAGATGTGGGAGCCTCGGCGCCCTTGAAAAGCACCTTCCAGGCATCTTCGTACGTCGTGTCGAAGAGCCTTCTCAGAGTTCGGTGCTGCGCCGGGTTGAACTCCCACAGATTGAAGGCCCGTTGTTGACATGGGAGGATCAGGCGGATGAGCATAACCTGGACTATGTTGACGAGCTTGAGCTGCTTGTCCACCAGGGTTTGGATGCATGTTTGCAGTCCAGTCACCTCTCCTCTGCTGCCCCACGACAGGCCCGTCTCTTTCCAGGACGTGAGCCGCATTGGGGGTCCAGACCGGAACTCGGGGGCTGCGACCCACTCAGGGTCGCACGGCTGGTGATGTAAAACCACCCCGATTGCCACCCCTTCAGGGTCTCCACAAAGGAGCCCTCGAGCCATAAGACGTTGGGCATCTTGCCCACCATGGCACCTCCGCACTTCGCCTGGTTGTCGCGCACCACCTTCGGCTTGACATTGAAAGTCTTGAGCCATAGGCTGAAATGGGGGCGGATGCAGAGGAAAGCCTCGCACACGATGATAAACGCCGAGATATTGAGGATGAAGTTCGGGGCCAGATCATGGAAATCCAGGCCGTAGTAGAACATGAGTCCCCGGACGAATGGGTGGATCGGAAAGCCCAGTCCGCGGAGGAAGTGGGGAAGGAACACTACCCTCTCATGGGGCCTTGGGGTGGGGAGGAGCCGCCCCTTTTCGGGAAGCCGGTACGCGATGTCGTTAGACAAGTATCCAGCCTTCCTCGGTTTTTTGATGTGTCCCTCTGCGACGGAGGAGACCATCCACTTGCCTCCCGCTCCGGACATGGCTGGAGAAGGTTGAGGTGGGGAGTGCGGACTTGGGCGCTGGAGCTTGAGTGCGCGAGAATGGATAGGCAAAGGAGGAAGAAGGCGTAGGTGAAAAGGTGGATCCTTATCCCCTTATATGGGTGGACGCAAATACGTGTCCCCACCAGCCTGGTAAAACTCGCTTATCTCCAAGCGCCGTAATCAATGGCGCAGTTGGGTTACCCACGCCCGTATTGATGAGAATCCCAGAATAAGGGGACACGATCTCCGCTTTAACAAGACGTGCCAAGGAAACCGCCTCGCATGACGTGCTGAGGTGGGATAATAAAATGACTCGGATAAAGGCTTGGTCATGGTGTGTCACACTACGGAATACGTCAGCAGATTAGATTTGTGTAAATATTATTCTCTCTATGGCAATATGTGGAAACTTATTTTGCAGAGCCGGACACTACCTTTGTGTTCAAAATCTTCTATGAAGTACTTGGAGGAGGAACCCGCCTTGCAATGCCGAAGACAATCTGCGCGCCAGACTCGTCGTCATTGAAGCCTGGTTCAGGGGCTACTGAGGGAGTCCTAGATTAGGGGGTGTCCGGATGGCCGGACTATACCTTCAGCCGGACTCCTGGACTATGAAGATACAAGATTGAAGACTTCGTCCCGTGTCCGGAAGGGACTTTCCTTGGCGTGGAAGGCAAGCTTGGCGATACGGATATGCAGATCTCCTACCATTGTAACCAACTTTGTGTAACCCTAACCCTCTCCGCTGTCTATATAAACCGGAGGGTTTTAGTCCATAGGACAACATACACAACAACAATCATACCATAGGCTAGCTTCTAGGTTTAACCTCTCTGATCTCATGGTAGATCTACTCTTGTACTACCCATATCATCAATATTAATCAAGCAGGATGTAGGGTTTTACCTCCATAGAGAGGGCCCGAACCTGGGTAAAACTTCGTGTCCCTTGCCTCCTGTTACCATCCGGCCTAGACGCACAGTTCGGGACCCCCTACCTGAGATCCGCCGGTTTTGACACCGACAACGGGCTAACTCAATCATCTTGAAAGCCTCGATCTCAGTTGGGGTAAGAAGATTGTGATCAAGTTGAAGGATGTCTTCTGCTGCCGGAACTTGGTCCTCCGTGGTCTTCTTGATCCCTTCATCCTTGTTGATCTCCATAGGTTCTTCCCTCTTCAGCTCTATCTTCATTAGCCAAGCATGGTTGTCACCATTGTTGTAGGAGGGAGACGACATAATGCATGGCCTTGACAACCCTGACAGAAAATAGCTCGAAACACAGACAAGAGATATTTGCATGATACGGTGGTCAAAACCTTTGGGAGATTATATAATGAATTTTTACCGACCAAAAGAAGTATCGTGCAAGAAAACGGAGTCCGGAGAGCACATGAGGTGCCCACGAGGCAGGGGGTGCGCCTAGGGGGGTAGGGCGCGCCTCCCACCCTCGTGGAAGCCCCGTGTATTTTCCGGTCTACTTCTTATTTTCCTATTTTATTAAATATTCCAAAACGGAGAAATATTTCCATTAGAACTGTTTTGGAGTCGGTTTACTTACTGTACCACATACCTATTCCTTTTCGGAGTCTGAAACATTCTGGAAAGTGTCCCTTATGTATTCATCCGGGGTTACAGTTTCAATAATATTAGTTTCAACATTTATAGGATTACCTGATATATAATGTTTAATTCTTTGACTGTTCACCACCCTCGGATTTGTGCCTTCGAAGTTGTTGATTTTTATGGCACTGGAACGATAGACCTCCTAGATAACGTAAGGACCTTCCCATTTAGAGAGAAGTTTGCCTGCAAAAGATCTTAAACGGGAGTTGAATAGCAATACATAATCACCTACATTGAACTCACGCTTTTGTACCCTTTTATCATGCCATCTTTTAACTTTTTCTTTAAATAGCTTGGCATTTTCATAAGCTTGGGTTCTCCATTCATCAAGTGAGCTAATGTCAAATAATCTCTTCTCACTGGCAAGTTTGAAATCATAATTGAGCTCCTTAATGGCCCAATATGCCTTATGTTCTAGTTCAAGAAGTAAGTGACATGCTTTACCATAAACCATTTTATACAGAGACATACCCATAGGATTTTTATATGAAGTTCTATAGGCCCATAATGCATCATCAAGTTTCTTGGACCAATTCTTTCTAGATCTATTAACAGTCTTTTGCAAAATTAATTTGAGCTCTCTGTTACTCAATTCTACTTGACCACTAGACTGTGGGTGATATGGAGATGCAATTCTATGATTAACGTCATACTTAGCAAGCATTTTACGAAAGGCACCATGAATAAAATGTGAACCACCATCAGTCATTAAATATCTAGGGACTCCAAACCTCGGGAAAATAACTTCTTTAAGCATCTTAATAGAGGTGTTATGATCTGCACTACTAGTTGGAATAGCTTCTACCCACTTAATAATGTAATCAACAGCAACTAAAATATGTGTATACCCATTAGAGGAAGGAAATGGTCCCATATAATCAAAGCCCCTAACATCAAATGGTTCAATAACAAGTGAATAATTCATAGGCATTTCTTGACGTCTACTAATATTACCAATTCTTTGACATTCATCACAAGACAAGACAAACTTACGGGCATCCTTGAAGAGAGTAGGCCAATAAAAACCGGATTGCAATACCTTGTGTGCAGTTCTATCTCCAGCATGGTGTCCTCCATAAGCCTCGGAGTGACACTTGCATAGGATTTGTTCCTGTTCATGCTAAGGTACAAAACGTCTAATAACACCATCTACTCCTTCTTTATAAAGATGTGGGTCATCCCAAAAGTAATGTCTTAAATCATAGAAGAACTTTTTCTTTTGCTAGTATGTGAAACTAGGTGGTATAAATTTAGCAACAATATAATTCGCATAATAAACATACCATGGAGTAGTACGAGAAGCATTTATGACATTTAGTTGTTCATCAAGAAAGCTATCATCAATAGGTAGTGGGTCATCACGAACATTATCTAACCTAGACAAGTTGTCTGCAATGGGGTTCTCAGCTCCCTTTCTATCAATAATATGTAAATCAAATTCTTGTAGCAGAAGAACCCATCTAATAAGTCTAGGTTTAGCATCTTTATTTTCCATAAGGTATTTAATAGCAGCATGATCAGTGTGAATGGTTACTTTAGAATCAACAATATAAGGTCTGAACTTATCACAAGCAAATACAACTGCTAAAAATTCTTTTTCGGTGGTAGCATAATTTCTCTGGGCATTGTCTAGAGTTTTACTAGCATATTGAATAACATTTAATTTCTTATCAACTCTTTGCCCTAGAACAGCACCAACAGCATAATCACTAGCATCAGACATAATTTCAAAGGGTAAATTCCAATCAGGTGGCTGAACAATTGGTGCAGAAATTAATGCTTTCTTAAGTATTTCAAATGCTTCTACACAATCATCATCAAAGACAAAAGGAATATCTTTTTGTGATAGGTTAGTCAGAGGCCGAGAAATTTTTGAGAAGTCCTTAACGAACCTTCTATAAAAACCGGCGTGACCGAGGAAGCTTCTTATACCTTTAATGTCCTTGGGACATGACATATTTTCAATAGCATCAACTTTAGCTTTGTCAACTTCAATACCTCTTTCAGAAATTTTATGTCCCAAGACAATACCATCGTTGACCATAAAGTGGCATTTCCCCCAATTCAAGACAAGATTAGTTTCTTCACATCTCTGCAAAACTCGATCAAGGTTGCTTAAGCAATCATCAAAAGAGGATCCATAAACGGAGAAATCGTCCATGAAAACCTCACATATCTTTTCACAAAAGTCAGAGAATATAGCCATCATGCATCTTTGAAAGGTAGCAGGTGCATTACATAAACCAAAAGGCATACGTCTATAAGCAAAAGTATCGAAGGGCAAGTAAAAGTGGTCTTTGATTGATCATCAGCTAATACAGGTATTTGAGAGAAGCCAGAGTAACCATCTAGAAAGCAAAAATGTGTATGTTTGGATAATATTTCTAGCATTTGATCAATAAAAGGCAAGGGATAATGATCTTTTTTAGTAGCCTTATTTAATTTGCGGAAATCAATTACCATCCTATAACCTGTAATAATTCTTTGCGGAATCAATTCATCTTTATCATTAGGAACAACGGTAATACCTCCCTTCTTAGAGACACAATGGACAGGACTTACCCACTGACTATCAGCAACGGGATAAATTATACCTGCCTCAAGGAGCTTTAATATTTCCTTTCTTACCACTTCTTTCATCTTAGGATTCAGCCGTCGTTGATGATCAATAACTGGTTTGGCATCTTCCTCCAAATTTTTTTTGTGTTGACATAGAGTGGAACTAATGCCCTTAAGATCATCAAGAGTACATCCAATAGCAGCGCGGTGCTTCTTCGGAGTTTTCAATAATTTATCTTCCTCCTTCTCTGAAAGGTTAACACTAATAATAACATGATATATTCTCTTTTCATCAAGATAAGCATATTTAAGAGTATCAGGTAATGGTTTAAGCTCAAACACGAGATCACCCTTGGGTGGAGGAGGATCCCCTAGGATTTCAACAGGCAAGTTGTGTTTTAGAATAGGTCCATGTTTAAAGAATACTTCATCTATTTCCCTTCTTTCATTCATAAACATATCATTTTCATGGTCTAGCAAGTATTGTTCCAATGGATCAGTAGGAGGCATGACAATAGAAGCAAGACCAATAATTTCATCTTTACTAGGCAATTCTTTATCATGGGGTTGTCTATGAAATTTAGAAAAATTAAACTCATGAGATATAACCCCTAAACCACAGAGACAATATCCTTATTGCAATCTATCTTAGCATTGACAGTATTCAAGAAGGGTCTACCAAATATAATGGGACAAAAGCTATCTTGTGGGGAACCAAGAACAAGAAAATCAGTAGGATATTTAGCCTTCCCACACAAGACCTCAACGTCTCTAACAATCCCAATTGGTGAAATAGTATCCCTATTAGCAAGCTTAATGGTAACATCAATACCTTCTATTTCAGCTGGTGCAATATCATGCATAATTTCATTGTATAAGGAAATAGGTATTGCACTGGCACTAGCACCCATCTCACATAAGCCATGATAACAATGATCTCCTATTTTAACAGAAATAACAGGCATGCCTACGACAGGTCTATGTTTATCTTTAGCACCAGGTTTAGCAATTCTAGAAGTCTCATCACAGAAGTAAATAACATGCCCATCAATATTATCGTCCAAGAGATCTTTAACCATATCAACATTAGGTTCAACTTTAACTTGCTCAGGGGGTTTAGGTGTCTTAATATTACTTTTGTTGACCACAGTTGAATCTTTAGCATGATTCTTTATTCTAACAGGGAAAGGTGGTTTCTCAACATAAGTAGTAGGAACAATAGGATCATTATAAGTGATAGTCTTTTATTCAACTTTAATAGGTGCAACTACTTTAATTCTATGGAAGGATGATATTTAAACCACTTATCCTTAGGGAGATCAATATAAGTAGAAAAAGATTCACAGAAAGAAGCTACTATCTCAGAGTCAAGTCCATATTTAGTGCTAAACTTATGGAAAATATCGGTATCCATAAAAGATTTAAGCAGTACGAACAACAGGATCATTATAAGTGATAGTCTTTTCTTCAACTTTAATAGGTGCAACTACTTTTACTTCAATGGGAGGATTATTTTTAAACCACTTCTCCTTGGGGAGATCAACATGAGTAGCAAAGGATTCACAGAAAGGAGCTACTATCTCAGAGTCAAGTCCATATTTAGTGCTAAATTTACGGAAAACATCTGTATCCATAAAAGATATAACACAATCAAACTTAGGTGTTATACCTGACTCCTTACCTTCTTGAGATCCCAATCTTCAGAGTTGCATTTAATTCTCTCCAATAAATTCCATTTGTATTCGATAGTCTTCATCATAAAGGAACCAGTACAAGAAGTATCGAGCATGGAGCGATTGTTGTCAGAAAGCCAAGCATAAAAATTTTGAATAATCATTTATCTTGAGAGCTCATGATTGGGGCATGAATATAAGATTGACTTAAGCCTCCCCCAAGCTTGAGCGATGCTTTCTCCTTCGCGAGGCCAAAAATTATATATATAATTACGATCACGATGAACAAGATGCATAGGATAAAACTTCTGATGGAATTCCAATTTCAACCGTTTGTAGTCCCATGATCCCATATCATCACATAGCCTATACCATGTCAATGCATCTCCCTTCAAAGATAAAGGGAAGACCTTCTTCTTTATAACATCATCGGGCATACCTGCAAGCTTAAATAATCCACAAACTTCATCCACATAGATTAAGTGTAAGTCGGGATGCAATGTCCCATCTCCTGCAAAAGGATTAGCTAGCAGTTTCTCTATCATACCCGAAGGAATTTCAAAGTAAACATTTTCATTTTCAGTACGTTGAGTAGGTTGAGGAGAAACTATTTGCTCTACCGGTCGGGTGAAGATACCCCGAACAAGCCCCTCAAAAGATTACTTTCCATAGTAACAAGTGACAGTAAATTTCAGCACACTGTATAAATTTTTCCTTATCAAATTCCACCTACCAAAGGCGCTTCACTCCCCGGAAACGGCGCCAGAAAAGAGTCTTGATGACCCACAAGTGTAGGGGATCTATCATAGCTTTTCGATAAGTAAGAGTGTCGAACCCAACGAGGAGCAGAAGGAAATGATTAGAAGTTTTCAGTAAGGTATTCTCTGCAAGCACTGAAATTATCGGTAACAGGTAGTTTTGTGATAAGGTAATTTGTAACGAGTAGCAAGTAATAAAAGTAACTAAGGTGCAGCAAGATGGCCCAATCCTTTTTATAGTAAAGGACAGGCCTGGACAAACTCTTATATGATGTAAAGAGCCCCCGACGACACATGGGAATTATCGTCAAGCTAGTTTTCAACACGATCATATGATTCGTGTTCGGTACTTTGATAATCTGATATGTGGGTGGACCGGTGCTTGGATACTGTCCTTACTTGGACACGCATCCCACTTATGATTAACCCCTATTGCAAGCATCCGCAACGACAACAGAAGTATTAAGGTAAACCTAACCATAGCATGAAACATATGGATCCAAATCATCCCCTTACGAAGCAACACATAAACTAGGGTTTAAGCTTCTGTCACTCTAGCAACCCATCATCTACTTATTACTTCCCAATGCCTCCCTCTAGGCCCAAACAATGGTGAAGTGCCATGTAGTCGACGTTCACATGACACCACTAGAGGGATGACAACATACATCTCATCAAAATATCGAACGAATACCAAATTCACATGACTACTAATAGCAAGACTTCTCCCATGTCCTCAGGAACAAACGTAACTACTCACAAATCATATTCATGTTCATAATCAAAGGGGTATTAATATGCATAATGGATCTGAACATATGATCTTCCACCAAGTAAACCAACTAGCATCAACTACAAGGAGTAATCAACACTACTAGCAACCCACAAGTACAAAACTGAGGTTTGGATACAAAGATTGGATACAAGAGATGAACTAGGGTTTGAGAGGAGATGGTGCTGGTGAAGATGTTGATGGAGATTGACCCCCTCCCAATGAGAGGATCGTTGGTGATGATTTCCCCCTCCCGGAGGGAAGTTTCCCCGGCAGAACAGCTCCGCCAGAGCCCTAGATTGGTTCCGCCAAGGTTCCGCCTCGTGGCGGCGGAGTCTCGTCCCGAAAGCTTGCTTATGATTTTTTACTCAACGAAAGACTCCATATAGCAGAAGATGGGCATCGGAGGGCCACCAGGGGGCCCACGAGGTAGGGGGGCGCGCCCCCCACACTCGTGGCCAGGGTGTGGCCCCCCTCTAGAACTTCTTGCACTCATTATTTTTTATATATTCTAGAAATAACTTCCGTGAAGTTTCAGGACTTTTGTAGCTGTGCAGAATAGGTCTCTAATATTTGCTCCTTTTCCAGCCTAGAATCCCAGCTGCCGGCATTCTCCCTCTTTATGTAAACCTTGTAAAATAAGAGAGAATAGGCATAAGTATTGTGACATAATTCGTAATAATAGCCCATAATGCAATAAATATCGATATAAAAGCATGATGCAAAATGGACGTATCAAATCTCCATCAACATCTTCAACAACACCATCTCCTCTCAAACCCTAGTTCATTTCTTGTGTTCAATCTTGTTACCGGAACTATAGATTGGTGCTTGTGGGTGACTAGTAGTGTTGATCACATCTTGTAGTTGATTACTATATGGTTTATTTGGTGGAAGATTATACGTTCAGATCCAATATGCTATTTAATACCCCTATGATCTTGAGCATGATTATCGTTTGTGAGTAGTTACTTTTGTTCTTGAGGTCACAGGAGAAATCATGTTGCAAGTAATCACGTGAACTTGATATGTGTTTGATATTTTGATAGTATGTATGTTGTGATTCCCTTAGTGGTGTCATGTGAATGTCGACTACATGACACTTCACCATATTTGGGCCTAAGGGAATGCATTGTGGAGTACCAATTAGATGGTGGGTTGCGAGAGTGATAGAAGCTTAAACCCCAGTTTATGCGCTATTCCGTAAGGGACTGATTGGATCCAAAAGTTTAATGCTACAGTTAGAATTTATTCTTAATACTTTTCTCGTAGTTGCGGATGCTTGCGGGAGGGTTAATAATTAGTAGGAGGTTTTTTGAAGTAAGAACAGCACCTAAGCACCGGTCCACCCACATATCAAATTATCAAAGTACCGAACACCAATTAAGACAACATGATGAAAGTGACTAGATGAAAATCTCATGTACCCTCAAGAACGCTTTGCTTATCTTAAGAGACCATTTTGGCTTGTCCTTTGCCTCAAAAGGATTGGGCTACCTTGTTGCACTTTTGTTACTACTATCGTTACTTTCTCGTTACAAATTACCTTGCTATCAAACTACTCTGTTACTTACAATTTCAGCACTTGCAGACATTACCTTGCTGAAAACCACTTGTCATTTCCTTCTGCTCCTCGTTGGGTTTGACACTCTTACTTATCGAAAAGAGCTATAATTGATCCCCTATAATTGTGGGTCATCAAGGCTATTTTTTGGCACCGTTGCCGGGGAGTGAAGCTCCTTTGGTAAGTGGAATTTGGTAAGGAAACATCTATATAGTGTGCTTAAATTTACTATCACTTGTTACTATGGAAAACAATCCTTTGAGGGGTTTGTTCGGGGTATCTTCACCTCGACCTGAACCACAATTAGCTACCCCTCAACCTATTGCACCTAATGAAAATATTGAATATGAAATTCCTTCAGGTATGATAGAACAACTGCTAGCTAATCCTTATGTAGGAGATGGAACCGAACATCCTGATATGCACTTGATATATGTAGAACAAATTTGTGGATTGTTGAAGCTTGCAGGTTTACCCAGAGATGATGTCATGAAGAAGGTTTTCCCTTTATCTTTGAAGGGTAAAGAATTGGCATTGTATAGGCTATGCGATGATATTGGATCTTGGAATTGGAATCAATTGAAATTGGAGTTCCACCAAAAAATTTATCCTATGCATCTAGTTCATCATGATCGGAATTATATATATAATTTTTGGCCTCGTGAAGGAGAAAGTATCGCTCTAGCTTGGGGAGGCTTCAGTCAATGTTATATTCATGCCCCAATCATGACTCTCAAGAGAAATTATTATCTAGAACTTTTATGCTCGGCTTTCTCGTGATGATCAAACCATGCTTAATACTTCTTATGTTGGTTCTTTTATGAAGAAGACTATTGAATTCCGGTGGGATCTTTTGGAAAGAATTAAACACAACTCTGAAGATTGGGAACTCGACAAAGGTAAAGAGTTAGGTATTAAACTTAAGTATGATTGTGTTAAATCTTTTATGGATACAGATGCTTTTCAAAAGTTTAGCACTAAACATGGACTTGACTCTGAGGTAGTAGCCTCCTTTTGTGAATCATTTGCTACTCACGTTGATCTCCCTAAACATAAGTGGTTTAAATATCACCCACCTATTAAAGAAGAAATCAAAGAACTGGTACCTATTAAAGAAGAAACTATACTTTACAATGTTGATCCAATTGTTCCTTCTACTTATATTGAGAAACCACCTTTCTCTATTAGGATAAAGGAACATGCTAAAGTTTCAACCGTGGTTAACAAAATCTATATTAGAACACCTAAACCTGATGAACAAATTAAAGTAGAACCTAGTATTGCTATGGTTAAAGATCTCTTGGAAGAAGATATGGATGGGCATGTTATTTACTTCTATGAAGAAGCTGCTAGAATTGCCAAACCTGATAAAAAAGATAAACATAGACCTATTGTTGGCATGCCCGTCATCTCAGTTAAATAGGAGATCATTGTTATCATGGTTTATGTGACATAGGTGCTAGTGTGAGTGCTATTCCTTACACCTTATACCAAGAAATTATGAATGACATAGCACCCGCAGAGATAGAAGACATAGATGTTACTATTAAACTTGCTAATAGAGACACTATTTCACCAATTGGGGTTCTTAGAGATGTTGAAGTCTTGTGTGGGAAAATAAAGTACCCTACTAATTTTATTATTCTTGGTTCCCCACAAGATGACTTTTGTCACATTATCTTTGGTAGACCTTTCTTGAACACCGTTAATGCTAAGATAGATTGTGAGAAACAAACTGTCGGTGTTAGTTTTGGTGATGAGTCTCATGAGTTTAATTTTTCCAAGTTTAGTAGAAAGCTTCATGAAAAAGAATTGCCTAGTAAGGATGAATTAATTGGTCTTGCTTCTATTGTTGTACCACCTACTGATCCTTTAGAACAATATTTGCTAGACCATGAAAATGATTTCCATATGCATGAAAGAAATCAAATAGATAAGATTTTTTTGAACAACGTCCTCTACTTAAACACAATTTGCCTACTGAAACTCTAGGAGGTCCTCCTCCACCTAAAGGTGATCCTGTGTTTGAATTCAAACAATTTCCAAACACTTTGAAATATGCTTATCTTGATGAAAATAAGATATATCATGTTATTATTAGCGCTAACCTTTTAGAACATGAAGAAGAAAGATTATTGGAAGTTCTAAGGAAGCACCGAGATGCTATTGGATATAATCTTGATGATTTGAAGGGCATTAGTCCCACTTTATGTGTGACGCCCGGATAATTAGACTATAGTAATTCCCTGCTAATGATGCCACGTCACCTCGGTTACTGTTGATAAACCCGCGTTAGTTCGAAACCGGTTCGAATTCAAATTCAAAATCAAGAAAACAATAAAAGTTTTCAAACATTAAAACTAAAATGTTCATCATGTGGCAAATAGTCCCTAACTAGTTTTGGTGGTCGAACCAATCTTTTACAAAGTGTTTAAATGCCCTAAACTAATTAAAACAGTGGCTAAAATAATAACTTAATTGCTTTTGAAAATATAAAAATATTAAACTAATTTATTTTGTGTCCAGACTAGGTTTGGCAGTGGCCTAATTTGTTGATGCTAATTTAGGTGCTAACTTCATATTTTAAAGAAACTAATATAACAGAAAGTAAAATAAACAGAAAAGAGTAAATAAAATAGAAAAAGCTGTTTAACAGGAAAAATAAAACAAAAGAAACGGAAAAGGGAGAACCCCCCCTCTCCCCTGGGCCAGGTGGTCCAACTAGCCACACAGTCGGCCAGCCCAACAACAGGCCGGCCCAAACCCCACTCCTCTCCTTATCCCCTCAACCCCTCAACCCTAGCCACCACCCACACCCCCCACTCGCGCCCCAACTACCCCTCTCCCCCGATCCAATCGGGACCGT
>NC_041382.1:545004647-545100863 GCF_002162155.2 Triticum dicoccoides
GGGCGCCCCTGCCCGCATCGCCGCGGCCGCGTGCCGGAGCTCGCGCTCCAGGTAGCACGCGCCCCCCTGCACCCCGCCTACCGAGCTGCTACGCCGCCGCTCGCCTGCTCCCGCGCGTCGCCCCGTTCCCTCCCACCTCCGGTCGGGCGAGCCCGCCTCACTGGGGCGCGCCTGTCCCAGCCACCGCCGCACCGCTTCGGCCTCTACTGCCGTGCGCCAGCACCCCCGAGAGGCCACGGCCTCGCCTTGCCTTGCCTCCCTGGGTCGGGCTCGGTCTTCGCACGGGCGGCGCCGGCGCCCGTAACCCGCATCGCCCCCTGTACCTATGACAAAGGGGGCCCGCCCACAGAATGTTTTTTGTAAAAAAAGTTATTAATAAAAAAAGAAATATATAATTAAATTAATAAAAAGGCTTAATTAATTAAATAATACTTAATTAATTATGTAATTAATTAAGTAACTTAATTAACACTATTTAGTTAACTAATTAACTCTAATTAAACCTGCTAATTAAATGTTAACAAATAATTAGTTAGTAGTCTATGACAACCAGGACCCACACGTCAGTTGACCCAGTCAAACACATTGTTGACTGCTGACATCATGATGATGTCATGCTAATGCAGTAAACCTATTTTTATTTAAGTTAAATCTGTTAATTCCAAAAATGAATTAAAACTTTAGAAAATTAATATAAAATAAACCGTATATCGGATGGAAAAACTTTGTACATGAAAGTTGCTCAGTACGATGAGACGAATCCGGATACGTAGCTCGTTCGTCCGCCACACATCCCTATCATGGCAAACACGCAATTTTCCTCCTCCGGTTCATCTGTCTGAAAACGCAAAACACCAGGGATACTTTCCCGGATGTTTTCCCCCTTCGCTGGTGTCACCTCCTACCGCGTTAGGGCATACCTAGCACCACATATTGCCTCGTTATATTTTGTGATGCTTTGTTTGCTCCGTATTTATTGTTTCTTCCCCCTCTTCTCTCCGGTAGACTATGAGACTGACGCCGCTGCTGGTGCCCGATCGACTACGTCGTTGACGACCCCTCTCTCTTGCTAGAGCAACCAGGAAAGCCCCCCCTTGATCACCAGATATCGCCTACTCTCCTCTATACTGCTTGCATTAGAGTAGTGTAGCATGTTACTGCTTTCAGTTAATCCTATACTGCTGCATAGCCTGTCCTTGCTACTACCGTTGTTACCATAACCTGCTATCCTACTGCTTAGTATAGGATGCTAGTGTTCCATCAGTGGCCCTACACTCTTGTCCGTTTGCCATGCTATACTACTGGGCCGTGATCACTTCAGGAGGTGATCACGGGCATATACTATATACTTTACACTGTTACATTACCTGTGATACTATTCGGAGTTGGGGGCTGAAGGGGCAGGTGGCTCCATCCAGGTAGTGGTGGGCCTGAGTTCCCGACGGCCCCCGACTGTTACTTTGAGGCGGAGCGATAGGGCAGGTTGAGACCACCTAGGAGAGAGGTGGGCCTAGCCCTGGTCGGCGTTCGCGGATACTTAACACGTTTAACGAGATCTGGGTATTTGATCTAAGTCTAGCCACTGGCTTATACGCACTAACCATCTATGCGGGGACAGTTATGGGCACTCGACGTCGTGGTATCAGCCAAAGCCTTCGTGACGTCAGCGACTAAGCGGCGCGCGCCGGATTGGAACGTAAGCCTGCTCTTGTATTAAGGGGGCTAGTTTTGCTTCCGGCCGTCCTCGCAACATGCAGGTGTGCAATGGGCGATGGGCCCAGACCCCTGCGCCATAGGATTTAGACCGGCGTGCTGACCTCTCTGTTGTGCCTAGGTAGGGCTACGACGTGTTGATCTTCCGAGGCCGGGCATGATCCAGGAAAGTGTGTCCGGCCAAATGGGATCGAGCATGTTGGGTTATGTGGTGCACCCCTGCAGGGAAGTTAATCTATTCGTATAGCCGTGATCTTCGGTAACAGGATGACTTGGAGTTGTACCTTGACCTTATGACAACTAGAAACTGGATACTTAATAGAATACACCCTTCCAAGTGCCAGATACAACCGGTGATCGCTCTCTCACATGGCGACAAGGGGAGGATCATCGGCTAGGATATTGCTATGCGATGTTACTTGGTGAACTTACCATCTACTCTCTTCTTCTGCTGCAAGATGGATGTTACCAAAAGCATAGTCTTCGATAGGACTAGCTATCCCCCTCTTATTCCGGCATTCTGCAGTTCAGCCCACATATGATACCCTTATTCCATTTGATACCAATGCATACATATGTAGTGTAGCTCCTTGCTTGCGAGTACTTTGGATGAGTACTCACGGTTGCTTTGCTCCCTCTTTTCCCCCTTTCTATACCCGATTGCTGCGACCAGACGTTGGAGCTCAGGAGCCAGACGCCACCGTCGACGACGACTACTACTACTACTCGGGAGGTGCCTACTACTACGTGCAGCCCGCTGACGACGACCAGGAGTAGTTTAGGAGGATCCCAGGCAGGAGGCATGCGCCTCTTTCGATCTGTATCCTAGTTTGTGCTAGCCTTCTTAAGGCAAACTTGTTTAACTTATGTATGTACTCAGATATTGTTGCTTCCGCTAACTTGTCTATGATCGAGCTCTTGTATTCGAGCCTTCTAGGCCCCTGGCTTGTAATATGATGCTTGTATGACTTATTTTATTTATAGAGTTGTGTTGTGATATCTTCCCGTGAGTCCCTGATCTTGATCGTGCATGTTTGCGTGTATGATTAGTGTACGGTCAAATCGGGGGCGTCACAAGTTGGTATCAGAGCCGACTGCCTGTAGGAATCCCCCTTCCACACTCCTTGGACGAAGTCGAGTCTAGACATTACAAAACTTTTACTAACATGGTTGTGTGCCTTACGGGCCCACGTCGCCATTTGGGTGGTATTAGGATCTTTTACTCCTCGATCTTTACTCTGGGACTCTGAACTCTCTTCTACTCGGGTTAAATGATTTTACTAAATCTAACATTAGGATCTCGTGATCACTTTCACCCGGAGAGCCCCTTATCACAGATGATCGCCTGCTGCACCAGAAGATTCCGAAGATACTCTCCGATGTTCTCTAAAGATTTTGTGCCATCGCTTTTGCAATTCCCTCCCATCGATAAACCCCCTAGGGATAACCACGTACACTTGTCCTTCATACAATCATTTCCCGTTAATCTTGTTATTACAAGATACCTCGAAATTCTCTCTATTGTTCTGAAAATCCCTTGAGATACTGCCTTGCAGTTCTTGCCTCATGAATACCCCCTACGGATAATTCCTCGCTCTTACTGAGCATCCGTTCTTCCCACGTTGTTCATATGATTCACAAGATACATTGAAATACGATCTGATCTTCCGATATCCTCTGCCCGCTATTGCTCAGCAAATACTTGTCTGCTTGCATTATGGATGCGTTCCATATGGCTAGCAATATTCATAGTATCCTTTGTCATTGTCATTTTGAGTACGTTGATTCAATATGTTGTGAATGCTTGCAATCCTCAATCAGGTCCTAGAAATCATCCCTCCGGCTCAGACGTCATTTTGAACAGGAGCTAGTTCTCGACCAATCAATTGTTGTCGATTGTGCCCCTAAGTCTATTCAACTTATCCATCCTTGATCAGAGCATCTGTTTCTGATCCTTCAATTTGGAATCATAATTCCTTTGCATTTAGGCTTCGTATTATTTAGATGATTCCATAACCTGTTGCATTTGCATTCTTTCCTCTTCTGGTTGTGTACTGATACTCACATCAGATCCTTTGTGGACCATCAAGTCCTTTGTTGCATTTTATCCGACAACGTCCTTCATATTCAATCACGTTGGAAGTTCTTTCCCTGATACATAATGCCAAGGGTAAATCCTATTCCCTGAATTGGCCAACGATGCTCTGCTTTTGAGCTTGTGTTATTTACTCCTTAAGTTCATAGTATATGATCCTAAGATGCCCCGATGGGTTGAACCTATACCTTCCCTAAAATCGTATGAACCCGAAAGTTTTCACAAGTTATACCCTTCTGGTGTTTTACTAGATAATTTTCTACCCTACAACTTCTTTGAAGACGAGAAGTGAATGAAAGGTTATGCATTAAAGAAGTGGGAGTCGACCTTGAACTTTGTGTTCATGCCCATGGACCTGATGTGGAACTTATCATGGAAGCTTCTTGCAAAATATTTAATCATTTGGGTAATTCTTTCGGTGTCATTAAATTGGATCCCTTGCCGCTATGGTTCCGACCATGATTGATCTCCTTTGATTCCATTTCTCAGACAGGGTGAAGTACTTGTCTTTTGCAGAATATCCATATCAAACGGAGTCCAAACGGGATAAAAACTGATGAAGATTTTTTTGTCAGTCTAGTTTGTTGCAATAATGATTACCGGTCTAGTTATCGATTGCCTAGGGACAAATAACTTTCTCGTAACAACAAGTTCTTTACTAAAACTAATTTAGTTGTGTCTTTACCTAAACAGCCCCTACTTTTTATTTACATAATATTTATTATCTTGCAAGCCTATCCAACAACTTCTACAAAGCACTTCTAGTTTCATACTTGTTCTAGGTGAAGCGAACGTCAAGCGTGCGTAGAGTTGTATCGGTGGTCGATAGAACTTGAGGGAATATTTGTTCTACCTTTAGCTCATCGTTGGGTTCAACACTATTACTTATCGAAAGATGCTACAATTGATCCCCTATACTTGTGGGTTATCAAGACCTTTTTCTGGCGTCGTTACCGAGGAGCAATAGCATGGGGTGAATATTCTCGTGTGTGCTTGTTTGCTTTATCACTAAGTAATTTTTATTTGATGTTCTTAGTTGTTCTTTATCTTTAGTTATGGATATGGAACACGAAATACCAAAAAAATAGGTGTACTTGCTGCTCATGGAGATGAGGAACCTCCTAAAACCCTCGATGCTCGTTATGTGACAGATATTATGTACTACTTTCATAATCCAGAGAAAACCCCATTCAATTTGGTAATCGGAGACACGTTGGATCAACGTGAATACCTTAGGGATTATCGCTTGACTCAAAAAGGGAAACTATTATGGGAGAAAATTTATATGTTGAAATGGTATGTTAGGCAACTATGCTTGAGATATGATTATACGTGTTGCTCTAGGATGAAGGCTCCACACCTTCCCTTTTTATGCAAATTTAATGATAATGAAACTTTGGCTTCTTATGCTAGAGGTATATATGACTATTATGATGTGGAACAAATAGAAGAATTTGTTGCTTTTATGGGTGCTTATGAAATTGAATCTATGTTCAAAGAATATGAAAATCTTTATGATGTTGTCTACAGACCTGAAAATTTAGCTATCCTTAAATATTGTTATGAGAATTATGAATACAATTCCGATATTGATGTGTGTATTGAGAAAGTCTCCGCTGTCCCAGAAGAGACTAATATTTTGCAGGAATCTATGGAAGAAGAAATTGATGAAACTGTGAGCTCATTGGATGAAAAAGATGAGGAGGAGAGCAAAGAACAAAAGGAGGAAGAGCGGATTGATCACCCATGCCCACCTTCTAATGAGAGTAACTCTTCAACTCATACATTGTTTAATTTCCCTTCATGCTTACCGAAGGATGAATTCTATGATAATTAATATGATCCCGTTGCTTCTTTTAAAATATCCCTTTGTGATGATGCTTGCTATGCTTGTGGCCAAGATGCCAATATGAATTATGCTTATGGAGATGAACTTGTTATATTTCCTTATGTTAAACATGAAATTGTTGCTATTGCACCCACACATGATAGTCCTATTATCTTTTTGAATTCTCCAAACTACACTATATCAAAGAAGTTTGTGCTTATTAAGGATTATATTGATGGGTTGCCTTTTACTACTACACATGATGATTTTGATAGATATAATATGCATGTGCTTGCTGCTCCTACTTGCAATTATTATGAGAGAGGAACTATATCTCCACCTCTCTATGTTTCCAATACGATAAAATTGCAAGAAACTGTTTATACTATGCATTGGCCTTTACTATGTGTGCATGAATTGTTCTTTTATGACATGCCAATGCATAGGAAGAGAGTTAGACTTCGTCATTACTTGATATATGTTGCTTTGTGCTCACTACTAAATTCCAAATCATTGTTAACTAAAATTGGCTTTGATATACCTTGGGATCTGGGTGCATTCATTACTTCAGCACCTTATGCCTAGCTTAATGGCTTTAAAGAAAGCGCTGCCAGGGAGACAACGCGGAAGTTTTAGAGAGTCATTTATTTCTGTTGAGTACTTTTATAAATTCTAAAAACAAAAAAAATAAAGAGGGGAACCTAAATCTTTTTCAAAAAGGAAAGTGAGAGAGAGAGAGAGACAAGCATTGTTGAAGTGGGAGCTAGCCTTGAACTTTGTTCATGCTCACTGAAACTTTGTGAATCTTGATTACAGAAACTTTTCAACAAAAATAATTATCCCCTTTTACAATTCCATTGTATTATAAAAATAATGTGCCAAGGTTTGCCTTTAGGATGTTTACAATGCTTGTTGGTTTGTGCGGTGCAGGACAGAAACTTTGGATGTAGTGCTCGATTTTAAATTTTTTACTGGAACGTTAAATGGTTCTGATTCTTTTTGCACTGTCTTTCTATACATTTTTTTTATTTTTCCTAATTTTGGAAGAATTTTTCAAGTATCAGAAATATGGTGAATTTTCAGATTATTACATACTATTCTGTTTTAGACAGATTCTGTTTTTGATGCATAGTTTGCTTGTTTTGATGAAACTATCGATTTATATCATTGGACTAAGCCATGAAAAAGTTATATTACAGTAGCTACAATGCCAAAACAAAATATTAATTGGTTTGCAACAGTACTTAGAGTAGTGATTTGCTTTATTATACTAACGGATCTTACCGAGTTTTCTGTTGAAGTTTTGTGTGGATGAAGTGTTCGATGATCGAGAAGGTCTCGATGTGAGAAGAAGGAAGAGAGGCAAGAGCTCAAGCTTGGGGATGCCCGAGGAACCCCAAGTAAATATTCAAGGAGACTCAAGCGTCTAAGCTTGGGGATGCCCTGGAAGGCATCCCCTCTTCCTTCAACAAGTATCGGATTTTTTTGGGATTCGTTTCGTTCATGCGATATGTGCAAATCTTGGAGCGTCTTTTGCATTTAGTTTTCCCTTCTCTTTTATGCACCATGCTGGTATGAGATAGTCCTTGGTTTATTTATAGAATGCTCTACGCACTTCACTTATATCTTTTGAGTATGGCTTTGTAGAATGCTTCATGTGCTTCACTTATATCATTTGAAGTTTGGATTGCCTGTTTCTCTTTACATAGAAAACCGCCATTTGTAGAATGCTCTTTTGCTTCACTTATATTTGTTAGAGCACGGGCATATCTTTTGTAGAAAGAATTAAACTCTCTTGCTTCACTTATATCTATTTAGAGAGATGACAGGAATTGGTCATTCACATGGTTAGTCATAAAATCCTACATAAAACTTGTAGATCACTGAATATGATATGTTTGATTCCTTGCAATAGTTTTGCGATATAAAGATGGTGATATTAGAGTCATGCTAGTGGGTAGTTGTGGATTAGTATAAATACTTGTGTTGAGGTTTGTGATTCCCATAGCATTCACGTATGGTGAACCGTTATGTAACGAAGTCGGAGCATGAGGTATTTATTGATTGTCTTCCTTATGAGTGGCGGTCGGGGACGAGCGATGGTCTTTTCCTACCAATCTATCCCCCTAGGGGCATGCGTAGTAGTACTTTGCTTCAAGGTCTAATAAACTTTTGCAATAAGTATGTGAGTTCTTTATGACTAATGTTGAGTCCATGGATTATACGCACTCTCACCCTTCCATCATTGCTAGCCTCTTCAGTACCGTGCATTGCCCTTTCTCACCTCGAGAGTTGGTGCAAACTTCTCCGGTGCATCAAAACCCCGTGATATGATACGCTCTGTCACACATAAGCATCCTTATATCTTCCTCAAAACAACCACCATACCTACCTATTATGGCATTTCCATAGCCATTCCGAGATATATTGCCATGCAACTTCCATCATCATCATATACATGACTTGAGCATTCATTGTCATATTGCTTTGCATGATCGTAAGATAGCTAGCATGATGTTTTCATGGCTTGTCCGTTTTTTGATGTCATTGCTACGCTAGATATATTGCACATCCTGGTACACCGCCGGAGGCATTCATATAGAGTCATATCTTTGTTCTAGTATCGAGTTGTAACATTGAGTTGTAAGTAAATAAAAGTGTTATGATCATCATTATTAGAGCATTGCCCCGAAAAAAGGGGGGCAAAGAAGCCTAAATAAAAAAAGGGGGGCAAAGAAGCCCACAAAAAAAGAAAAAAAAAAGAGAAAAGAAAAAGGGGCAATGTTACTATCCTTTTACCACACTTGTGCTTCAAAGTAGCACCATGTTCTTCTATTAGAGAGTCTCTTGAGTTATCACTTCCATATACTAGTGGGAATTTTCATTATAGAACTTGGCTTGTATATTCCGATGATGGGCTTCCTCAAATGCCTGAGGTCTTCATGAGCAAGCAAGTTGGATGCACACCCACTTAGTTTCAGTTTGAGCTTTCATACACTTATAGCTCTAGTGCATCCGTTGCATGGCAATCCCTACTCCTCACATTGACATCAATTGATGGGCATCTCCATAGCCCGTTGATTAGCAGCGTTGATGTGAGACTTTCTCCCTTTTTGTCTTCTCCACACAACCTCCACCATCATATTATATTCCACCTATAGTGCTATGTCCATGGCTCACGCTCATGTATTGCGTGAGGGTTGAAAAAGCCGAAGCACATTAAAAAGTATGAACCAATTGCTCGGCTTGTCATCGGGGTTGTGCATGATGTGAATATTTTGTGTGGTGAAGATGGAGCATAGCCAAACTATATGATTTTGTAGGGATAACTTTCTTTGGCCATGTTATTTTGAAAAGACGTGATTGCTTTATTAGTAGGCTTGAAGTATTATTGTTTTTATGTCAAATGATAGACTATTGCTTTGAATCACTCGTATCTTAATATTCATGCCATGATTAGATACATGATCAAGATTATGCTAGGTAGCATTCCACATCAAAAATTATCTTTTTTTATCATTTACCTACTCAAGGACGAGCAGGAATTAAGCTTGGGGATGCTGATATGTCTCCATCGTATCTATAATTTTTGATTGTTCCATGCCAATATTATTCAACTTTCATATACTTTTGGCAACTTTTTATACTATTTTTGGGACTAACATATTGATCCAATGCCCAGTGTCAGTTCCTGTTTGTTGCATGTTTTATGTTTCGCAGAAACCCCATATCAAACAGAATCCAAACGAGATAAAAACGGACGGAGAATATTTTTGGAATATTTTGAGAATTCCAGAAGAAAAATCCACGCGAGACTATGCCCGAGGGAGGCACGAGGCAGGGGGCGCGCCCCTGACCCTCGTGGGCTCCCCGTAAGGCGGTTGATGCCCTTCTTCGGCCACAAGAAAGCTAATTTTTGGGGAAAATCACGGTGAAGATTTCAATCCAATCGGAGTTACGGATCTCCATATATATACGAAATGGTGAAAGGGCGGAAGGGGAGAACGCAGAAACAGAGAGAGACAGAGAGACAGATCCAATCTCGGAGGGGCTCTCGCCCCTCCCATGCCATGGAGACCAAGGGCCAGAGGGGAAACCCTTCTCCCATCTAGGGAGGATGTCAAGGAAGAAGAAGAAGGGGGCCCTCTCCCCCTCGCTTCCGATGGCACCGGAGTGCCACCGAGGGCCATCATCATCACCGCAATCTTCACCAACAACTTCACCGCCATCATCACCAACTCTTCCCCCTCTATGAAGCGGTGTAACCCCTCTTTTACTTGTTGTAATCTCTACTTAAACATGGTGCTCAATGCTATATATTATTTCCCAATGATGTATGGCTATCCTATGATGTTTGAGTAGATCTGTTTTGTCCTATGGGTTATTTGATGATCGTGATTGGTTTGAGTTGCATGTTTTATTATTGGTGTTGTCCTATGGTGCTCTCTGTGTCGCGTAAGCATGAGGGATTCCCACTGTAGGGTTTGCAATATGTTCATGATTTGCTTATGGTGGGTGGCGTGAGTAACAGAAGCACAGACCCGAGTAAGTAGGTTGTTTGCGTATGGGATAAAGAGGACTTGATACTTTAATGCTATGGTTGGGTTTTACTTGAATGATCTTTAGTAGTTGCGGATGCTTGCTAGAGTTCCAATCATAAGTGCATATGATCCAAGTAGAGAAAGTATGTTAGCTTATGCCTCTCCCTCAAATAAAATTGCAATAATGATTACCGGTCTAGTTATCGATTGCCTAGGGACAAATAACTTTCTCGTAACAACAAGTTCTTTACTAAAACTAATTTAGTTGTGTCTTTACCTAAACAGACCCTACTTTTTATTTACATAATCTTTATTATCTTGCAAGCCTATCCAACAACTTCTACAAAGTACTTCTAGTTTCATACTTGTTCTAGGTGAAGCAAACGTCAAGCATGCGTAGAGTTGTATCGGTGGTCGATAGAACTTGAGGGAATATTTGTTCTAACTTTAGCTCCTCGTTGGGTTAGACACTCTTACTTATCGAAAGAGGCTACAATTGATCCCCTATACTTGTGGGTTATCATCGGTACCCTCTGGATCGACGCAATGCCAAACCCACTAGGGGGCTTCTTGATCGTATTCGAATCATAGCTTAACCTCTTTTGGGTTCGACTTCGATCGTATTCGAATCAGAGTCATTAAAAAACTCTCAAGGTCATTTGGGGGCTTCCTGTTCAAACATAGGTCGTATTCGAACCAAAGAGAACATAGCTGTCGGTACCCTCTTGATCGGCGCAATGCCAAAACCACTAGGGGGCTTCATGATCGTATTCGAATACTAGCTTAACCCCTTTTGGTCCGGTTTACTGATCGTATTCGAATCATAAGCCTCATTTTTTCTCTGTTTGGCTTAAGTTTTCTTAAACAATCTTTGGTTTTGTCTTGAGACCTTTTTGTTCACATCTGAAGCATATATGTGGTTTCGATTAACCCGACTTGACTTTGGATGATAAGTCGCCATATATGACAATCGTAAACATTTGGAAGTTTTGGCTTCTAAAGATTGGGTCATCACCCTTACCTCACAGGTATCCTAAACCAGTAGTACGAGATTCAATATCACAGGAACCGGTTTTCCAAACCAGATTATATTATTCAAATCTTTAATGGCCAACATGGCTGGATTTTTATTATGGTTATCAATAGCCAATATTATGATGGAGGTCTTCAAATTCGCTTCAGCGCAATGGTTATTATTTTATTAATGGACATGATTTATTTTTACAATGGAGGAAATAGTCCCGAGTCACTTCAGGCTTACGACCCGGCACTTGGGGGCTACATTATTTGAATTGAGATTACATCAAATATGCATGTCCCATGTAACTGCCAGCATGCACCATGGCACTTGGGGGCTCATGTAAAGTCATTTTTTCAACTTATTGAAGACCCAACTCATCCCATTTTAACGAGCCGGCCCTTGGGGGCTACCAATTGCTCCTGTCAAAAGTTTAAGGTACACAAGCCTCAGTCCATTATATTGAAAGATCCACTACTCAGTTGGTAGAGTACAAAGCTCTTAACCTTATGGACGTGGGTTCAAGCCCCATGGTGGAGATTACATCATATGATGTTATTATCAATGAATTATATACAAAGTCCCAGCTCAGTATTATCTTACTGAGCCGGCCCTTGGGGGCTACACGTTGTTGCTCAAGTCTACATGATCATACATACAAAGTCCCTGCTCATTATTGCATAACAACCTGGCCCTTGGGGGCTACACTGGTTGAAGTTTTTATGAGCATAAGGCAATTTCAAGTCCCAGGTTGCTGCAAGCATGACAACCCAACACTTGGGGGCTACATATATGGAGTATTCAGTATTTACTAGTGACTGAGATGAACAACATGGATTTCTTCAAAGTGGCAGTATTTATATTGAAGCAAGTCTTAAAGCCATCACTTTGTTCTGCTCAAGACTTGGGGGCTACAGGTAATATGGATATAAGGGAAAAAATTCTTCAAATTCTCAGTTTTGAGTAAACAATCATGACCCGGCATCACCAATAATCATGACCCGGCGTCACCAATAATTATGACCCGGCATTGGCAACAATCATGAACCGGCATTTGCAACAATCATAAACCCGGAATTATCAGTTTTATAACCCGGCGATTTTGGAAATCATAAATCGGCAAGTTCTACATCTTCAAGCCAGCTGAATATCAGTTGAATATTTGAAGACCAATATTTTTGTCAAGTCAGAGCATTGAAGACCAACTCAAATGGATTCTTTATTTACAATATTTCTTCTACAAGCAAGTTGATTATGAAGCCGGCCTATTGACCCGAATTTTCTAGAAGGAGGAAATAACAAGGACTTAAGGATGACCAGGTGCCGGCTTACAAGAATATTTAACCTGGAGCACAACCTGTCAAATTTGCTCTTGTATTTATATTGAAGATCAATTTAACATGGATAAATCCAAGATTAAACTGGGGGCTAATGTCGTGGATATACCCCATGGTATGACCCGGCCGGATATATGACCCGGCCGGACTTGATGTTTCATTGATAACCCACCAGAAGATTGGCAACTCATGTGTCTGGTGGCTCACTGGTGTGACGACTCATGAAACTGAAGACTCATTGGTGACCGGGCGGGTGTTTCAGATGGATGACAAGGCCCAAGGCCCAGAAGGCCGGCTCATGTTATGATGGTCCGGATTAAGAGGAAAGACATAAGGAATATTCTCCTACAAAGGAAGCAAGACTAGGACTCCACTTGTAATAGAGTAATCCTAATCCTAATAGGACTAGTCATGTAACCCGCCCCTTCAATATATATAAGGAGGGGCAGGGCACCCCAGAGAGGGGACAAGGATAAGAAAACAATCTCTAGGGCTAGTCAAAAAGGGGGAGCCGGCTTATGCGGTGACTCTCTTGTGAGCATAATGGGATCTAGCCACAAACAACATGTAGGGTTTTTACCGGATGATGTTTCCTGGGGCCCGAAGCTGTCTAAATCCTTGTCTTGTGTTGCGTCTCTCGATTCCGCTCAACCCCTCTCAAGCTACTATAAAGATGCGTTGTCCTCACGACTAAGTCCTCACACTAGGACATCTGCCGTGACAATTCCATGACAACTTTGCTGCACTTTATTTTATTTGCGATCTATTTATTCAATCTATTACAACTTTCTCCCGTCACGCACCAATTTCTGGCACCGTTACCCGAAAGGGATTGACAACCCCTTTAACACGTTGGGTTGCAAGGATTTGTTATTCGTGTGCATGGGTTGTTTATGTTGTGTTGCTTGGTTCTCCTATTGGTTCGATAACCTTGGTTTCATATCTGAGGGAAATACCTACCGCCGTTGTGCTACATCATCCCTTCCTCTTTGGGGAAATACCGACGTAGCTTCAAGTGACATCAACCCACTACCTACTGATGATAGTTTTCATGATGAGCAGTTAGCTACTATAAATGTTGCTCACATTACTTCTTGGTATGCTGATTATGCTAATTACATTGTTGATAAATATTTACCACCTAGCTTTACATACCAACAAAAGAAAAAAATCTTCTATGATTTAAGACATTACTTTTGGGATGACCCACATCTTTATAAAGGAGTAGATGGTATTATTAGACATTGTGTACCTAAGCATGAACAGGGACAAATCCTATGTAAATGTCCCTCTGAAGCTTATGGAGGGCATCATGTTGGAGATAGAACTGCTCACAAAGTATTGCAATCTGGATTTTATTGGCCTACTCTCTTCAAGGATGCCCGTAAGTTCGTCTTATCTTGTGATGAATGCCAAAGAATAGATAATATAGATAAGCGTCAAGAAATGCCTATGAATTATTCACTTGCTATTGAGCCATTTGATGTTTTGGGATTTGATTACATGGGACCTTTTCCTTCCTCTAATGGGTATATGGTGGTAGCTGGAACTACGTCGATATTTCCCTCGAGAGGGAGGGATGATGTAGCACAGCGACGGTAGGTATTTCCCTCAGTTATGAAACCAAGGTTATCAAACCAGTAGGAGAACCAAGCAACACAACTTAAACAGCCCCTACACACACATAACAACACCTCGCAACCCACGTGTTAAAGGGGTTGTCAATCCCTTTCGGGGTACGGCACCAGAAACGGCGTGTGACGGGAGATAAAGTTATAAATATTGATAGATCAACCACCAAATAAAATTAATTGCAGCAAGGTATTTTTGGATTTCTGGTTTAATAGATCTGAATAAAAACGCAAAGGAAAAGTAGATCGCAAGGCAAATATATGAGAAAGAAGACCCGGGGCCGTAGGTTTCACTAGTGGCTTCTCTCGAGAAAAATAGCAAACGGTGGGTAAACAAATTACTGTTGGGCAATTGATAGAACTTCAAATAATTATGACAATATCTAGGCAATGATCATTACATAGGCATCACGTCCAAGATTAGTAGACCAACTCCTACCTGCATCTACTACTATTACTCCACACATCGACCAATATCCAGCATGCATCTAGTGTATTAAGTTCATGAAAAAACGGAGTAATGCAATAAGAACGATGACATGATGTAGACAAGATTCGTTTATCTATTGGCGGTAGATATAGATCTCGTCTTTTATCCTTAGTAGCAACGATACATACATGTCGGTTCCCCTTCTATCACTGGGATCAAGCACCGTAAGATCGAACCTACTACCGGGCACCTCTTCCCATTGCAAGATAAATAGATCAAGTTGGCCAACCCAAATATCGGAGAAGAAATACGAGGCTATATGAGATCATGCATAAAAGGGATCAAAGAAACTCAAATACTTTCATGGATATAAAAACATAGATCTGATCATAAACTCGAAGTTCATCAGACCCCAACAAACACACCACAAAAGAGTTACATCATATGGATATCCAAGAGACCATAGTATTGAGAATCAAGAGACAGAGATGAAGCCATCTAGCTACTAACTACAGACCCGGAGGTCTACAAAGAACTACTCATTCATCATCGGAGAGGCACCAATGGAGGTGGTGAACCCCATCCGAGATGGTGTCTAGATTGGATCTGGTGATTCTGGACTCTGTGGCGGCTGGATGAATATTTTGTCGACTCCCCTAGGGTTCTGGTATTTTGGGGGTATTTATAGAGCAAAGAGGCGGTTCGGGGGGGCACCTGAGGTGGGCATAACCCACAAGGGCGTGCCAGGGCCTCCGGGCACGCCCTGGTGGGTTGTGCCCCCCTCGGGGCACCCCCTAGGTGCAACTAGGGCCCATTGCCTTCCTTCTGGCCCATAAAAAATCTCCGTAAAGTTTCGTGGCATTTGGACTCCGTTTGATATTGATTTTTTGCGATGTAAAAACATGGAAAAAACAGCAACTGGCACTTGGCACTATGTCAATAGGTTAGTACCAAAAAATGATATAAAATGATTATAAAACATCCAAGATTGATAATAAAACAGCATGGAACAATGAAAAATTATAGATACATTGGAGACGTATCAGTATACACATATTTTGGTTGTAGTTTATTATGTTACTAAATGGGTAGAAGCTATTCCAACCAGTAGTGTTGATCACAACACCTCTATTAAAATGCTTAAGGAAGTTATTTTCCCAAGGTTTGGAGTCCCTAGATATTTAATGACTGATGGTGGTTCACACTTTATTCATGGTGCTTTCCGAAAAATGCTTGCCAAGTATGATGTTAACCATAGAATTGCATCACCTTATCATCCTCAGTCTAGTGGTCAAGTTGAACTTAGCAATAGAGAAATAAAATTAATTTTGCAAAAGACTGTTAATAGGTCCAGGAAGAATTGGTCTAATAAATTAGATGATGCACTTTGGGCTTATAGAACAACATATAAAAATCTTATGGGCATGTCTCCTTATAAAATGGTTTATGGAAAAGCTTGTCATTTTCCTCTTGAGTTAGAACATAAAGCATATCCGGCCATCAAAGAGCTCAATTATGATTTCAAACTTGCTAGTGAAAAGAGGTTATTTGATATTAGCTCATTAGATGAATGGATAACCCAAGCTTATGAAAATGCAAAATTATTTAAAGAAAAGTTAAAAGATGGCATGACAAAAGAATCCAAAAGCGTGAGTTTAAAGTCGGAGAATATGTTCTTTTGTACAACTCTCATTCCAGATTCTTTGCAGGAAAACTCCTCTCAAAGTGGGAAGGCCCCTATGTTATCGAGGAGGTTCATCAGTCTGGAGCCATCAAAATAAATAATTCCGAAGGTAGTAACCCGAAGGTTGTCAATGGGAAACGAATAAAGCATTATATCTCAGGTAGCCCATTAATGTTGAAAGTAATGTTATCCAAACTTTGACACCGGAAGAACACATAAAAGAGTCCTTCCGGAACACTCCAGAATCGTGAAAATAAGGAGGTACATGATATGGTAAGTAAACGGACTCCAAAAAATCCTCAAAAATATTTTTTATCAGTTTTGGAATATTTAGGAAATTAGGAAATAAAGAAACTTCCAGGAAGCGTCCCCTGGTGGGCACAAGACACCAGGGCGCGCTAGGTTTTCCTGGCGCGCCCAGGTGGGTTGTGCCCACCTGGGAGGCTGGGACACCTTCTGGACTCCGTTTTTTCTTCCGCTTGCTTGTCCCCCAAGATAAAAAATCTATATATACTTCCCGAACCTGTTGATCACCATATCACGGAGAAATCCTCTGTTCTCTTTTCTTGCTATTTTTCTGCCAGATCCCATCTACCATGGCCACTTCAAGCCCCTCCTAGGACAAGTTCTTCAAGAACGTCATCAACCCATATCTGCGGGAGGTGGTGCAGCACCCTCAGACCACTCAAATGCATGACGGGGTGCTTCACCTTCGCGATGTGCCATGTCCCAAGGGGACGGGAACCGTGGAGGCCAGACTTGAAGTTATGGAGCAAGATGTCTTTCGGTGCAAGGGGATGGTGGAGCGTGGGCTCAACGCTAATCACCTCATGATCACGGACCTCTCTCGTGATCTCAAGGTGGATGGCAAGCCCATGAAGGACATCGTCTTCACCCTCAACGAGCAAATCAACTTCCTCCAAAGCCAGATCTATGATCTTCAAAAACCAAGTCTTTGAATATGAAGCTAGGTTTAAAGGTATGAGTTTGGCTGCTAGTTGCAGGACCCGTGAGACTCACTCCTCCTCTCATGATGGCGGACCACTGGCATGGAAATCCGAGGACAAGATCTCTTCATCACCACCTTCTTCTTCATCACCAAAGGAGAATTGAGTATCGTGTATGGGCACTCCCCTTGTCTTCCGCCAAGCTTGGGGGAGGTGCCCCGGTATCGTATCATACCACTATCTTTTTGCCTTTACTTATTTTAGTTTGAGCTTTTGCTTGAGATGAATAAAAGTTAGTTCGATCCTTTCTTCCTTAAGAGTTTTCTTAGTGATCTATCCTTGTAATCATGTGCAAGTTATATAATAAAGTTTAGTTTGAGTTTTTGCTTTCTTTACTTCCATGTTGCAAATAAAAGAAAAGAAATAAGGAAGAAAAAGAGAAAAGAAATAAATGAAAGAAAGGAAATAAATGAAGAAAAGATCATATACTAATCTTATGGTAGGTGATGACACCACATAAGGAAAAGTATAAGTAGAAAATTTTATTAGAGATTGACAAACATAGCATTAGTCAATGATGCAACTCATGAAAGAATTAATAAGGGAAGAGAAGATTCACATATAAATATACTATCCTAGAAATCTTTTGTGATTGTGAGCCCTCATCAAAATATTATATGCCAAAATTGTTGACGTTGGATAAGCAAGACAACTTAATGGTTTATGTTTGTTTATATTCACACAGAAGTCATGTTGTCATAGATCCTTTAACATATGGTGCTTGCCCCCTATCTTTGCTAGCCAAAAATTCCGCACTAAGTAGAGATACTACTTGTGCATCCAAAAACCCTTAAACCCAAATCTTATTTTCAAGTGTCCACCATACCTACCTAGGGATTGAGCAAGATCCCTCAAGTAAGTTGTCATCGGTGCAAAAAGGCAATAAAAATTGCTTCTAAAAGTGTGAGATCATTTAGTGTAAGAGAAAATTGAGCGTTGCACGAACTTGTGATGGTGAAGAATAAAAGCGACAGACTGCATAATAAAGGTCGCTATCACAAGGGGCAATGCAACATGACGTTCTTTTGCACTAAGGGTTTGAGCATACAAACAAATAAGTGCATGGTAATCTCTGCTTCCCTCTGCGAAGGGCCTATCTTTTTCTTTTATGTATTTACTTTTATGCAAAGAGTCAAAGTTTTCCTTCTATTCCTTTTTATTTTTCTCCTTTGGCAAGCATCATGTGGTGAGGAAAGATCTAGGCACATATGTCCAGTTGAATATAGATAGCATGAGTTATATCACCCTTGAGGTGAATATGTTGGGAGGCGAAACTATAAGCCCCTATCTTTCTATGTGTCCGGTTGAAACATTTTGCTCATGTGTACGAGGTGAGTGTTAGCAATCATAGAAGACTATATGATGGTTGAGTATGTTGACTTGCCTAAATGCTCCGATACACGACCCTTCCTGAAAAGATGACGAATTGTAGTTACAAAGTTGACTGAGAACATAGTTTGTTGGTTTCTAATAGAGTTTTTGCTATATACTTCAATTGTGTGATGAATTGTTACTTATTCATGAGAAGTATATGATAAAAGTTCTATGATAAAAGTTTTATGTTTAATTTTGTTGCTGCTATAATAATCTACATGATGCTTCTATGTCTGTATTTTGTTTTTATCGACACCTCTCTCTCAAAGCATGTGGACATGTTTTTCAATTTCGGTTTTCACTTGAGGACAAGCGAGGTCTAAGCTTGGGGAGTTGATACATCCATTTTGCATCATGTTTTCTTACTATTATTTATGATGTTTTATCCATAATAATGATTTTTGGAGTAACTCTAATGCCTTTTCTCTCATAATTTGCAAGGTACACACCAAGAGGGAGAATTCTGGCAGCTGGAAATCTGGACCAGGAAAAGCTACATCAGGCTACCTATTCTGCACAACTCCAAACAAGTTGAAACTTCACGAAGATTTTTTATGGATTATTTGAGGAATATTGGAGCAAATAACTACCAGAGGGGGCCCACCAGGTGGGCACAACCCACCTGGGCGCGCTAGGGAGCCCAGGCGTGCCCTGGTGGGTTGTGCTCACCCAGGCCCACCTTCGGTGGCCATCTTCTGGTATATAAGTCATTTTGAGCTAGAAAAAAATAAGGAGAGGACTTTTGGGATGGAGTGTCGCCGTCTCGAGGCGGAACTTGGGCAGGAGCACTTTTGCCCTCCGGCGGAGCGATTCCGCCGGGGGAACTTCCCTCCCGGAGGTGGAAATCATCATCATCATCACCAAAAACTCTCCCATCTTGGGGAGGGCAATCTCCATCAACATATTCAACAACACCATCTCCTCTCAAACCCTAGTTCATCTCTTGTGTTCAATCTTGTTACCGGAACTATAGATTGGTGCTTGTGGGTGACTAGTAGTGTTCATTACATCTTGTAGTTGATTACTATATGGTATATTTGGTGGAAGATTATATGTTCAGATCAAATATGCTATTTAATACCCCTCTGATCTTGAGCATGATTATCATTTGTGAGTAGTTACTTTTGTTCTTGAGGTCGCGGGAGAAATCATGTTGCAAGTAATCATGTGAACTTGATATGTGTTTGATATTTTGATAGTATGTATGTTGTGATTCCCTTAGTGGTGTCATGTGAACATCGACTACATGACACTTCACCATATTTAGGCCTAAGGGAATGCATTGTGGAGTAGCAATTAGATGGTGGGTTGCGAGAGTGACAGAAGTTTAAACCCCAGTTTATGCATTATTCCGTAAGGGACCGATTGGATCCAAAAGTTTAATGCCATGGTTAGAATTTATTCTTAATACTTTTCTCGTAGTTGCGGATGCTTGCGGGAGGGTTAATCATAAGTAGGAGGTTCGTTCAAGTAAGAACAACACCTAAGCACGGTCCACCCACATATCAAATTATCAAAGTACCAAACACGAATTAAGCCAACATGATGAAAGTGACTAGATGAAAATCCCGTGAACCCTGAAGAACGCTTTGTTTATCATAAAAGACCGTTTTGGCCTGTCCTTTACCTCAAATGGATTGGGATACCTTGATGCCCTTTTGTTACTACTATCGTTACTTGCTCGTTACAAATTACCTTGCTATCAAACTACTCTATTACTTACAATTTCAGTACTTGCATACGTTACCTTGCTGAAAACTGCTACCTCTTGAGCACTGCGTTGGTTTTCCCTTGAAGAGGAAAGGGTGATGCAGCAAAGTAGCGTAAGTATTTCCCTCAGTTTTTGAGAACCAAGGTATCACTCAAGTAGGAGACTACACGCAAGTCACCTTGTACCTACACAAACAAATAAGAACCTCGCAACCAACATGATAAAGGGGTTGTCAATCCCTTCACGGTCACTTACGAGAGTGAGATCTGGTAGAGATAATAAGATAAATATTTTTGGTATTTTTGTGATATAGATGGGAAAACAAAGATTGCAAAATAAAATAGATTGGAAACTTCTATGATGGAAAATAAACCCGGGGGCCATAGGTTTCACTAGTGGCTTCTCTCAAGATAGCATAAGTATTACGGTGGGTAAACAAATTACTGTCGAGCAATTGATAGAAAAGTGCATAATTATGAGAATATATAGGCATGATCATGTATATAGGCATCACGTCCACGACAAGTCGACTGAAACGATTCTGCATATACTACTATTACTCCACACATCGACCGCTATCCAGCATGCATCTAGAGTATTAAGTTCATAAGAACAGAGTAACACATTAGGCAAGATGACATGATTTAGAGGAATAAACTCAAGCAATATGATATAAACCCCACCTTTTTATCCTCGATGGCAACAATACAATACGTGCCTTGCTGCCCCTGCTGTCACTGGGAAAGGACACTGCAAGATTGAACCCAAAGCTAAGCAATTCTCCCATTGCAAGAAAGATCAATCTAGTAGGCCAAATCAAACTGATAATTCGAAGAGACTTGCAAAGATAACAAATCATACATAAAAGATTTCAGAGAAGAATCAAATATTGTTCATAGATCATCTTGATCATAAACACACAATTCATCGGATCTCGACAAACACACCGCAAAAGAACATTACATCGAATAGATCTCCAAGAAGATCGAGGAGAACTTTGTATTGAGATCTAAAGAGAGAGAAGAAGCCATCTAGCTAATAACTATGGACCCGAAGGTCTGTGGTAAACTACTCACACATCATCGGAGAGCCTATGGTGTTGATGTAGAAGCCCTCCGTGATCGATTCCCCCTCTGGTGGAGGTCCGGAAAAGGCCCCAAGATGGGATCTCTTGGGTACAGAAGGTTGCGGTGGTGGAAATAGGGTTTCATGGTGCTCCTGGATGTTTTCGGGGTATATGGATATATAGGAGGAAGAAGTAGGTCGGTGGAGCTGCGAGGGGCCCGCGAGGGTGGGGGGCGCGCCCAGGGGGGCAGGCGCGCCTCCCTGCCTCTCGTGGCCTCCTTGCTCCTTTCTTGACGTCTACTCCAAGTCCCCTGGATCACGTTTGTTCCAAAAATAACTCCCCCGAAGGTTTCATTCCGTTTGGATTCCATTTGATATTCCTTTTCTGCGGAACACTGAAATAGGCAAAACAACAACAATTTGCATTGGGCCTTGGGTTAGTAGGTTAGTACCAAAAATAATATAGAAGTGTATAATAAAGCCCATTAAACATCCAAAACAGATAATATAATAGCATGGAACAATCAAAATTATAGATACGTTGTAGACGTATCAAAAACCACTTGTCATTTCCTTCTGCTCCTCGTTGGGTTCGAAACTCTTACTTATCGAAAAGAGCTACAATTGATCCCCTATACTTGTGGGTCATCACACATCACAACATGCCTTGCAAAAACAAGTTATACATCCTCTACTTTGTTGTTGCAAGTTTTACGTGGCTGCTACAGGCTTCTAGCAAGAACCGTTCTTACCTACGCATCAAACCACAACGGTGTTTTGTCAAGTTTGTTGTTTTAACCTTCTTCCAGGACCAGCCGCAGTCAAATTTGATTCAATTAAAGTAGGAGAAACAGACACCTGCCATCCACCTTTATGCAAAACTAGTTGCATGTCTATCGGTGGAACTGGTCTCATGTGCGTGGACATGTAAGGTTGGTCCGGGCCGCTTCATCCCACAATACCGTTAAATCAAAAAAAGACATTGGTGGTAAGCAGTATGACTATCACCGCCCACTACTCTTTGTGTTCTACTCGTGCATATCATCTACGCATAGACCTGGCTCATGATGCCACTGTTGGGAAACATTGCATGGAAAACAAACAAAAACCTCTATGCACACTAGGGATGGCAATTTTCTCCATGGATCCGGGTACCCATGGATACCCGACCCGGTTGGGCAAGGGTATGGAGGGCCTTTCTGCCCATGGATCCATGGATATGGATACCCGCGAACAACTGGGTCGGGCATGGTTATATTTTATCCTCCATGGATATCCAATGGATACCCATATGATATGTGGGCCCATATGTTAGTGACACTAGACTAAACACAACTCGCATTCACAAAAATGCAAAAGCCCGACCCATGTTTTTTCATAATTCTCTACCATATTAGCCTGACCTAACAATTATATTAAACCTAGCAATGGCTAGACTGAAGACTAGAACGAGCCGACTAGGAGCTAACTGAATGTACAATATATTGAATCTCTGAATGTGTCAATGAATGTGGTGAATTAATTTGATGTTTGTAAGGCTTTGCATGGTAATGTTTCTATGCCTATGGAGCTCCATGGGTACCCAGGTATCCAACGGATATGGGCATGGGCGCAAGTTGTGCCCATGGATACTTTGGTGGATGGGTAGAAGGTAGGAAGATGGGTCATGGGTTGGATTTGGACCAGCTCCACCCGGTCCAAACCCGACCCATTGCCATCCCTAACACACACGCAATGATCTATCCATGGAGATGCATAGCAACGAGGGGGAGAGTGTGTCTACGTACCCTCGTAGACCGTAGGCGGAAGCGTTTCACAACACGGTTGATGTAGTCAAACTTCTTCGCGCTTCAACCGATCAAGTACCGAATGCACGGCACCTCCACGTTCTACACATGTTCAACTCGATGTCATCCTCACCGTCTTGATCCAGCAAGCATAGCAAGGAGGTGATGAGTTCTGGCAGCACAACGGCGTGGTGACGGTGGTGGTGAAGTGATCCCGCAGGGCTTCGCCTAAGCACTGTGATGATCTAGAATTGAGGAGGAAACTAGAGGCGAAGAGGTGCCGACAGACGGCATGGAATAATCCTATTCCTTTGTGTGGCAACTCACCCACATATATATATAGGAGTGGAGGGGACGAGACATACCTAGGGCGCCCCCAAAGGGTTGGTCGAATCCAACTAGGTGCGCCCTCCTTTCCAAATCTTTGCATGGGGGAAGGAAAGGGGGAGGCGCCCCCTCTCTTTCCTTCTCCTTGTGCCGCGGCCTAGAGGGGGGCGCACCAGCCCCCTGTGGGCTGTTTTTCTCCCCGCCTATGGCCTATTAAGCCCAAGGACATCCCCCGGCACTCCCAAAACCCTTCCGGTGACCCGATACATTCCGGTGCATTCCGAAACCATTCCGGAGTCCGAATACTATCGTCCAATATATCAATTTTTATCTCCGGACCATTCTAGAGCTCCTCGTCATATCCGTGATCACATCCGGGACTCCGAACAACATTCGGTTACCAAACCACATAACTCATATAATACCAAATCGACATCGAACGTTAAGCGTGCGGACCCTACGGGTTCGAGAACTATGAAGACATGACCGAGTCACCTCTCCGGTCAATAACCGATAGCGGAACCCGGATGCCCATATTGGTTCCTACATATTCTATGAAGATCTTTATCGGTTGAACTGTTATGACAACATACGTAATTCCCTTTGTCTATCTGTATGTGAAAGAACATGTGGTGCCCCCATGTGTGGTTTTGGTAATTGATGACATTCTCTGTGGACTAGTGGTTGCATTGAGTTATATCTGAAGCATTTCTCCATAGGCATTTCCTGAAGTACATGTGTTGGTTTCAAGGAGTTTATCGGTTGACCAAGGTGCTATCAAGGAATTATCCAAAGATTGGTCATGTGAGTGTTGAGCTTATTGCAAGCATGTCTTGAAGAAGAAGATTGTGTGATCATTCATGTTACCTTCAAGACATCATCCAAATGAAGAGAGTTGGAAAGATTCAAGGTTGATCAAGACTAAGTACAGAGAGTGATTCAAGTTGATCAGCACACAAAGCGTAGAAGATGTACCAAGAGGGATCAAGTGATCTCATGGTATGGTAAGAATTTTCCATTACGCTTTGTGTACTAACCCATGGTCTACGTATGAGTTCTATGTGGGGTTAGGTATGTTTCCATGGGTTTGCATCAAGAGGAAGATCTCATACAACCCATGGAAGATGACCTCAAGTGGTGATCGTCATCAAGATTGCGTGTGCAAGTTCAAGTGGGGCATCACGAAGAGATCATCCTTGAAGCTTGCCATCCATTGTGGTTTCAATGGACTTGTGAAGATGTGCCGAAGAGTGGATCACCCATAGTGGAGTATGGAGGAGCAATCAACTAGTCTTCATCGAGCCAACACAATCAAGAAAGGTGGTCCAACTTGAGGAAATCAAGATCGTCATCATCTAGCTCAAGTGGACTATGTGCAAGGCAAAGGTTTGCCCTTGATAGGTTTTCTATTTTACCGGTCTCATGGTGGTATTTGGGAGACTGGGTTGTAGGATCGATTGTCGTACTATCAAGGGGGGCTCTCTAGTGAGTAGCTTGATCGCATCGTTCGTCGAGAGCTCAAACCATTGCATCCTTGCATCATATTTCTTGGTTCTCGTTTGGTTCTTCTCCTTGTGAGATTTGGAGCTTATGGTTCTCTTCATGACAAGCTCGAGTTTATTGAAAACCAATTTCATATGCATCTTCTTTTGTGTTTTCGGTGTTAGAGTTTTTACCGGTCTTATCAGAGAAAGGGTTCTCACCAGTTTATTTTGGGTATTTTCTCAATTGCTATTTCTTGATATTTCTATCAATATTGTGTTTGCTCTTGTCTTTAGCTTTCCAACAAACTTGATTTCGTCGAATTCGGAGCTCGTATGCGAAAATTATGGTTGTTTTGATCCTACCTGTTTTTCACACACCGGTTGACCGATACTACCAGTGTTTGGGGCTGTTGTACCGCTCCAGAGTTGATCCGATGGTTGTACTGGCCATGTACCGCTCTACCACCAGACTAGGTTCTGTTGTGGAGCGGTTGTTGACCGGTTTTACTAGTTAGTTCATGTTTAACTGGTACTACCGGTGCCACGGGCGGTTGTACCACTTAGTGCTTTTCCTACAGGTAGGTTTTGTCTCTGCTTTGACCAGTTGTACCGGTAGTTTCACCGGTTGTACCGGTCCTACTATTTTCTGCACATAATGGGCAGATTTGTGGGGACCTATAAAAGGGGATCTTCTTCCCCATTAGCCCTCATCTCTTGAGCTCGTGTTCTTCCCCCATTGTTGACATTCTTCGAGCTTGCTATCTCTCAATCCCTTCAATGATTCATGCTAGTTCTTGGGGGAAAAGAGAGAGGGGATCTAGATCTACATTTCCACTAATCACTTTCTCCTTTATGTGAGGGGAACCTATTGGATCTAGAGATCTTGGAGTTCTTCGTGTTCTCTTCTTCATTCTTCCTCTCAGTTTCTTCCCTGGCATTAGTTGCTTTGGTGGAATTTGGGAGAGAAGGACTTGGGAACTCCGTGTGCCCTTGCCATTGCATTTGGTGCATCGGTTTGAGTTCCCCATGGTGATACGTGGAAGTTACAAGTTGAGAAGCTTATTACTCTTGGGTGCTTGGTACCCTTGAGCTTGTTCCTCTTGGGTGCTTGGGCTCCCTAGACGGTTGGTGGTGTTCGGAGCTCAATCATTGTGGTGTAAAGCTCCGGACTAGCATTGGGGTCTCCAATTAGGTTGTGGAGATCGCCCCGAGCAATTTGATGGGTACCCATGACAGCCCCCAAGGGTTGCCAAAGTGTATGGGTTCGGTGACCGCCCCAAGGGTTGCCATTTCTACGGGTTCGGTGACCGTCCTCAAGGGTCCCTTAGTGGAATCATGGCATCTTGCATTGTGCAAGGGCGTGAGGAGATTACCGTGGCCCTAGTGGCTTCTTGGGAGCATTGTGCCTCCACACCGCTCCAGACGGAGATTAGCATCCGCAAGGGTGTGAACTTCGGGATACACCAACGTCTCTGCATGCCTCAGTTATCTCTAACCCGAGCCCTTTACTTATGCACTTTACTTTGTGATAGCCATATTGTTTCTTATCATATATCTTGCTATCACCAAGTTGTTTATCTCGCTTAGCATTAGTTGTTGGTGCACATAGGTGAGCCTAGTTGTTTTAGGTTTTGTGCTTGAAAAATTAAACGCTAGTTTTATTCCGCATTAGTTCAAGCCTAAACCATAATTATTTTAAAGCGCCTATTCACCCCCCTCTAGGCGACATCCACGATCTTTCAGTATGTTACTTGCCCGAGATTCGGTCGTCGGTATCTTCATACCTAGTTCAATCTCGTTACCGGCAAGTCTCTTTACTCGTTCCATAATACATCACCTCATGACTAACTCCTTAGTCATATGCTTGCAAGCTTATGGTGTGTATTACCGAGAGGGCCCAGAGATACCTCTTCGATACTCGGAGTGAAAAATCCTAATCGATCTATGCCAACCCAACAAACACCTTCGGAGATACCTGTAGAGCATCTTTATGATCACCCAGTTACGTTGTGACATTTGACAGCACAAAAGGCATTCCTCCGGTATCCGGGAGTTAGCAATAAACTGAACGATCAATATGCGAAGTGATGTCTACTACAAAACTTTATTCTTGTAGACACGTGTTGGGCCTCCAAGCGCACAGTTTTGTAGGACAGTAGCAATTTTCGCTCAAGTGGATTACCGAAGGTTTATCAATCCGTGAGAGGTGTAGGATGAAGATGGTCTCTCTCAAACGACCCTGAAACCAAATACAAGAAATCTCTTGTGTCCCCAACACACCCAATACAATGGCAAATTGTATAGGTGCACTAGTTCGGCGAAGAGATGGTGATAAAAGTGTAATATTGATGGTAGAAATATATTTTTATAATCTGAATAAATAAAAACAGAAAGGTAGCAAATAGTAAATGGGCACAAAATGGTATTGCAATGCTTAAAAACAAGGCCTAGGGTCCGTACTTTCACTAGTGCAATCTCTCGACAGTGCTAATATAATTGGATCATATAACCGTCCCTCAACGTGCAACGAAGAATCACTCCAAAGTTCCTATCTAGCGAAGAACATAAGATGGAATTGTTTGTAGGGTACAAAACCACCTCAAAGCTATTCTTTCCGATCAATCTATCCTAGAGTTCGTACTAAAATAACACGAAGCTATTCTTTACGATCGATCTAACCAAGAGTTTGTACTAAAATAACACCAAAGCAAATTCAGATTCATAATATTCAATCCAACACAAAGAACTTCAAAGAGTGCCCCAAGATTTCTACCGGAGAAACAAATACAAGAATGTGCATCAACCCCTATGCATAGATTACCCCAATGTCACCTCGGGAATCCGCGAGTTGAGTGCCAAAACATATATCAAGTGAATCAATATGATACCCCATTGTCACCACGAGTATTCAATTACAAGACATATATCAAGTGCTCTCAAATCCATAAAAGTATTCAATCCGATAACAATGAATTCTCAAAGGGAAAAACTCAATTAATCACAACAAGATAGAGAGGGGAAAACACCATATGATCCGACTATATTAACAAAGCCCGCGATACATTAAGATCATGACATCTCAAGAACACGAGAGAGAGAGAGAGAGATTAAACACATAGCTACTGGTAAAACCCTCAGCCCCAAGGGTGGACTACTCCCTCCTCATCGTGGTGGCCGCCGGGATGATGAAGATGGCCACCGAAGATGATTCCCCCCTCCGGCAGGGTGCCGGAACAGGGTCTAGATTGGTTTTCGATGGCTATAGAGCCTTGCGGCGGCGGAACTTCTGATCTAGGGTTACTTCTGATGGTTTCTCTATTTATAGGATTTTTTGGCGTCGGTTTCACGCGAAGATGGGCCTCGAGGTGAGCACAACCCACCGGGTCAAGCCAGGTCCACCAGGCGCGCCCTAGTGGGTCGTGCCCTCCTTGTGGCTCTTCTGGCCCTCCCATGAAGCTTCGGGGGTCTCTTTTATTCCAAAAAATCATCAAAAAGTTTCAGCTCATTTGGAGAACTTTCAATTCTGCACAAAAAAACAACACCACGGTAGTTCTACTGAAAACAGTGTCAGTCCGGGTTAGTTCCATGCAAATCATACCAAAACCATGTAAAATTTTGTAAACATGACATGAATACTTCATAAATTATAGATACGTTGGAGACGTATCAGCATCCCCAAGCTTAATTCCTACTAGTCCTCAAGTAGGTAAATGATAAAAGAAATAATTTATGAAGTGTGAATGCTAGCAAAGTGCATAAGTTTGATCAATGATAATTTCAGTGACTTTTCCTAGCATCATAAATCAATTCTTTCTTATAAAACTTCTCATGTTAAAGTAGCAACCAATTCACATGTTAAGGTTCAAACAATGAATTCTCTTGAAACTCAACAACCTATGTTCTCAGCCACCAAGCAATTGTAATTCAACTTATTCAACAGAGTTTAAGTATGAGCTCCGCATACTCAACCATCAGATAGTCTTCTATGATTGCTAACACTCACCGCATACACATGAGCAAAACGTTTCAACTGGACACATAGGAAGATAGGGGCTTATAATTTCACCTCCCAGCGTATTCACCTCAAGGGTGATGTCAACAATAATAACTCATGCTACCCATATCCAACTGGATATATGTGCCTAGATCTTTCCTCACCACATGATGCTTTCCAAAAGAGAAAAATAAAAAGGAATAGAGAGAAGAACTTGGACTCTTTGCATAAAAGTAAATACATAGAAGTAAAAGATAGGCCCTTCGCAGAGGGAAGCAGAGGTTGCCATGCGTTCATTTGTTTGTATGCTCAACCCCTTAGTGCAAAAGATCATCACGTTGCATTTCCCCTTGTGATGGCAACCTTCATTATGCAGTCTATCGCTTTTATTCTTCACCATCACAAGTTCATACAACACTCAATTTTCTCTTACACTAAATGACCTCACACTTTTAGAAGTAATTTTTATTGCCTTATTGCACCGATGACAACTTACTTGAAGGATCTTGCTCAATCCTTAGGTAGGTATTGTGGACTCTTGAAGATAAGATTTGGGTTTAAGGGTTTTTGGATGCACAAGTAGTATCTCTACTTGGTGTGGAATTTTTTAGCTAGCAAGGATGTGGGGAAAGCACCACATGTTGAAGGATCTATGACAATATAACGTCTATGTGAATATGAACAAACATAAACCATTACGTTGCTTTCCTTGTCCAACGTCAACAATTTTGGCATATAATATTTTGATGGCGGCTCACAATCACAAAAGATTTCCATGATAGTGTATTTGCATGTGAAAGTTCTCTTCCTCATACTAATTATTTGTGAATTGCTTGTATGACCAATATTGTGATTGTCAAGCCTCAAAAGATTTCACTTTCTAAACCCAATATGAAGCTACCACTAGGCATGACATGATTTCAACTTCATGGCCTTCAATTTATTCAACGATTTACTCATAGGATATAAGTGAAGCACAAGAGTAAATGACAAGCTACTCCAAAAAAATATAAATGAAGATCCTGAGCATAATATTTCTTTCTCTCATATTAATTTAAGTTAAGCAAGAGAGAATTTCTTCAAAAATACTAAAGCACACCGTGCTCAAAAAGATATAAGTGAAGCACTAGAGCAACTCCATAGAAATGAGCTTCGTTGGCGGGATGTGAATGCCGCTTACCTAGCCTCCCTGGCAACTATTTCAGGACTCTATTTTATTTAAAAGCTTTCAGATCTAAGTATTTTATTAAAACAACAAGCAAAATAAAAATAAAATGGCATTCTAAGAATATCACAACTCATGTGAAGAAGCAAAAACTTAGGCTCAACCGATACTAACCGATAATTGTTGAAGAGGAAAGGTGGGATGCCTATCGGGGCATCCCCAAGTTTAGATGCTTGAGACTTCTTGAAATATTATCTTGGGGTGCCTTGGGAATCCCCAAGCTTGAGCTTTTGTGTCTCCTTAATTCTTCTCATATCACGGCTTTTCTAAATCTCAAAAGCTTCACCCACACAAAACTCAACAAGAACTCGTGAGATAAGTTAGTATAAACCAATGCAAAAACCTTATTATTATCTACTGTAGAAAATCACTAAAATTATTATTCAACATTTAATAATAAATGCCTTTGCATATTTAATACTCCTATCCTCAAATAGAATCATTAAACAAGCAAACATATGCAAACAATGCAAACATAACAGCAATCTGCCAAAACAGTACATTCTGTAAAGAATGCAAGAGTATAAATACTTCCCTGACTCCAAAAGTTATGAAAATATACCAAACTGTAGAAAATTTATCAGATCTTATTATGCAAAAAGTTTCAACATTTTATCACATTCTGACGTTTCTAGGGAATTTTTGCAACATCGTAAAATTTCTGTTTTCAAACAGCAACATGCAAAATAAGCATAGTAAAGGCTATCAATGCCACTTTTATTGAAATAAAAGATGTAAAACATTATTCTAAATAACAGCATGCAAATCCTAGCAAAATAAAATGACGCTCCAAGCAAAACACATATCATGTGACGAATCAAAACATAGCTCCAAGTGAGGTTACCGATAATGTTGGAGACGAAAGAGGGGATGCCCCAAGCTTAGTTGCTTGGATCTTCCTTGAATATTACCTTGGGGTGCCTTGGGCATCCGCAAGCTTAGGGTCTTGTCACTCCTTATTCTCCTCATATCGACATCTCACCCAAAACCTAAAAACTTCAATCACACAAAACTTAACGGAACTTTGTGAGATAGATAAGAATGATAAAGAGCAAACCATTTCACTTTGATACTGTAAAAGACAAGATTAATAATTGTTTACACTCAATGCATACTGTAGCATATCATTTCCACAATTTATATTGAGCAATATAAGCCACAGAAACTAGAAAACAAACAAACTATGCATTGAAAACGGAATATGTCAAAAACAGAACAGTCTGTAGTAATCTGTACTCCAACCATATTTATGCTACTCCAAAAATTTCTGAAAAAATAGGAAAACCTAAGAAATTTGTCTATTAATCTTCTGTAAAAATAATCAGCATTTTATCACGCTTCTGTTAAAAATGAGAACTGTTTTCCTGAGCGCAAACGTTTCTGTATTTCAGCAAGATCAAATCAACTATCACCGTAAGCCATCCCAAAGGTCTTACTTGACACTTTATTGAAACGAAAGAAATAAAACATGATTACTACAGTATCCTAATCATGTGAACACACAAAAATAGTAGGGGTAAATGTTGGATAGTCACCCAACAAGTCCTTTTCTTTAATGCCTTTTAAGCTAGGCATGATGATTTCAATGATGCTCGCATAAAATATAAGAGTTGAAACCTAACAAGAGCATCATTAAACACATGGCAACCACAGTTAAGCCTAACGCACTTCCTATGCATAGGGATTTTGTGAGCAAACAACTCATGGGAACAAAAATCAACTAGCATAGGAGGGCAAAACAAGTGCAACTTCAAAACTTTCAACACATAGAGAGGAAACTTGATATTATTGCAATTCGTACAAGCATAAGTTCCTCCCTCATAATAATTTTCAGTAGCATCATGAATGAATTCAACAATATAACTATCATATAAAGCATTCTTTTCATGGTCCACAAGCATAGAAAACTTATTACTCTCCACATAAGCAAATTTCTTCTCATTGATAATAGTGGGAGCAAACTCAACAAAATAACTATCATGAGAGTGAAAATTAAAATCATGATGACAAGTTTCATGGTTATCATTATTCAATATAGCATACATGTCATCACCATAATCATCATAGATAGCAACCTTGTTCTCATATTCAATTCAAGCCTCATCCAAAATGGTGGATTCATCATTAAATAAAGTCACGACCTCTCCAAATCCACTCTCATCATTATAATCATCATAAATAGGAGGCATGCAATCATTATAACAAATTTGCACATCAAATCTTGGGGGACTAAAAATATCATCTTCATCAAATATAGCATCCCCAAGCTTATGCCTTTGCATATCATTAGTATCATGGATATTCAAAGAATTCATAGTAACAACATTGCAATCATGCTCATCATTCAAAAATTTTGTGCCAAACATTTTATAGAATTCTTCTTCTATCAATTGAGCATAATTTTCCTTTCCATCATTTTCACGGAAGACATTATAAATATGAATAATATGATGCAACTTCAATTCTATTTTTTTGTAGTTTTATTTTTATAAACCAAACTAGTGATAAAATAATAAACTAAAAGATTCAATTGCAAGATCTAAAGATATACCTTCATGCACTCACCTCCCAGGCAGCGGCTCTAGAAAAGAGCTTGATGTCTACTACACAACTTTATTCTTGTAGACACCTATTGGGCCTCCAAGCGCAGAGTTTTGTAGGACAGTAACAATTTTCCCTCAACTGGGTGACCTAAGGTTTATCAATCCGTGAGAGGTGTAGGATGAAGATGGTCTCTCTCTCAAATGACCCTGCAACCAAATACAAGAAATCTCTTGTGTCCCCAACACACCCAACACAATGGCAAATTGTATAGGTGCACTAGTTCGGCAAAGAGATGGTGATAAAAGTGTAATATTGATGGTAGAAATATATTTTTATAATCTTAATAAATAAAAATAGCAAGGTAGCAAATAGTAAATGGGCACAAAAAGGTATTGCAATGCTTAAAAACAAGGCCTAGGGTTCGTACTTTCACTAGTGCAATCTCCCAACAGTGCTAATATAATTGGATCATATAACCGTCCCTAACATGCAACGAAGAATCACTCCAAAGTTCCTATCTAGCGGAGAACATAAGATGGAATTGTCTGTAGGGTACGAAACCACCTCAAAGCTATTCTTTCCGATCAATCTATCCTAGAGTTCGTACTAAAATAACACGAAGCTATTCTTTACGATCGATCTAACCAAGAGTTCGTACTAAAATAACACCAAAGCAAATTCAGATTCATAATATTCAATCCAACACAAAGAACTTCAAAGAGTGCCCCAAGATTTCTACCAGAGAAACAAAGACAAGAACGTGCATCAACCCCTATGCATAGATTACCCCAATGTCACCTCGGGAATCCGTGAGTTGAGTGCCAAAATATATATCAAGTGAATCAATATGATACCCCATTGTCACCACGAGTACTCAATCCAAGACATATATCAAGTGCTATCAAATCCATAAAAGTATTCAATCCGATAACAACGAAATCTCAAAGGGAAAAAATCAATTCATCACAACAAGATAGAGAGGGGAAAACACCATATGATCCGACTATATTAACAAAGCCTGCGATACATCAAGATCATAACATCTCAAGAATACGAGAGAGAGAGAGAGAGAGAGAGATTAAACACATAGCTACTGGTACAAACCCTTAGCCCCGAGGGTGGACTACTCCCTCCTCATCGTGGTGGCCGCCGGGATGATGAAGATGGCCACCGGGGATGATTCCCCCCTCCGGCAGGGTGCCGGAACAAGGTCTAGATTGGTTCTAGATGGCTACAGAGCCTTGCGGCGGCGGAACTTCTGATCTAGGGTTATTTCTGATGCTTTCTCTATTTATAGGATTTTTTGGCGTTGTTTTCACGCGAAGATGGGCCTCGAGGTGAGCACAACCCACCGAGGCAAGCCAGGCCCACCAGGTGCGCCCTGGTGGGTTGTTCCCTCCTCGTGGCTCTTCTGGCCCTCCCACGAAACTTCGAGGGTCTCTTTTGTTCCCAAAAAATCGTCAAAAAGTTTCAGCTCATTTGGAGAACTTTCATTTCTACACAAAAAACAACACCACGGTAGTTCTACTGAAAACAGCGTCAGTCCGGGTTAGTTCCATGCAAATCATACCAAAACCATATAAAATTTTGTAAACATGGCATGAATACTTCATAAATTATAGATACGTTGGAGACGTATCACTAAGCTAACGGATGGGTCTTGTCCATCACATCATTCTTCTAATGATGTGATCCCGTTATCAAATGACAACACATGTATATGGTTAGGAACCTTAACCATCATTGATCAATGAGCTAGTCTAGTAGACGCTTACTAGGGACACGGTATTTGTTTATGTATTCACACATGTATTTATGTTTCCGATCAATACAATTCTAGCATGAATAATAAACCTTTATCATGAATAAGGAAATATAAAATAACAACTTTATTATTGCCTCTAGGGCATATTTCCTTCATCTCTTGCTTTAACTTAGAGGCTATATTATAACAAGGACAACCAAATTTATTGTTCTCGTTATAGTCTACTATTACGATGTGTCTGTAGCTTCTATGACAATGGGAATTCCTGCTTTGCACAATGTGCATTCTAGATAGTGCCTCTCTGAACTGATAGCCATCTCTGAAATAGAGCTTCAACATGAATTGTTGCTCCACATTTTCCTTTTCCTCATCATACCAAACCCTCTTTTTCATTTTCGTTGCCCCGCCCTTTCTTCTTTTAGGCAATACAAATGATGAGGGCTCATTTCCATCATCATCTTCATATTTAATAGAATCTAGACCCTCCTCATAATCAGAAGGAGACTAGTCTCACAAACTTCATTTCTAACTAAGACTGTGATCTCATTGTTGGGCTCTGCCTCTTTGCTTTCTTCTTGACAAGCTCTTCAACATAAATTTCTTGACCATATGACTGAGTGTCGTAGATGTCGTCCACATCTGTCTCGCCCTCCATGTGTAGAAATGAGTCATTCCTCTTCATCTTCCTCTTCATCTCTACAACTGTGTTGGTCAATTCATCATCATCTTCCTGTTTCATCTCCTCTGCATGTGCTGGGTCATTCCTCTTCCTCCTGATATCGACAAATATTTTCTTCCATTCTTCATCCTCTTTCAGCCTCAAATTTGCATTTTTTGGGTCAACCTTCATATATAGTAGAAACTATCACTTAATATATCATCAGATGACCCTTCCTCCTGTTCCTACTCTTGTTCTTCCGATAGAGATTTTTCATCAACTTGTATGTGTTAGTTTTGGCAGTGCACACTTTCCTCCGAAACTAGTAAGCAACGCCCTGCTCATCCTACTCTTTTTAGGCATGACCTTCTCACTACCATTTCTAGCTGCAAACTCAAAATTAGTCTCTTTAGGGCTTGTGTGATACATCCAAAGTGATTCATAGTGGACACTCCGTTGGGAGCAAACTCGTCATATGTTTTATGTACCACTCCTACTTGATTTACAAAAAAAATAACCCTTGGGAGTGTCAATCTGTGTGAAAGCATCCATGAAATGTAACATAATTAGCCATGCATTTCTCTAATTTTTTTGCTTTTCATTGATGACAAAACAATTGCATACCGCCCCTTATTCCTCACCACAGTTAGTACCAATTTCTTGGTACTTTCATATTTTGTAATCATGTCGGTCACCTTAGCATTGTTATCAATAAGAGCAAGCCCCTACAATCCCTCACCTTCACCTTTCACATAATACATGGAATCCAACAGGTTGTATTCCTTCCCTTTTTATGGAAAATACTTCTGATTTATTTATCAAGTGTCAGGTAGTACAAAGAAACACCAGAAGTAAAAAAATTACATCCAGGTCAATACACCATATAGCGACGAGTACAAGCACTGGAGCTAGCCGAAGAAGCGCCTTCATCATCACCCCTCCCTTACCGGAGCCGGGCAAACCTTATTATATTAGACCATTGTAAAATCGTCGTGCTACGGGCCTACATGACCAACGCAGTAGAACAACAACCGTCATCGATGAAAAAAAGCGTAGATTAAAAGGACCAACCTACTATAGACACATGAACGCAAATGAGCGAAGCCCTACGAATCCACTAAAGACAAACAACGACTGAATCTCGCGAGATCCGTCGGACACAAACCTCCACACGCCCTTTGACGACGCTGGAAGCACCATCGGGACATGGGCTAGGCGTGGATATTCCATATATTCATAGAGCCGTCGCCGCCTCGCCTCTCTAAGTAGGACAGAAACCCTAACAAAAATCAAAATTACAGAAAAGAAAGCCCTTTGACAACAAATTAAAAAACCTAATATCATACGATGGGTAGACGTTTGCACAAATCTGCACACAATCAAACTGAATGTTACATGTTTGCTTTTCATGGAATGTGTAGAGGTGCTACAACTCGGCCTTGAAGGAAATATGCCCTAGAGGCAATAATAAAGTTATTATTTATTTCCTTATATCATGATAAATGTTTATTATTCATGCTAGAATTGTATTAACCGGAAACATGATACATGTGTGAATACATAGACAAACAGAGTGTAACTAGTATGCCTCTACTTAACTAGCTCGTTGATCAAAGATGGTTATGTTTCCTAGACATAGACATGAGTTGTCATTTGATTAATGGTATCACATCATTAGGAGAATGATGTGATTGACTTGACCCATTCCGTTAGCTTAGCACTTGATCGTTTAGTTTGTTGCTACTACTTTCTTCATGACTTATACATGTCCCTATGACTATGAGATTATGCAAATCCCGTTTACCGGAGGAACACTTTGTGTGCTACCAAATGTCACAACGTAACTGGGTGATTATAAAGGTGCTCTACAGGTGTCTCCGAAGGTACTTGTTGAGTTGGCGTATTTCGAGATTAGGATTGGTCACTCCGATTGTCGGAGAGGTATCTCTGGGCCCTCTCAGTAATGCACATCACTATAAGCCTTGCAAGCAATGTGACTAATGAGTTAGTTGCGGGATGATGCATTACGGAACGAGTAAAGAGACTTGCCGGTAACGAGATTGAACTAGGTATTGAGATACCGACGATCGAATCTCGGGCAAGTAACATACCGATGACAAAGGGAACAACGTATGTTGTTATGCGGTTTGACCGATAAAGATCTTCGTAGAATATGTAGGAGCCAATGTGAGCATCCAGGTTCCGCAATTGGTTATTGATTGGAGACATGTCTTGGTCATGTCTACATAGTTCTCGAACCCATAGGGTCCGCACGCTTAATGTTCGGTGACGATTTGTATTATGAGTTTATGTGTTTTGATGTACCGAAGGTAGTTCGGAGTCCCGTATGAGATCGGGGACACGATAAGGAGTCTCAAAATGGCCGAGACATAAATATCGATATATTGGACGACTATATTCGAACATCAGAAAGGTTCCGAGTGATTCGGGTATTTTTCGGAGTACCGGAGAATTACGGGAATTCGTCGGGGAGTATATGGGCCTTATTGGGCTTTAGGGGAAAGAGAGAGGAGAGGCTGCATGCCCCCGCAATGCTTAGTCCGAATTGGACTAAGGGGAGGGGCGACGCCCGCTCCTTCCTTCTCTTCTCTTTCCCTTCCTTCTCTCCTACTCCTACTACTTGGAAGGGCTCCTAGTTCTACTAGGAAAGGGGGAATCCTACTCCCGGTGGGAGTAGGACTCCCCTAGGGCGCGCCATAGAGAGGGTCGGCCCTCCCCCTCCTCCACTCCTTTATATACGGGGAGGGGGGCACCCCTTGGAGACACAACAATTGATCTTTGATCTATTAGCCGTGTGCGGTGCCCCCCTCCACCATAATCCACCTCGATCATATCGTAGTGGTGCTTAGGCGAAGCCCTGCGTCGGTAGCATCATCATCAGTGTCACCACGCCGTCGTGCTGACGAAACTCTCATGTGAAGTTTTGCTAGATCGGAGCTTGTGGGACGTCATTGAGTTGAACGTGTGCAGAACTCGGAGGTGCCATGCGTTCGGTACTTGGATTGGTCGGATCGTGAAGACGTACGACTACATCAACCGCGTTGTGCTAACGCTTCCGCATTCGGTCTACGAGGGTACGTGGACACACTCTCCCCTCTCATTGCTATGCATCACCATGATCCTGTGTGTGCATAGGAATTTTTTTGAAATTACTATGTTCCCCAACAATGGCATCCGAGCCAGGTTTATGCGTAGATGTTATATGCACGAGTAGAACACAAGTGAGTTGTGGGCGATACAAGTCATACTGCTTACCAGCATGTCATACTTTGGTTCGGAGGTATTGTTGGATGAAGCGGCCCGGATCGACATTACGCGTACGCTTACGCGAGACTGGTTCTACCGACGTGCTTTGCACACAGGTGGCTGGCAGGTGTCAGTTTCTCCAACTTTAGTTGAACCGAGTGTGGCTATGCCCGGTCCTTGAGAAGGTTAAAACAACACTAACTTGACGAACTATCATTGTGGTTTTGATGCGTAGGTAAGAACAGTTCTTGCTCAGCCCGTAGCAGCCATGTAAAACTTGCAACAACAAATTAGAGGACGTCTAACTTGTTTTTGCAGGGCTTGTTGTGATGTGATATGGTCAAGACATGATGCTATATTTTGTTGTATGAGATGATCATGTTTTGTAACCGAGTTATCGGCAACTGGCAGGAGCCATATGGTTGTCGCTTTATTGTATGCAATGCAATCGCCCTGTAATTGCTTTACTTTATCACCAAATGGTAGCGATAGTTGTAGAAGCAATAGTTGGTGAGATGACAACGATGCTACGATGGAGATCAAGGTGTCGCGCCGGTGACGATGGTGATCATGACGGTGCTTCGGAGATGGAGATCACAAGCACAAGATGATGATGGCCATATCATATCACTTATATTGATTGCATGTGATGTTTATCCTTTATGCATCTTATTCTGCTTTGTTTGATGGTAGCATTATAAGATGATCTCTCACTAAATTTCAAGATAAAAGTGTTCTCCCTGAGTATGCACCGTTGCCAAAGTTCTTCGTGCCGAGACACCACGTGATGATCGGGTGTGATAAGCTCTACGTTCATCTACAACGGGTGGAAGCCAGTTTTGCACACGCAGAATACTTGGGTTAAACTTGACGAGCCTAGCATATGCAGATATGGACTCGGAACACTGAGACCGAAAGGTCGAGCGTGAATCATATAGTAGATATGATCAACATAGTGATGTTCACCATCGAAAACTACTCCATCTCATGTGATGATCGGACATGGTTTAGTTGATTTGGATCACGTGATCACTTAGATGATTAGAGGGATGTCTATCTAAGTGGGAGTTCTTAAGTAATATGATTAATTGAACTTTAATTTATCATGAACTTAGTCCTGGTAGTATTAGCATATCTATGCTGTAGATCAATAGCTCGTGTTTAGCTCCCCTGTTTTATTTTTGATATGTTCCTAGAGAAAAATAAGTTGAAAGATGTTAGTAGCAAAGAAGCGGACTAGCTCCGTGATCTGAGGATTATCCTCATTCCTGCACAGAAGTATTATGTCCCTGATGCACCGCTAGGTGACAGAACTATTGCAGGAGCAGATGCAGACGTTTTGAATGTTTTGACAAAAGCTCGGTATGATAACTACTTGATAGTTTAGAGCACCATGCTTTACGGCTTAGAACCGGGACTTCAAAAATGTTCTGAACACCACAGAGCATATAAGATGTTCCAAGAGTTGAAATTGGTATTTCATACTCATGCCCGTGTCGAGAGGTATGAGACCTTTGACATTACTTTGCCTACAAGATGGAGGAGAATAGCTCAACCAGTAAGCATGTGCTCATATTGTCTGAGTACTACAATCACTTGAATCAAGTGGGAGTTAATCTTCCAGATAAGATAGTGATTGACATGTTGGGGATCGTAGCAGAAATTTAAAATTTTCTACGCATCACCAAGATCAATCTATGGAGTAATCTAGCAACGAGGGGAAGGGGAGTGCATCTACATACCCTTGTAGATCTCTAAGCGAAGCATTGCAAGAACGCGGATGAAGGAGTCATACTCGTAGCGATTCAGATCGCGGTTGATTCCGATCTAAGCGCCGAACCACGGTGCCTCCGCGTTCAACACTCGTGCAGCCCGGTGACGTCTCCTACGCCTTGATCCAGCAAGGGGAGAAGGAGAGGTTGGGGAAGACTCCGTCCAGCAGCAGCACGACGGTGTGGTGGTGGTGGAGGAGCGCGGGACTCCAGCAGGGCTTCGCCAAGCACTACGAGAGACGAGGAGGGAGAGGGGTAGGGCTGCACCCACAGGGAGATCGAATCGTGTGTTGGGCTACCCCTTTGCCTCCACTATATACAGGGGGAGAGGGAGGGCTGCGCCCCCACCTAGGGTTCCCACCCCAAGGGGTGCGGCAGCCCTAGATCCCATCTAGGGTGGCGGCCACAAGGGGGAGAGGGGGAGGCGCACCTGGGGTGGGCCTTAGGGCCCATTTGCCCTAGGGTTTTCCCCCCTTCCCTCTAGGAGGCGCCTTAGGCCTTGGTGGGAGGCGTCCCAGCACACCTAGGGGCTGGTCCCTTCCCGCTATTGGCCCATGTAGGCCTCCGGGGCTGGTGGCCCCTCCCGGTGGACCCCCGGACCCCTCCGGTGGTCCCGGTACACTAGCGGTGATGCCTGGAACACTTCCAGTGGCCAAAACCATACTTCCTATATATCAATCTTTACCTCCGGACCATTCTGGAACTCCTCGTGATGTCCGGGATCTCATCCAGGACTCCGAACAACATTCGGTAACCGCGTACATACTTTCCCTATAACCCTAGCGTCATCGAACCTTAAGTGTGTAGACCCTACGGGCTCGGGAGTCATGCAGACATGGCCGAGACAACTCTCCGGTCAATAACCAACAGCGGGATCTGGATACCCATGTTGGTTCCCACATGCTCCACGATGATCTCATCGGATGAACCACGATGCCAAGGATTCAATCAATCCCGTATACAATTCCCTTTGTCTAGCTGTACGATACTTGCCCGAGATTCGATCATCGGTATCCCCATACCTTGTTCAATCTCGTTACCGGCAAGTCTCTTTACTCGTTCCGTAACACATCATCCCGTGATCAACTCCTTGGTCACATTGTGCACATTATGATGATGTCCTACCGAGTGGGCCCAGAGATACCTCTCCGTTTACACGGAGTGACAAATCCCAGTCTCGATTCGTGCCAACCCAACAGACACTTTCGGAGATACCTATAGTGTACCTTTATAACCACCCAGTTATGTTGTGACGTTTGGCACACCCAAAGCACTCCTACGTCTCATGGTCTAAGGAAATGATACTTGACATTAGAAAAGCTTTAGCATGCGAACTACACAATCTTTGTGCTAGGCTTAGGATTGGGTCTTGTCCATCACATCATTCTCCTAATGATGTGATCCCATTATCAATGACATCCAATGTCCATGGTTAGGAAACCGTAACCATCTATTGATCAACGAGCTAGTCAACTAGAGGCTTACTAGGGACATGGTGTTGTCTATGTATCCACACATGTATCTGAGTTTCCTATCAATACAATTATAGCATGGATAATAAACGATTATCATGAACAATGAAATATAATATAATAATAACCAATTTATTATTGCCTCTAGATCATATTTCCAATATGACAAAGTTCTCTAGTCACTATCACCAAGTTACTAGAACTTCGTGATGAACTATAATATGCAAGGGATAATGGAAATGATCCCCAAGCTCTTTGTGGTGCTGAAATCGACGAAGGTAGAAATCAAGAAAGAGCATCAAGTGTTGATGGTTAATAAGACCACTAGTTTCAAGAAAAGGGAAAAGGGATAGAAGGGGAACTTCAAGAAGAACGACAAGCAAGTTGCTGCTCAAGTGAAGAAACCCAAGTCTGGACCTAAGCCTGAGACTGAGTGCTTCTACTGCAAAGGAACTGGTCACTGGAAGCGGAACTGCCCCAAGTATTTGGCGGATAAGAAGGATGGCAAGGTGAATAAAGGTATATTGGATATACATGTTATTGATGTGTACTTTACTAGTGTTTATAGCAACCCCTAGGTATTTGATACTAGTTCAGTTGCTAAGAGTAGTAACTTGAAACGGGGGTTGCAGAATGAATAGAGACTAGTTAAGGGTGAAGTAACGATGTGTGTTGGAAGTAGTTCCAAGATTGATATGATCATCATCGCGCACTCCCTTTACTTTCGGGATTAGTGTTGAACCTAAATAAATGTTATTTGGTGTTTGCGTTAAGCATGAATATGATTTGATCATGTTTATTGCAATATGGTTATTCATTTAAAGTCGGAGAATAATTGTTGTCCTGTTTACATGAATAAAACCTTCAATGGTCATACACCCAAGGTGAATGGTTTATTGAATCTCGATCGTAGTGATACACATATTCATAATATTGAAGCCAAAAGATGCAAAGTTAATAATGATAGTGCAACTTATTTGTGGCACTGCCGTTTAGGTCATATTGGTTTAAAGCGCATGAAGAAAATCCATGCTGATGGGCTTTTGGAAACACTTGATTATGAATCAGTTGATGCTTGCGAACCATGACTTATGGGCAAGATGACTAAAACTCTGTTCTCCGGAACAATGGAGCGAGCAACAGACTTGTTGGAAATAATACATACTGATGTATGCAGTCCGATGAGTGTTGAGGCTCGTGGCAGGTATCGTTGTTTTCTGACCTTCACAGATGATTTGAGTAAGATATGGGTATATCTTCTTGATGAAACATAAATCTGAAACATTTGAAAAGTTCAAACAATTTCAGAGTGAAGTGGAAAATCATCGTAACAAGAAAATAAAGTTTCTACGATATGATCGTGGAGGAGAATATTTGAGTTACGAGTTTGGTCTTCATTTGAAACAATGCGGAATAGTTTCGCAACTCACGCCACCTGGAACACCACAGCGTAATGGTGTGTCTGAACATCGTAACCGTACTTTATCAGATATGGTGCAATCTATGATGTCTCTTACTGATTTATCACTATCATGATGGGGTTATGCATTAGAGACAACTGCATTCACATTAAATAGGGCACCATCTAAATCCGTTGAGACGACACCATATGAACTATGGTTTGGCTGGAAACCTAAGCTGTCGTTTCTTAAAGTTTGGGGCTGCGATGCTTATGTGAAAAAGTTTCAATCTGATAAGCTCAAACCCAAACCGGAGAAATGTGTCTTCATAGAATACCCAAAGGAAACTGTTGGGCACACCTTCTATCACAGATCCAAAGGCAAGATCTTTGTTGCTAAATGTGGATCCTTTCTAGAGAAGGAGTTTCTCTCGAAAGAAGTGAGTGGGAGGAATGTAGAACTTGATGAGGTAATTGTACCTTCTCCCGAATTGGAAAGTAGTTCATCACAGAAATCAGTTCTAGTGATCTCTATACCAATTAGTAAGGAAGCTAATGATGATGATCATGAAACTTCAGATCAAGTTACTACCGAACCTCGTAGGACAACTAGAGTATGGTCCGCACCAGAGTGGTACAGTAATCCTTTCTGGAAGTCATGTTACTAGACCATGACAAACCTACGAACTATGAGGAAGCGATGATGAGCCCAGATTCCGCGAAATGGCTTGAGGCCATGTAATCTGAGATGGGATCCATGTGTGAGAACAAAGTATGGACTTTGATTGACTTGCCCGATGATTGGTGAGTCATCAAGAATAAATGGATCTTCAAGAGGAAGACGGGCGCTGATAGTAATGTTACTATCTACAAAGCTCAAATTGTTGCAAAATGTTTTTGACAAGTTCAAAGTGTTGACTACGATGAGATTTTCTCACTCGTATCGATGCTTAAAAGTCTGTCCGAATCATGTTAGCAGTTGCCGCATTTTATGAAATCTGGCAAATGGATGTCAAAACTGTATTCCTTCATGGATTTTTTAAAGAAGAGTTGTATATGATGCAACCAGAAGGTTTTGTCGATCCTAAAAGGTGCTAACAAAGTGAGCAAGCTCCAGCGATCCATCTATGGACTGGTGCAAGCATCTCGGAGTTGGAATATATGCTTTGATAAAGTGATCAAAGCATATGGTTTTATACAAACTTGCGGTGAAGCCTGTATTTACAAGAAAGTGAGTGGGAGCACTACAACATTTCTGATAAATATATGTGAATGACATATCGTTGATTGGAAATAATGTAGAATTTTCTTGAAAGCATAAAGGAGTTTTTGAAAGGAGTTTTTCAAATAAAGACCTCGGTGAAGCTGCTTACATATTGAGCATCAAGATCTATAGATATAGATCAAGACGCTTGATAAGTTTTTTCAATGAGTACATACCTTGACAAGATTTTGAAGTAGTTCAAAATGGAATAATCAAAGAAAGAGTTCTTGCCTGTGTTACAAGGTGTGAAATTGAGTAAGACTCAAAGCCCGACCACGGCAGAAGATAGAAAGAGAATGAAAGTCATTCTCTACGCCTTGGCCATAGGTTCTATAAAGTATGCCATGCTGTGTACCAAATCTATTGTATACCCTACACTATTTTTTGGCAAGGGAGTACAATAGTGATCTAGGAGTAGATCACTAGACAGCGGTCAAAATTATCCTTAGTGGAATAAGGATATGTTTCTCGATTATGGAGTTGACAAAAAGGTTCGTCGTAAAGGGTTACGTCGATGCAAATTTTGACACTGATCCAGATGACTCTAAATCTCAATCTGGATACATATTGAAAGTGGGAGCAATTAGCTAGAGTAGCTCCGTGCAGAGCATTGTTGACATAGAAATTTGCAAAATACTTACGGATCTGAATGTGGCAGACCCGTTGACTAAACTTCTCTCACAAGCAAAACATGATCACACCTTAGTACTCTTTGGGTGTTAATCACATAGCGATGTGAACTAGATTATTGACTCTAGTAAACCCTTTGGGTGTTGGTCACATGTCGATGTGAACTATGGGTGTTAATCACATGGTGATGTGAATTATTGGTATTAAATCACATGGCGATGTGAACTAGATTATTGACTCTAGTGCAAGTGGGAGACTGAAGGAAATATGCCCTAGAGGCAATAATAAAGTCATTATTTATTTCCTTATATCATGATAAATGTTTATTATTCATGCTAGAATTGTATTAACCGGAAACATAATACATGTGTGAATACATAGACAAACAGAGTGTCACTAGTATGTCTCTACTTGACTAGCTCGTTGATCAAAGATGGTTATGTTTCCTAACCATAGTCATGAGTTGTCATTTGATTAACAGGATCACATCATTAGGAGAATGATGTGATTGACTTGACCCATTTCGTTAGCTTAGCACTTGATCATTTAGTTTGTTGCTATTGCTTTCTTCATGACTTATACATGTTCCTATGACTATGAGATTATGCAACTCCCGTTTACCGGAGGAACACTTTGTGTGCTACCAAACGTCACAACGTAACTGGGTGATTATAAAGGTGCTCTACAGGTGTCTCCGAAGGTACTTGTTGGGTTGGCGTATTTCGAGATTAGGATTTGTCACTCCGATTGTCGGAGAGGTATCTCTGGGCCCTCTCGGTAATGCACATCACATAAGCCTTGCAAGCATTGCAACTAATAAGTTAGTTGCGGGATGATGTATTATGGAACGAGTAAAGATACTTGTCGGTAACGAGATTGAACTAGGTATTGAGATACCGACGATCGAATCTCGGGCAAGTAACATACCGATGACAAAGGGAACAACGTATGTTGTTATGCGGTCTGACCGATAAAGATCTTCGTAGAATATGTGGGAGCCAATATGAGCATCCAGGTTCCGCTATTGGTTATTGACCAGAGACGTGTCTCGGTCATGTCTACATTGTTCTCGACCCGAAGGGTCCGCACGCTTAAGGTTTCGATGACAGTTATATTATGAGTTTATGAGTTTTGATGTACCGAAGGAGTTTGGAGTCCCGGATGAGATCGGGGACATGACGAGGAGTCTCGAAATGGTCGAGACGTAAAGATTGATATATTGGACGACTATATTTGGACATCGGAAAGGTTCCGAGTGATTCGGATATTTTTCGGAGTACCGGAGAATTACGGAAATTCGCCGGGGAGTATATGGGCCTTATTGGACTTTAGGGGAAAGAGAGAAGAGAGGTTGGGCGCCCCCCCAAGGCCTAGTCCGAATTGGACTTGGGGGAGGGGCTGCGCCCCCTCCTTCCTTCTCTTCTCCCTTCCCTTGCCTTGACTCCTGCTCCTACTACTTGGAAGGGGGGAATCCTACTCCCGGTGGGAGTAGGACTCCTCCAGGGCGCGCCATAGGGACCGGCCCTCTCCCACCTCCTCCACTCCTTTATATACGTGGCCAGGGGGCACCCCATAGACACAACAATTGATCCTTGAAATCTATTAGCCGTGTGCGGTGCCCTCCTCCACCATAATCCTCGATAATATTGTAGCGGTGCTTAGGCGAAGCCCTGCGACGATAGAACATCAAGATCGTCACCACGCTGTCATGCTGACGGAACTCTTCCCTGACACTTTGCTGGATCGGAGTCCGGGGATCGTCATCGAGCTGAACGTATGCTAGAACTCGGAGGTGCCGTAGTTTCGGTGCTTGATCGGTCGGGCCGTGAAGACGTACGACTACATCAACCGCGTTGTGCTAACGCTTCCGCTTCCAGTCTACGAGGGGTACGTAGACAACACTCTCCCCTCTCGTTGCTATGCATCACCATGATTTTGCGTGTGCGTAGGATTTTTTTTTGAAATAACTACGTTCCCCAACAGTATATGGGCCTTGTTGGGCTTTAGGGGAAAGAGAGAGGAGAGGCTGCCCTCCCCCCCAATGCTTAGTCCGAATTGGACTAAGGGAAGGGGCGGCGCCCCCTCCTTCCTTCTCTTCTCTTTCCCTTTCCGTCTCTCCTACTCCTACTACTTGGAAGGGCTCTTAGTTCTACTAGAAAAGGGGGAATTCTACTCCCGGTGGGAGTAGGACTCCCCTAGGGTGCGCCATAGAGAGGGTCGGCCCTCCCCCTCCTCCACTCCTTTATATACGGGGAGGGGGGCACCCCTTGGAGACACAACATTTTATCTTTGATCTCTTAGCCGTGTGCGGTGCCCCCTCCATCATAATCCACCTCGATCATATCGTAGCGGTGCTTAGGCGAAGCCCTGCGTCGGTAGCATCATCATCATCTTCACCATGCCGCCGTCCTGACGAAACTCTCCTGTGAAGCTTTGCTGGATCGGAGCTCACGGGACATCATCGAGTTGAACGTGTGCAGAACTCGGAGGTGCCGTGTGTTTAGTACTTGGATCAGTTGGATCGTGAAGACGTACGACTACATCAACCGCGTTATGCTAACGCTTCCGCATTTGGTCTACAAGGATACATGGACACACTCTCCCCTCTCATTGCTATGCATCATCATGATCCTGTGTGTGCGTAGGAACTTTTTTGAAATTACTACGTTCCCCAACATGCCTTTATATTGGCTCTTAGAGCATCTCCAGCCGCGGCCCCAACAGGCCCTTCCCAGGTGTTTTTGCCGTGCCGGCGCCCAAAATTCGGCCCAGTCGCGCCCCAGTAGCCCCTTTTTCGCCGTCTCACACCAAAACTGGTGCCGGCGGACCCAGGACGAACCCGGCGCGCTGGGGCGCGCCTGGGGGCGCCAGCACAAGTGAAAAGAGTGTGGGGCCGCTCTGTCGGCGAGTCGAGAGCCTCTTCCCGCCGTTTCTTCCCGTCCTCGCCCCCCACTTCCCTCTCATTCTCTCCTTTCCTCCTGCCAATCTCCCTCCCGCTCGCCTCCCAGCCGCCGCCATGTCGTCGAAGAAGTACGTGATCCCCCGCGCCGCGACCACCGCGACCGCCTCCATCGCCTAGCCGAAGCAGAGGAAGCCGAGGGCGCCGCCGTCCAAGCCACCGGACATGACAAATGCCGAGTGGAGGGCGGAAGTTCAGCGACGGGAGGCTGTCACCACCGACCGGCGGAATAGGGCAATCGCCAAGAAGGCCCGTGACAACACGGCGCGTGCCGCTGCGGTTGCGGCAGGCCAAGCCGAGGCCGAGGCGACTCGCTTGGGGATGATGAATCTACCAGGCGGCCACGCCCAGTACGTACCCTGGAGCCAGCAAAGCGCCGGCTCTCCGTCCGGCTTCTCGTCGTTGCCGCAACCATGGGGATGCACGCCGTCGCCGGCCTACGCCGACGGGGACACGCACGGTGGGTTCAACCCCAACGTCACCTTCCCCCATGGACACCCAACCCAGCACACGCCCTCGCCCGCCTTCGCCGGCGTGCAGTACCCTCCATACAACTACTCACCGCCGGCTTACGCGTGCTCCCCGACGCCCCCTTTCCGCCGTGGTGCGCTGCCCTTCTCACAAGCTTCCACGTCACACCTCGCCGACATGGACGACATCACCGCAGCAGGTTCGGCCACGGCCGCCACGTCCCCCGGGTTCGCTACCCAGGACGACACGGTGGACCTCAGCGGCGGCATGGATGGCGAGCTCGAGTACGGCGAGGAGGAGCCGAAGGAGCACGAGGAGGAGGAGGAGGAGCCGACGACTGTTCCGGCGAGGAGGCGCAAGAAGAAGGGGGCGGCCAGGACCGGCGAGCCGCGCATTAAGTGAACGTCCAAGGAATAGGAATGCCTCGCCGAAGTGTGGAAAGTCGTCTTCCTCGACCCGACCACCGGCACGAACCAGAGCATCGAGACGTACTGGGAGCGCATCAAGGCCGAGTTCAACGAGCGCAAGCTCGTCGACCCCTACTTTAAAGGCGTCTACATGCATCGCGGGGCGAAGGCAATGGTGAACCATTGGGGGCTCATCCAGGCGGCGTGCAACAAATGGCATGGGATCGTCGAGGAGATCGTGGCTCGCCCAGAGAGCGGCGCCAACGTCGAGGATCAGGTACGGCATGCCGGTCTCCCGCTTCTATTCGTCGTGCACGCCCGCCAACTATTTGTTCCTCCGCGTAGCTGGTGCGCATGTTCGCCTTGTATCGCCTAGGCAACTGCAACCAAGAGTTCAAATACCTCCACGTTTACAAGCGCATTGACAAGTGTGAGAAGTGGGCGGAAGTCCGGCGCACCCTTGACAAGGCCAAGGAGACCTACAAGCCGGACGCACCGACGCCGGGCGCGTCAGAGGGGTGGCCGGATGGCAACAAAGGGGCCAAGAAGGCGAAGCACGTCGACGCGGCTACCGCGCGGGTGCAGGAGTCCATCGAGCGTTGCCTCACCGATGGACAGGCCCGGGCCGTCCTGTGTGAAGAGAAGACCGAGGCGCGGTGCTCGGCGTTGATGACGAGCAGCGCCGTCAAGCTCGACCTACTCCGGACCAACGTCGCCGCGAAGAAGAGGAACATCGACCTGGCTTTCCTGCTGGGCGGGGCAGACATGCTCCAGAGCAACGACGAGGCAGTCAAGGCGTGGTACTTGGCGGAGCATGGTCTCATCCTGAACCAGCTGCCGCCGACGGCGCCGCCAACTCCCACGCCCGCGCCGCCGCCGCCGCCAAGTCCGAGCGATGATGCCTCCACGAGTCCCCACAGTACAGAAGCCACGCCGATGCCGCCCAGCACAGAAGCCACGCCGACGCCGCCCAACACAGAAGAAGCTCCGACCCCGCCAAGCCCGCGCACGCCGACTCCGCCGACGCCGGAGGCCGACCTCGTCGTCTAATGCGCTGCACGCGTGCCCTTTCTTTTTGAACGCCGAACTTTTCATTCGATCGCCGAACTGTGGCCGCATGATCGCCGGATTTGTGGCGTCTATTTTGTGATAGGGAATGACTATGTTTGAATTTGCAGCGGGTTGGGGGCGCCTGGAGGCGTGGCTGGAAGCTAGTTCGCCCCAGGGGCCAATCTAGCACCGGTTCGCCCCCAGGCCGCTTTTTGTCGGCGCCCTGGGGGCTGAATGGCTGAAGATGCTCTTAGAGTATAAACTACAGTGTCATATGGATATACATGTCCCATGAGAAAATGTAATACGAGGCATCTACATTGATTTTTTTCTTCCCAACACACGTATGCCATGCATCTCTACTCTTCGCTCCAATTTTTGCAGCTTTATGCACCAGAACACACTTTTCGTTGCACCTTCCGAACATATTTCTCTTTACATCCGATCCTACATACTTAGGCAGTGTTCGGAAACGCTCCGCTCCTCAACTCAGCTCCCGGAGCGGGCGGAGCTGTAGTTGGAAATCATGGAGCTGCACTTTCCTCGCTCCCGAGATTCTTGGAGTGGGTGGGTTCCCGAACAAGGCCTTAGGGGCATCACCCTAGCTTTATGCAGCCCCAAATTCTTTGTAAAAAAGAAAAAAGAAAAAACAGAGAGAAAAAAACAGCCCCCGCTTCCAGGGCAGCTATCAACCCTTGAGCCCTTTCTCTAGAAGTTCCAAATTCGTGGGCTCGGATTCAACCATCGTCCCTGCCCGAATCCTGCCCAGACCCCGTGGAGTCACTCGTAGTGTCATGGCGTCGCCTAGCGGCAGCAGCCGCTCCTCCAAAATCCCGGAGTTCCCGGCGGGTTCCGGCGGCCGGCCGGTGCCGGCCCTGGGGATCGGCACGGCGTCGTTCCCGTTCGTGGCAGAGGACGTCAAGAACGCCGTGCTCGCCGCATTGGAGCTCGGCTACCGCCACCTCGACACGGCCTCGGTTTACCCCTCCGAGCACCTCGTCGGCGAGGCAGTGGCGGAGGCGGCGCGGCGCGGGGTCATAGCGTCCCGCGAGGAGGTGTTCGTGACGACCAAGGTGTGGTGCACGCAGTGCCACCCGGATCTCGTGCTCCCTTCCCTCAAGGAAAGCTTGCAGTTAAGCCGTCTTGGGTTCATTCGTTGAACTTTACTTTTCAGTTTTATTAATTCTTATTGCTCGCCTGAATTTTTTTTGTAGAGCCCAGTTACTTACGGCCACACATCATTCAGTTTCAGTATAGACATTGTGCAATTTAGTACTCCCTCCGTCCCAAAATGTAAGACGGTTTTTGACACTATCATAGTATCAAAAAAAACATCTTACATTTTGGGATGGAGGGAGTAAAACTTAACTGCAATTTCTAGTTTGTAAGTTATGTCCAGACTCCAGAGTTGGGTCAAAATGAGGATAATTGGCTATTGGTCCAGCTGCTTTGAGGGGTAATTGAGATTCAATAGCAATTTCTAGCAACCTAGAATGAACTCTCAGACGGCATGTCTGTCCAGTATTATCATTAAGCTTACCATACAACTCTTTCCATTCAAAATTGAAATTTCAAAAAGCAAACTAACTTTATATTTTAAAACTAGTAGCAGTTGACAACGTGAAATGAAATCAGCTCTGAATTAGATGTATGCTATCGGAGATCACATGTCCTATGCGGGATTTATAACCATTTCAAATGTTAATTATTATTTTTCCTTGAAACTATGCAAGTATGCAGAATCTAGTTATATATTCAGATTGCAACTTCATACCTTACTCTATAACTTTATATAAAAATGGACAATCATATATGAGATTTGATCCTTCATCACATTTTCTTCTCACCGTGTGATTTTAATTGAGTGTATGTAAATGTACCAACAAAAGAGTACCAATGACAATTTTAAAAATAAACTTGGGTAACTGACAGACAACACATGAATTATAGTATTTAGTCATATAGTTTGTTCGCAATCAAAACTTATGTAGTATAGTCTTTACTTGACATTCGCTTCAAGAATCGAAGACTATTACTGTACTGGTACAGAAGCTTGTTTCCCTTATAGCTGTATTCTGCCACTTCTGTGCTAAGCTTGTCTTGCCATGCCTAGAAACCTTCAAATGGAATATGTTGATTTGTACTTGGTCCACTGGCCTATGAGCGTAAAGCCCAGCAAACCACACTTCCCAATGAAAAGGGAAGACATCGTACAGATGGACTTGAAAGGTGTATGGCAGGCAATGGAGGAATGTCATCGCCTTGGCCTTGCTAAAATGATTGGTGTTAGCAATTTCACAACGAAGAAATTGCAGGAGCTACTTGCAATTGCAGAAATCCCCCCAGCAGTGAATCAGGTTTGTGTTGATCAATCGTACAAGTAATGGTGATGCAACCTTCTCTTGTCTATTCTATGATTTCACGAACCAAAGAAGAAGTAGAAGCTGATTTAGTTTAAAATCCTTCTGTAAAAACTTGCCCCGGTCTACCCTAAATTGTTGTCATTGTTCTTTGATGCATGGGATAACCTTTCAGGTTGAGTTGAATCCAGCTTGGCAGCAGAAAAAACTGATTGAATTCTGCAAAGAGAAAGGAATTCATGTGACTGCTTATTCTCCCCTGGGAGGCCAAAGCAGGACATCCAAAATCAATGCCGTGCTACAGTCTGAAATTCTGAAAGAGATTGCCGAAGCTAGAGGAAAATCCATAGCTCAGGTATTAATCATCGCTTCAATCTTAGGAACTGTTTGGTATGTACCAGAATCTGCCTTGTCACCAATTCGTGCAAGGTTCTAGCATCATCCATGATTGGAAATGAGGTTTGTTTAGATTATGAACTAATAAGTGCAGAATGTGAACAAATATTTGTCAAATTTTGTGAACAACCTAAATGCAAGCAATGCTGAGTCAATCGCACCTGAATGTTACAGCGTATGGGTCCCCTCTATGGCATTACAGTAAGCAAAAATTGCACCTCGATATTAGCAGTGCAATTGACTCCCATTTTCCTGCAGATCTCACTGAGATGGATCTTCGAGCAAGGAGCGAGCATGGTAGCCAAGAGTATGAAAAAGGAGAGGCTTCAGGAGAACCTCGAAATCTTTGACTGGGAACTGACCGACGAAGACCGGTTCAAGATTACCCAGATACCGCAGTACAAGAAGGTCACGGTGTTGGCGATCCTCTGCCCTGAAGGTGTCCCTGGCGTCGATCTTTCAGAGGTTGATGTTGTTGAAACGTAGATGTCAAATTATGAAGATGCATGCGCCATTTAAACCTGTAATTTGGTGAAGATGCATGCGCCATTTATGCACTCCAAATTACAAAGATTTGGTGAGATGCTTCTGGTGCTACTACCTGTAACCTACCTGGATGAGGTCCTGCTTGGCGTCATCAATTGTGATGATCCTGACGGGTTCCCTACAGTGCTTGTGGGTAGCCGTCAGTCGTCACTCACTGTGTCACAAATGGACTTGGCCACATGCCACAACATCTTCGGTTGGCTGATCTTTCCTTGTCTCGCGCCAGCATCATCTTCTCTTCTCTCCAGGAAGAAAGAAAGACTTTTCGCGAATAAGGAAGAAAGAAAGACTAGCACTAGTTGCTCCTAGAAAATCGACGAAATTTAAGCTTGGATGGATAGTAGAAGGCTCCTGCTTGTCCCACAGGCAAGCCAAATTTCTTGTGGCGAGCGCGACAAGTCAAGAACTGAGGTGGGTCCTGGTTAGGAGATGGATGTATCATGTATGACAGACATGTGGGTCTCATAGCTTTTTTTTGTATATGTGTGAGGAAGAACTGGGCCTGAGAATTACTAAGAAAGTATGGCGGAGAACGAAGCGTATGGTAAGAGAAATTGTCTAGCACTACTCTAGCTCAGCTTTGTCCATGATCTTCTAAAAAAAGATGACGATAACTGCCACATGCGTGGGCGTTAAGGGATTTGTTCACATGTTTTGTGTGATGTCTAAGAGGACTAACCCACACGTAGGCGTATGAGCAAAACAATCAATGTCCACACGCTTCTTTTTTTCCTTGCGGTTCCTCTCACACGTCTACGTGTGGGCAAAATGCATAACGCCCACATGACCTCTCTTAGCCACCTATCTCACGGTCCCGCACGCCCCGTGTGACAGTCACCACGCGTCCCCGTAGTTGCCATGGTCCGGACCCTCTTCAATGTCCGTTTAACTGCAGTTGCCATATCGCTGAACTACAGTTGCCATGGTTGCTCAACTGCAGTTGCCATCTCAGATCAAGTGCCAGATGCCATTTTGGACAACTGCAGCTGTTGCTATGTATGGTCTGATTTACTATAGTTGTCATGATTTGAAAACTTTAGAGGTTGCCATCTAATAACACTAAGCAGTTGCCATGCATGGTCTAATTTACTACAGTTGCCATGATTTGAAAACCTTAAGAGTTGCCATCTACTAACACTAGGCACTTGTCGTGTAGCGCTACAAAGAGACATAGCAAAACAACATGTTCGGGTAAAAAAGAGAGTTGCCATCTGCTTACAAGCACACTAGGATAGTTGCCGTGTACCCTGCAAAACACATGGCAACTGACATGTTCGGGTAAAAAAAGAGTTGCCATCTGCTTACAAGCACACTAGGGCAGTTGCCATGCACACTGCAAAACGCATGGCAACTGACAGCTTGGGCGTGGGAGAGAAGACCGGCGTGTGGGCGAGATAGCAAATGCCCACACACCAGCCCTTATGGTGAGTGAAAACTGGCGTGTGGGCGAACTGCTAAACGCCCACACATCGGCCCCTCCGTGTGATGAAACGGACGTGTGGGCGATCGGATGAACGCCCACACACCAATCTAGTCCTACGTGACACCACAAACATGCCAAAATTCATGCACCCAAGAACGGACGCGGATCCACGCGTGTGGACGAGATGCAAACTCACACACGTTAAAAAAAAAGTTTGCCCATGACCTTCTCAAAAAACAATTGTCCAGGTGTTGTGGTGGCTTAGGAGTAGTTCACAACTATCTCCGCCGCACAAGGATCCTGTTTCATTCCAGAAACAATTCATGCCCGCCGGAAGAACCAAAATCCACCTCTCTGCCTTTGAAAAACGGACGAACAGCTACGTAAGTCCTTATGTCACTCGGGCCAGTATAAAAGCCGGTGGCTCGTCCTGTACTTGAACCACAAGACAAGACAGGCTCAATCGCTCTGCAGAGACGACGCATGGCCTCGACGACAGCGGCGGTGCCGGAGGTGGCGCTGCGGTCCGGCGGCGCGAGGCCCATGCCGGCGATCGGCATGGGCACCGCCACGTTCCCGGTGGTGCCGGAGACCACCGTGAAGGCCGTGCTGGAGGCGGTGGAGGTGGGCTACCGCCACTTCGACACGGCCGCCATGTACGCGACGGAGCGGCCCCTGGGCGAGGCCCTCGCGGAGGCGGTGCGCCGCGGGCTCCTGGCGTCCCGGGAGGAGGTGTTCGTCACGTCCAAGCTCTGGTGCACGCAGTGCCACCCGCACCTCGTGCTCCCGTCCCTCCGGGAGAGCCTCCAGTAAGCTCGGTCGATCTAGACTTACTTTTGCCCGTTGACTTCAGTAGATCTTGATCGATCGTCTCGGTGTTTGTGCTTCGTTTCTTCAGGAACCTGCAGATGGAGTACGTGGACCTGTACCTGATCCACTGGCCGATCAGCCTCAAGCCCGGGCCGACGGTGTTCCCGGTGAAGCGGGAGGACGCCGTCCCGTTCGACTTCGAGGGCGTGTGGCGGGCCATGGAGGAGTGCCACCGCCTCGGGCTCGCCAAGGCCATCGGCGTCAGCAACTTCACCACCAGCCACCTCGACAAGCTCCTCGCCGCTGCCACCGTCCATCCTGCAGTCAACCAGGTTGCTGAACATAATACCACGAGATTACTGAGTAGCACTGTCTGAATATTCACTGGAACTCAGCGCTAGCTGCGTGTGATGTGCAGGTGGAGCTGAACCCGGTCTGGCAGCAGAGGAAGCTGAGGGGGTACTGCGCCGAGAAGGGCATCCACGTGGCAGCCTACTCGCCGTTGGGAGGGCAGAACTGGAACGGCGACGGAAACGCCGTGCTGGACTCCGAGGTGCTCGCGGAGATCGCCAGGGCTAGAGGAAAGACCATCGCACAGGTAGGGTACACGCCCCGTTTCTCCTGGCAACTGCTAGGAACAATGGAGCATGCAGTTCGTATGGCACTAACCGATTCCTCTTTCTTCTCGTTCAGGTAGCGCTGAGGTGGATCTACGAGCAAGGGGTGACCCCGATCGTCAAGAGCTTCAGCAAGGAGAGGCTCAAGGAGAACCTCGGGATCTTCGACTGGTGGCTCGCCGACGACGACCTGCGCAAGATCGGCCAGATTCCGCAGAAGAAGATCGTCAGAGCTGAAACCGTGCTGTTCTCGGCGGAGGGCGAGTTCACGTCGGCTGACCTCGCAGACATGGAAATTGTTGAGGAATAAATAAAATAGGCACTGAGAATGCCTGCTTCGCTGTGTGACGTAAACTGCAGTAGCTTACATAGAGAGTGTGGATGAATAAAGAAGTGATCCGTGCTATATCCTGTTATTCCTCTTTTCGGCCCAATACTTTGATTCATGTTATCAGTGAAGATTGTGATCACAGTTGCCATCGTTCGGAAGCACGTAGTGTAATACGTTGTGCTAGAACCTGGAAGCCTGGAACCGAAGTTCCATACGGCGCGTGGTTTTACTATAGATAGTCAATAAACATGATTGTCGATCGTTGTTTCATTGCCCATCGACACCCGTCGAACGTTGCTTTCCGGCTGCTCCAATTCGGGGTGGATGGACAGCTTTCGCTGCAGCACGCAACAGCAAAACCAGTTAATGTATGTTACCGCCTCTCAATGATTGCACTCGAAATTTAAATTGCCCATAATATGACGCACACTTCCTTGGAATGTGTTCCTTAAATTTGGGATGAACCCCGGCTAGCGGTTTCCGAATAAATTCATTATACTAGTAGGTGGTGGTAGAATGAAAGCCACGCACTTGAATCCTATGCCACAAGAGGCTGGCAAACCATCTCTACTCGGCAAACCAACCTGTGATTGGATGGTTAGAGGAACAGTGGTATCCCCAGCAATCATGGTTCAAGTCCTGGTGCTCGTATTAGGTGTCTATGGTGACTTTGTAAATTTCAAGATGACATGCCGGCTTAGTCTCTCGGATGTGCTCATAGGGATAGGGTATGCGTGTGTGCATTCACGCCTATGGTGATTTCGTAAATTTCAAGATGACATGCTGGCTTAGTCTCTCGGATGTGCTCATAAGGGTAGGGTGTGCGTATGTGCATTCATAGGGGTGAGTGTATGTGCATATGTATGAGCGCTTGCGTTGTTAAGGGTGACATGTCATCACATTGTTGTTGCTAATCCTCGCTTGATCCAAATCTTAATTCAAATTAAAATCCAAAATTCAAGTTTCTCAGACATGCAAAATAAAATGTTCAAAGTATGGAAAATATTCCATAACTAATTATGGTGGTGACCCAACACTTTTTTAAAGTGTTTAAATCCCCTTTTGTGAATATAACAGTGGCTTAAACAATCATTTAAATGCCTTTCCATTTATGAAAAATTTCAAACAAACTCGAAAGCCTCCCAAACTTTTTGTGGCAGTGCTAGTAAATGCAAGGTATTTATCTGGCCAAGTCCCATTTAAAAAAAATACATTTCCTAGCTAAAAGAAATGCAAAAAAGAAAAGAATAAATTTAAAACTAAAAAGTAAAGGTAGACAAAACAAAATAAAGAAAGGAGGTCTAACCCCCACTGCTGTCCCTCCAGCCAAACCAGCCCATCCGGCTACCCTCCCAATCCCCTGTTCACGCAGTCCCCCGTGGCCACGGCCGATGCCTGACACGGCACTGGCCGACGTCGTGGCGACCATCCACCGGTGCCGCCCTGCCAATATTACCCGGCGACCCCTCTCCCGTCGCCGAACCCTAACCCGCTTTCCCTTCATCGCGCCCCCGTTCCCCTTTGTTCGCTCGTCGACGTCTCAGCGCCCCGATCCCGTCCGTCACCGCCGCCGTCACGTCGCCGCGGCCGCGGCCAACGGCCTCCCCGGGGCTCGACGGGTTGTTCTACGGCCTCCCCGGCGTCGTCCCCGTCCTCTATGCGCCGCGGCCGACCGGTGGAGCTGTCCTGCGTCGCCTACCCCATCGTCTTCTACTTCGGGCAGCCGAGATCGCCGCGGTCACCTCGTTGTCTCCGGTGCTCCCCCGAGCCCGCTAGTCTACCCTTCCGCCCCGCTGTAAGCCTCCGGTCCACCCCGACTCCTCCTTGCTTCCCCTAGTGTGTCGTAGCTAGCTTCCCGCATGCCCGAGCTCAGGTTGCCGCGTAGTTTCCCGTCCGCCCCCCTGCCCGTGCTCGACCACGCCATCGCTCCCCTGGCCGCTTGTTCCGCGCCCGCGGCCACCTCCCGCTGCCGCTGCTTCTGCTGTTGCGGCTGCCGCCCGCTGCCCTCGCTACTCTGCATGCTACTGCTGCTACCCGCGCCAGTCGCCCGTGGCCTCACCCTGCTCGTCCCCGTCCGCGCGCTGCATCTGCAGCCCGGCCCCGCCTACAGCGCGCGCGCCCCGCCTCTGACCCCGCGGATGCCCGCCTCTGCGCCCGCGCCGTCATCGCTACCACTGCCGCCGAGTACTGCTACCGCCGCAACTGTCGCGGCTAGCGCCGCTCGGCCCCACGCCTCCGGCCACCACGCCCCCTCCGCCACGGCTCTCCGCCATGCCCGCCTGCGCTGCGTTGTCGCTCGTCGGCGCACACGCGCCCGCGGCTCCGACCCCTCCTTGCCCGCGCCTCCCCGCTCACCTCGCCTCACCGCTGATGCCGCCGACCCTCCTCCCGCTCCTGCCACGGGCAACCATCCTCACCGCGGCCACGCCCGCTGGCCGCCGCCAGTTCGGTCTTCGCCCCGACGGGCTCCACTGCCCGCACAAGACCGGGCCGGTGCATGTGTGCCCGTTAAGCCGCCCAGCGCCCGAGTGGCTCCTGGGCCACTTACACGTGGGGTCTCCCCCTGTAAAAAAAGATTTAAAATATATATATATTAATAAAAATAATTAATTACTTAGTTGAATGATTAGTTAACTTAATTAAGTTAAACACAATTAGTCTAATTACCTAATTAGTTAATTAATTAGCACTAACAGAAACTGACATGTGGGTCCCCTGCCCAGTTGACCAGTCAACTAGTCAACAGTTGACCTGGTCAGCGGGGTCCACTGTCAGCCTTTGGTGGTCCTGCTGTGTGCACTTTGCTGGGTGCACATAGAAATTTCTCCTTTTATTTCGAATTAATAATATTTTCAGGGTATTACTAAAACTTCGAAAATCATATAAAATAATCCTTAAGTCAGACGAAAAAGGTTTTATACATGAAAGTTGCTCAGAACGACGAGACGAATCCGAATACGCACTCCGTTCATCTGCCACGCATCCCTAGCACAGCGAACAGAAGATGCCAAACTTTGGGATAACTTTCCCGGATGTTTCCCCCTTCGCTGCTATCGTGTAGCCCTGCGTTAGAACACCCCCTAGCGCTGGTTATTGCCTGGCATGCATCTGTTTGCTCTGTATTTACTGTTTCTTCCCCCTCTTCTCTCTAGTAGACCTCGAGACCGATGCTGATGCCGCTGTGACCTAACATATCAGAGAAGTGATAATTCTCTGCTTATGTAAACACCTCGGTGTACTAACTCCGTCAGTAAGGACTTGTTACTATTGTTGATGACATTCAGGTAGCCATCGATGGACGAGAACTTTGTCTATTTGTTCGCCTCGTCTTAACGAGCAGGAAAATGGTTCTCTTCGTCCCTCGCCCTTGGTACCAATGTTGTTGCCAACATAAATAACATGCCATCCTCTGACCTGCCTTGCTTTCATGATCGTGCAAAATGTTAGCGCCTTCCCACTTCTAACCCACAGTTCCACATGATCAAAACCTGACTCTCATGTACATCCCTGTTTTCCAAAGTTGTTCCTCGCACTTGGCTTCGTATGTAAATCACGAGCCACCTTCCTAGTGATCTATTCTGGTATCAGATGCAATACTTATTCCCATTGCTCTGAACCCCTTTCACCATCTGTTTCACGCAATGAACGATTGCCTACCCGGTTGAAGCTTCTTATTACACCTCCTTATCTTGCTCTTGATGGCTTTCTTGAATTTGAACTCGAGAGATGCCTCTATGGCACGTTCACTGAGATAGCCCGCAGGTACCTATCTTGTGTTGAGCTCCATCCTTCTCGAGTCTTTCCCCCTTACTCCACCCCTTAAATCTCGGGATGAGATTTCTTGTAGTGGAGGAGAATTGTGACGCCCGGATAATTAAGCTACAACAATCCTCTGTTAAGGGTCACATGTCATCACATTCCTGTTGCTAATCCTCGCTTGATCCAAATCTTAATTCAATTTAAATTCAAATTAAAGTCCAAAATTCAAGTTTCTCAAACATGCACAATAAAATGTTCAAAGTGTGGCAAATATTCCATAACTAATTATGGTGGTGACCCAACACTTTTGTAAAGTGTTTAAGTCCCCTTTTGTGAATATAACAGTGGCTTAAACAATCATTTAAATGCCTTTCCATTTATGAAAAATTTCAAACAAACTCGAAAGCCTCCCAAACTTTTTGTGGCAATGCTAGTAAATGCAAGGTATTTATCTGGCCAAGTCCCACTTTTTACAAAATACATTTCCTAGCTAAAAGAAATGCAAAAAGAAAAGAATAAATGTAAAACTGAAAAGAAAAGGTAGACAAAACAAAATAAAGAAAGGAGGTCTAACCCCCACTGGGTCGTGGCCCAGCTGTCCCTCTAGCCAAACCAGCCCATCCGACCACCCTCTCAATCCCCTGTTCACGCAGCACCCCCGTGCCCACGGTCGATGCCCGCCACGGCTCCGGCCGACGTCGTGGCGACCATCCGCCGGTACCGCCCTGCCTATATTACTCGGCGACCCCTCTCCCATCGCTGAACCCTAACCCTCTTTCCCTTCCTCGCGCCCCCGTTCCCCTCTGGTCGTTCGTCGACATCGCAGTGCCCCGATCCCATCCGTCACCGCCGCCGTCACGTCGCCGTTGCCAACGGCCTCCGCGAGGCTCGACGGGTTATTCTACGGCCTCCCCGGTGTCGTCCCCGTCCTCTACGCGTCGCGGCCGACCGGTGAAGCTGTCCTGCGTCGCCTACCCCATCGTCTTCTACTTCGAGCAGCCGAGATCGCCGCGGTCACCTCGTTGTCTCCGGTGCTCCCCCGAGCCCGCTAGTCTACCTTGTCGCCCCAATGTAAGCCTTCGGTCCACCCCGACTCCTCCTTGCTTCCCCTAGTGCGCCGTAGCTAGCTTTCCGCACGCCCGATCTCTGGTTGCCGCGTAGTTTGCCGTCCGCCCCCCTGCCCGTGCTCGACCACGCCATCGCTCCCCTGGCCGCTTGTTCCACGCCCGCGGCCACCTCCCACTGCCGCTGCTTCTGCTGCTGCGGCTGCCGCCCGCTGCCCTCGCTACTCTGCCTGCTACTGCTGCTACCCGCGCCAGCCGCCCGTGGCCTCACCCTGCCGCCGAGTACTGTTGCTACTGCAACTGTCGCCGCTAGTGCCGCCCAGGCCCCACGCCTCCGGGCACTGCGCCCCCTCCGTTGCGGATATCCGCCATACCCGCCTGCGCCACGCTGTCGCCCGTCGGCGCCCGTGCGCCCGTGGCTCGGGCCCCTCCTCGCCAGCGTCTCCCCGCTCGCCTCGCCTCGCCGCTGACGCCGCCGGCCCCTCCTCCCGCTCCTGCCATAGGCAGCCGTCCTCGCCGCGGCCATGCCCGCTGGCCGCTGCCAGTTCGGTCTCCGCGCCGACGGGCTCCACTACCCACACGACACCGGGCCGGTGCCCGTTAAGCCACGCAGCGCTCGAGAGGCTCCTGGGCCACTTACACGTGGGGCCTCCCCCTATAAAAAAAATTAAAAAAATATATTAATAAAGATAATTAATTAGTTAGTTAAATGATTAGTTAACTTAATTAAGTTAAACACAATTAGTCTAATTACCTAATTAGTTAATTAATTAGCACTAACAAAAACTGACATGTGGGTCCCCTGCCCAGTTGACCAGTCAACTAGTCAATAGTTGACCTAGTCAACGGGGTCCACTGTCAGCCTCTAGTGGCCCTATTGTGTGCACTCTGCTGGGTGCACATAGCAATTTCACCTTTTATTTCGAATTAATAATATTTTCAGGATATTACTAAAACTTCAAAAATCATATAAAATAATCCATAGCTCGGATGAAAAAGTTTTATACATGAAAGTTGCTCAGAACGACAAGACGAATCCGAACACGCACTCGGTTCATCTGCCACGTGTCCCTAGCATAGCGAACATGCAACCTTCCCCCTCTGATTCATTTGTCTGAAGATGCCAAACTTCGGGAAAACTTTCCCGGATGTTTTCCCCTTCGCCGGTACCGTGTAGCCCTGCCTTAGAACACCCCCTTGCGCTGCTTATTGGCTATCATGCATCTGTTTGCTCTGTATTTATTGTTTCTTCCCCCTCTTCTCTCCGGTAGACCTCGAGACTGATGCTGATGCCCCTGTGATCGAGTACCACTACTGCAGGATGCTGCTAACGCGACACTACAATCAGAGACCCTTTCACGAAACTGTGTGTGATGCATTAATCATGAACGGGGATTAAAAAACCATCAAAAAAGGTGCAAAATGTTTGCAATGGAGGATGCATCAAACACGGTTCAGATTTTAGTTGTGTGTGTGATCTAGGGCATACGGTTCAGTTCAATGAAATGTTTGCGATGAGGCGGAACAAAAGAAATGGGCAGCCTGATGAAGGCGTGTGCGATGTATAGCATACAGTTCACTCGGATGAACTGTTTGTGATTAGGCAACACAAAAGAAACGGTCAGCCAGATCACGGTGTGTGTCATGTACAGCATATGGTTCACTCGGATGAACTGTTTGTGATTAGGGAACACAAAGGAAACGGTCAGCCAGATCAAGGTGTGTGCGATGTACGACATGCGGTTCACCCGGATGAACTGTTTGCATTGAGACAAGAGAACAGAAATGGTTCAATATAACAAATACCATAAATATTGCAAGGTTCAAGTTCAAAGATTACAACACCCAAATTCAAACATTGCAAGCTGCGTCATTTCTGAAAAGGGATCACCCGTTGACAAGTCATGTATGGGTTTGACACAATAACTTCCAATTGATTTGCCATATGCTCTTCCAATATGAAGTTTGGCATTTTTGGAGGCACTTCCATTCCGCAGTACCAGCTGAGGAGTCCTGGACTAAAGGGTCCTCGGGCATCCGGCCTGTTAGCCATGGGCCAGACTGATGGGCTGTGAAGATATGAAGACCGAAGACTGCACCCGTCCGGACAGGACTTTCCTTGGCGTGGAAGGCAAGCTTGGTGACCAAATATGTAGATTCCTTTCTTTGTAACCGACCTTGTGTAACCCTAGATCCTCCCGGTGTTTATATAAACCGGAGGACGTAGTCCGGAGGATACACATTACCATAGCCATACAAGCTAGACCTCTAGGGTTTAGCCATTACGATATCATGGTAGATCAACTCTTGTAATACTCATATTCATAAAGATCAATCAAGCAGGACGTAGGGTATTATCTCCATAGAGAGGGCCCGAACCTGGGTAAAACATTGTGTCACGTGTCTCCTGTTACCATCGACCTTAGACGCATAGTTTGGGACCCCCTACCCGAGATCCGCCGGTTTTGACACCGACATTGGTGCTTTCATTGAGAGTTCCATTGTGCCTTCATCGAAAGGGTTGATGGCTCCACTTATCTTCAAGGAAAATATCACCTCCGGAGGAGCTCTGGCCTCCGGCCAAACCCTTTGGCTGGGCGGTTTTATCATGACTGCCTGTTCGGCCCTTGAGCCGACGATGATGACCTCTGGAGTCATCAAAAATCGCTTCTGCGTTGATTCTGAATACGCCAAACGGATGGATCCGACGGAGTTATCGTCTTTAAACGAACTCCTAGATCACATTGCCGCCTTGGGGGTTGCTACAGACTACGATCGGATTGGGCTTAAACCCGACCAGAGAGAAATTAAATCTCCGTCGATCACCCACCAGATAGCGGTAGTCGAGGAGCAAGATAACTCTTCCTCTATATTGAGGATGAACTATGTTCGGATCTCCGACCTCGAGAAGCCGGACACCTACCGGCAGAAAGACACGTGTCACATCCCTGCTTTTAGTCATGCATTAGGATTGGATGAACATGTGCATCATGTTTAAATTTCTTTTAAACTTGAAATGGGGCCTAATCAACCCCAACACCCCCGTGAAAATGCTAATTTCCAACAATTGGAATTTCAATGAACCCAAAATGCCCTTCATAAAAGCCCACCATTTTTGGTCTTGACTAAAACCTATGCCAAAAATGGTCTTGCAATTTATGGAGCCATTCTGGATTTTTGAACAAGCCATAAGTATTTAAATTTGGGCATTTTAAATGCTATAAATATTTTAAAGTGCTCAAATAATCTTGGAAGCATTTTTAGGCAGTTGAGAATATTCCCAAATGCGCCTCTGAATATTTCCAGAGTTTTTGGAATGAAATAGTATTTATTCTATTTCAATACACATAGCAGGAAATAATTAAAAGCAAAACAGAAAAGAGAGAGAGAGTTAGAGCTTACCTGGAAGCCCACCAGCCGGCCCACCTAGCTGGCCCGGCCCAGCAGCCGCTCCACGTAGCTGCTTCGCTGTCGGTGTAAATAGCCATGGGTAGCCTAGCCGGCTTCCCCTGGCCCTTCTGAAAAAATCACGAGCCCGTCCGGCTCTCAAGAATCCAAGACATGGAGCCGACTCCCCCTTGCTGGCTGCCACCCAGGCCGGCTTCCGGAAGGCGGCCCGACTTTACCCCTCATGAAGAAAACCATGGGAGGCCGACTCAAAGAAGCCGGCTCCAAGATGCCGACTCCAAGAAGCCGGCTCCCCTAAAGCGGTCGAGACCGTACCCTCAAAGTTTGCACCCACCTAACGGTGGTGCGACGGGGCGTGGCTACAGTGAAGCCTGCCACCCCCGAATCCCGGAGCACGCCTGGCACAGTGCGCCGTACGGAGTGGCCATGACCCGTCCGGTGCGACACTGTTGCCATGTTGACCTTGATGTCATCCACGACGGGCTACCAGTACGGCCTACGGGCGGTGGGCCCCTTCGGGCAGAGAGACACCCGAAGGCGGCCTGGCCTCCCCTAGTCGGCCTGAAGGCGGCCTGGCCTCCCCCAGTCGGCCCGAGACGGGGCCGGCTCCCCACAGCCGGCTCGCTTCCCCTCTCGAAGAAGACGCCCCATTAAGGAGACAAGACGCGGTGAGGCTACAGTAATCGCCCGCCGGACGGCGGCACTGTAGCCACGCCTACCTCGACGAAGCCCTCGTCATCAGGATGAGTCAACAGTGACCAGCCATCGACAAGACCCTTGGCGGTGGGGCCTGTCTACTGCCAAGGAGTTGGTAGCCGGCGGGACCCATCAGCCGGCGGGCCCCAGCAGTCGCCGCAGAAGCCGGCGAGCGCGGTCACAGACGGCTGGGCCCCGCGCCCAGTTGGATTACCATTGTACCCCCGGGGGGTAGGCCTATATAAACCCCCCGGGGCACCCATGCAAAGGGTTCGACCCCCTGCTAGTCTAAAACACCACAGAAGGAGAGGAAGCAGGTTAGCCATGCCCTTCTACCTCCTCCCACCAAACCGCTCAAGGAGCATTGTGTAGTTACTTGTTCATCTAGTGATCATGCGGAGACCCCGCAGAGCAGCAGTAGGTGTGTTATCTCCACGGAGAGCCCCGAAGCTGGGTAAGATCCGCCGGCGTGCATGTCTTCGCCTTATCCCGTTTCCAGGCACCGGCGATGTCTTTCTGGCTCCCACAATGATAAGCCACCCGTTGGCATATGTCGCACCTACCACCCGACATTTGGCGCCCACCGTGGGGCCAGGTGCACCATCGTCCGGAGACCTGTTCTGGACGGGAACCCTCTTCCTCCCCAGCGAGCGTAGCCAGCCCGGCACACCCGATGGCGCTTGCCATGACGCGCTGCAAGGCGTCACCAGCATCTGCGCGGCGAGCAGCCTCACCGATCCCCTCGACGAAACCCTCATCTCCGACGAGCTCGCCTCCGATGCGGGCACCGACCACCTCGCCAACCTTCTCGGTCAGCTCCATGTCTCCAGCGAGCCCGCTGCGGACCTGGAGTCGGTTTGCTCCTCCGACCCGGTGCCTGTCGACTCCGATACGGCCTCCTACGACACCTTCCCCACCAGCGTCACGATCTACAATGACCCGCTTCCCCGAGCCGACGGCTGCGATGCTGTCACCACCGAAGTGATGGTCATCGGCCACGGCGGCCCGGCCGGCGAAAGCGCCCACGGCGTCCCGCACGTGGCGGCCCACGACTTGTCCACCCCACTCCCGGCTAACACCGACGACGAAGCACTGGAGGCACGCCGCCTCACCCTCCTTGCAGAGGGCCGGAGGCTGGCTTCCGTGAGAAGCCTCATAGAGGCCTACCAGCGCGAAGCTGACCGCGCCGCCTTCGGCACGCCGGCCCCGGGCGGGCCAAGCCGGGCCGGCCTTGTCAAGCAACACGGCGCCGTCATCGCCGACACGCTGGGAGTCGACCGCCCGGTCTATGCCACTCCGCTCGAGAACTTGCGTGCCGCCCAGGCGGCCGTAGACGAGTTGGACGGCTTGGAGGCCGAAGACCTCCCCCACATGACCCGGCGCATCCAGCAACTGATTGACGCAGCTGCGCAGCGACATGAAGCGGACGCCCGCGCGGGAAGCCCTCCCCCGCGCCGAGATCACGGCGCGACGTCCCGGACGCCGACTACGAGCAACACCCGCGCGCGGCGCGAGAAAGAGTCGGCTGCCAGCCGCAGCCGGACCCAAATCTCCATCGAGCGAGACGCGGACGGCCGTCCCCGAGCCATGGAATGGCGGGGCAACCCGCCTCCGCCTCGACCCCGTGGAGAGAGATATCCCACCCCGCCGCCCGTGGCGCACCCGACTCTCAGCGGCCGACTAGGTCGCCACGAAGGAGTCGGCGAGAACGACGCCCGCCATCGGATTGACCGCCTGGCGCGATCCCTGGCGGATGTCGGCCCGCCTTGTTTCGGCCCCCGCATCCGCGACGAGCCTTTCCCCAAAGGGTTCTCGCTCCCAAGAGACACGCCCAAGTACAACGGCTCCGTGAAGCCGGAAGATTGGCTAATCGACTACTCCACGGCGATCAGCATAGCCAACGGCAACCGGCGCGTTGCCGTGAAGTACGTGCCCCTCATGCTGCAAGGCATGGCGAGAACCTGGCTCAACAGCCTCAAGCCTCTCAGCATCAACAGCTGGCTAGATTTCACCGAGGCTTTCATCCGCAACTTCACCAGCACCTACAAGCGGGCTCCCAAGCCCAGACAGCTCTCCTTGTGCGTACAAGGCCCCGCCGAGTCCACTCGCGACTACCTCACGCATTGGGCCGAGCTCCGCAAGTCTTGCGAGGGGGTGCACGAGGTGCAAGCCATCGAATACTTTACAGCCGGATGCCGAGAAGGCACCCTCCTCAAGCACAAGCTCCTCTGCGACGTACCCGGCTTATCTTGCGCCCCCATTGGCAAGATCAAGATCGATGTACTTTTTGGGGACAAGGAGCATTTCCGCCGGGAAGTGATCTGGTTTGAAGTGGTGGACCTGGAGAGCCCTTACCATGCATTGCTTGGCCGACCTGCTTTGGCCAAATTCATGGCAGTTCCTCACTATGCATACCTCAAGATGAAGATACCAAGCACCAAAGGCGTCATCACCATAGCCGGCGATTACAAGAAGTCCTCTGAGTGCGCAGTAGCCAGCAGCCGGCTGGCCGAGTCCCTTGTGATTGCCGAAGAAAAGAAGATGCTGGACCGAGTCGTGGCCATAGCCGGCAAGCAGTCAGCCGTGTCCCCCGACCCCAAGGAGCATGATGCTCAAGGGTCTTTCCAGCCGGCCAAGGAGAAGAAGAAGGTGCCTCTTGACCCCGAGCATCCAGAGAGGTTCGCCGTCATCGGGGCAAGCCTGAACAGCAAATAGGAAGGCGAGCTCGCCGATTTCCTCCGTGAGAATCGGGACATCTTTGCATGGTCCCCCAAGGACATGCCGGGTGTTCCGAGGAAATTCGCCGAGCACAAACTACACGTTCAAGAAGACGCAAGGCCAGTCAAACAACCCCTTCGCCGACAGTCGGAGGAGAAACGCAGGATTGTAGGGGAGGAGATAGCCCGGCTTTTGGCAGCCGGCTTCATTATGGAAGTTTTCTTCCCAGAGTGGCTCGCCAACCCAGTCCTCGTGCTAAAGAAGAACAACAAGTGGCGCATGTGCATAGACTACACAAGCCTCAACAAGGCCTGCCCCAAAGATCCCTTTGCCCTGCCAAGGATAGACCAAGTGATAGACTCCACAGCCGGATGCGAGTTGTTGAGTTTCTTGGATGCTTACTCCGGATATCACCAGATAAAGCTTGATCCGGACGACCGCCTGAAGACCGCCTTCATCACGCCATTTGGAGCCTTCTATTACCTGACTATGACATTCGGCTTGAGAAATGCCGGTGCCACTTTTCAGCGTTGCATGCAGAAGTGCCTCCTCAAGCAGCTCGGCAGAAACGCTCATGTTTACGTAGATGACATCGTGGTGAAGACGGAGAAGCGCGGCACCTTGCTGGGAGACCTCAAGGAAACGTTTGAGAACCTGCGCCGATTTCAAATCAAGCTCAACCCCGAGAAATGCGTGTTCGGAGTGCCAACCGGCCAGCTCCTAGGCTTCCTGGTCTCCGAACGTGGCATCGAATGCAACCCGGTGAAGATCAAGGCCATCGAGAGAATGGCGATCCCCACCAAGCTTCGAGACATTCAGAAGTTCACCGGGTGCTTGGCCTCCTTGAACCGCTTCATCAGCCGGCTCGGAGAGAAAGCTCTCCCCCTCTACCGCCTCATGAAGAAGGGCACTCACTTCAAATGGAACGACCAGGCCGACCAAGCCTTTCACGAGCTGAAGAAGATGCTGGCCACGCCGCCTGTCCTCGCGGCGCCGACTGAGAAAGAGCCCATGCTCCTTTACATCGCCGCAACCAGTCGGGTGGTCAGCACCGTCATCGTAGTCCAACGCCCAGAAGAAGGCCGAGCCCAGCCGGTCCAAAGGCCGGTGTATTATTTGAGCGAGGTGTTGTCCGCCTCAAAGCAGAACTACCCGCACTACCAGAAGATGTGTTACGGCGTGTACTTCACCGCCAAGAAGCTGAAGCCCTACTTTCAAGAGCATCCCGTCACGGTCGTATGCACCGCCCCGCTGGCCGAGATCATAGGCAGCCGGGACGCATCCGGCCGGGTGGCGAAATGGGCCATCGAGCTGGCCCCTTACACAATCTTCTACCAGCCCCGCACCGCCATCAAGTCCCAAGCACTGGCCGACTTCCTCGTCGACTGGGCCGAGACCCAGTACCTGCCACCGGCTCCCGACTCCACCCATTGGCGCATGCACTTCGACGGGTCCAAGATGCGCACCGGCTTGGGAGCCGACATCGTCCTTACCTCCCCTAAAGGCGACAAGCTCAGATACACGCTACAGATCCACTTTGCCGCCTCCAACAACGTGGCCGAGTACGAGGCGCTCATACACGGGCTCCGGCGTGCCAAAGAACTTGGCATTCGCCGGATCCTATGTTATGGCGACTCAGATCTGGTAGTCCAGCAATCATCCGGCGACTGGGACACCAAGGACGCAAGTATGGCGAGCTACCGCTTCCTGGTCCAACAACTTAGCGGATACTTTGAAGGATGCGAGTTCCTCCACGTACCGCGAGCCGACAATGAGCCAGCCGATGCCCTGGCTCGAATAGGCTCTACTCGGCAAGCAATTCCAACCGGCGTCGCTCTACAACGCCTCCTCAAGCCGTCTATCAAGCCGTCTCCAGAATCCGACTCCATCTTCGTGCCGCCTAACCCCGATGCGGCCGGGTCCGACTCGAAGAACCAAGCAGGCGACCCCGAGACTCCCGCAACCGGCTCGGGGACTGCCACACCCGGATCGGGGACTTCGGCAACCGGCTCGGGGACTGCGGTAGCCGGCCCGGGGACTGCACCAGCACAACAACCGGCGGCCGACTCCAGCATTTCACCACCTAGCCCGCCCACCCTGGTGGCAATAGCCACATTGGCAGTAGAAGAAGTCGCGGCTCCATCATGAGCTCAGTCCATCCTCAACTTCCTAGTAAACCAAGACCTGCCGGCCGACGAAACAGAAGCAAGACAAGTCCAACGTCGAGCCGGAGCATACACAATCGTCAACAGAGAACTGGTCAAGCGCAGTGTCACTGGAATCCTCCAACGGTGCATCGAGCAAGATAAGGGCATTGAAATCCTCAGAGACATTCACCAAGGAGAATGCGGCCACCATGCGGCCTCAAGGCCACTTGTCGCCAAAGCCTTCCACCATGGTTTCTTTTGGCCGACTGCTTTGGATGACGCCAAAGAATTAGTCAAGCATTGCAAAGGGATGCCAACTCTTCAGCTCCAAGCAACACATGCCGGCTTCGGCACTCAAGACCATTCCCCTCACTTGGCCCTTCGCCGTTTGGGGACTGGACATGGTGGGCCCATTTAAGACGGCGCGCGGCGGCATGACGCATTTGCTCGTCGCCGTGGACAAATTCACCAAGTGGATTGAGGCAAAGCCGATCAAGAAGCTGAATGGGCCGACTGCTGTGACGTTCATCGCAGACATAACAACTCGGTACGGCGTGCCACACAGCATCATCACCGACAATGGCACGAATTTTGCCAAAGGAGCCTTGGCACGTTTCTGCGCAGCCCAAGGTATCCGACTGGACTTAGCATCCATTGCCCACCCGCAGTCAAACGGCCAGGTCGAGCGAGCCAATGGCCTCATCCTCTCCGGCATCAAGCCTCGACTGGTCGTACCTCTGGAGCGCTCAGCCGGCTGTTGGCTCGATGAGCTTCCGGCTGTCCTCTGGAGTCTGCGCACTACACCGAACAAGTCAACCGGCTTCACCCCTTTCTTCCTTGTATATGGTGCCGAGACGGTCATCCCAACTGACATCGAGTTCGACTCACCTCGAGTAACCATGTACACGGAAGCGGAGGCCAAGGAAGCATGAGAAGACGGCGTTGACCTGCTAGAAGAGAGCCGGCTGTTAGCCCTCAGCCGGTCTGCCATCTACCAGCAGGGTTTGCGCCACTACCACAGCCGGAAGGTCAGGCCAAGATCTTTCCAAGAAGGCGATCTTGTGCTCCGGCTGATCCAGCGAACAGCCGGCCAGCACAAGCTCTCAGCCCCTTGGGAAGGCCCCTTCGTCATCAGCAGAGCTCTAGGCAATGACTCCTACTACCTGATCGACGCACAGAAGCCGAAGGCACGCAAGAGAGACGACTCCGGCAAGGAGTCGGAACGACCATGGAACGCCAACCTCCTTCGAAGATTTTACAGTTGAAAGGCAATATGTATCACGCTAACTTTTGTATTAAGTACAAGACAATAGGCCCCCCGAGGAGGGCTCGGGGACTGCCATCCCTTATTTATGAATGAAAAGTATCATGCTTATGACCTCGTCATTTCATTTACTTGTTCCGTCCGGCACCGGGTTCGACTAGTCGGCTCGGGGACTGGCCGACTGGAGTTATATTAGAAGTCCTACCTGCAGTCAGACAAGTAGTGTGCCGGCTCCCAAGCCTTCTCTTGCCAAAAGTCGCAGTTCGAAGAACCGGCTGTCCGGCTGGCAAGAGTTAAAGGCAGGAACGGGCGCCCACACGAAAAACGGCTAGGGACTAACGAACTAATATAACGAAAGCCGGTTTTTTCTCCCACCGCCGACTGGCTACCAGAGTAGCCGGCCAGCCGGTTTCCATTCACTTCACTTCAATCCAAGAAAGCTCAAGTACTTGCCTCCCCAAAGAGGGAAGGCGGCAAAGGAAAAAGCCTAAGGATAAAAAGCATACGCGAATGGAAACCAAACATGCACATAATAATATTTACATAAAAGACCTCCGAGAGGCCAGCATTCAACATAGTTTGGATACACCCCCAGTGGGTGGAACTGCGAAAACTTAATGAAGATTGTTCAAAAGACAACAAGCAGGAAAGATAAAGATGGCATGTCAAGCTGGCGGAGCGGCCGACAAGCCGGACTGGTTGGCGGAGACGGTCGTGCCGGCTGAAGGAGCGGCCGGCTGGCGAACTTCGGCTTGGTCGCCGCCTCTCGCAGAGGGCGCGCTTCCATGCGCCTCGTTGCTGGAGGCACGGTCGGCCTGAGGTTGGCCGGTTGTTCCACCAGCCGGCTCGACATCTTCACCGTCCTCCTCTTCATCATCCTCGCCCTCGTCGCTGGAGGCAATCTCCTCCGCCGAGTCCTCGCCCACCGCCGGGTTCAGCCCGAACCACTCCTACGGCCGAGCAACGCCGTCATCATCGATTTCGGGTGCGAAAACGCTGATGTCGGTGCACTCGGCGATCGTCAAAGCTCGCTGGGCGATAGCCGGCCTCACCTTCTCCAGCTCCGCATCGGCCTCCATCCGCCAAGTGCGCAGCTGGTCCAGGCTCAGCCCTGGGTACCAAGCCCGAACGAACTCCAACGCCCGCCCGGCTCCAAGGCGGGCCGCCGACGCCTTCCAAGCCTCAAAGCGACCAACACTTGCCGGGCCAGAGGGCTTAGGGTGCGGGGGATCGTCTCGCCGGGCCAGAGGGTGGCCAACACTTGCGCCCCGGCACGTTGGAGCCGGCGAAGCATCCGATGAGCCGGCTGCAACCGCGCCTGGATAGCCAGGAGCTGCTCCTCAAGTGTCCGGTTCGCATCTGGCGCGATGTTGGCCCCCGCCTGACGACGCGCCTCGCGATGGGCCTCAATGCTTTGGGCGGCGAAGGCGGAGTAGCCGGGGAAGTAGTCTGCACCAAAAAACAAGTAGTAGCTCAAGATAAGCCAAAAACCCAGGCGGCAAGGGGCAGGAGAGGGGCGAGGAAGGCGGCCTACCGTCGATCAAATCCTCGATCCAGCCGAAGCGTTCATCCAGGGCTCGCCGGGTCTCAGACCAGCTCGCCGCCTCGGTCTCATACTCCGCCTTCAAGGCGGCTTCACTATCCTGCGCCGCCTGCAGGGCCACCTTGTGGCCCTCCTCTTGGTCGGCCAACTCCTTGGCTAGGCGATCCCGTTCCTGGACCAAGGCGGCGTACTCGGCCTCCTTGGTGTGAAGGGCGGCCTTCGCTTCGCCGAGCTCCTTCCTCAAGTCGGCGTTGGCCCCTGAAGACAAAGAAAAAGAAAAACGAATAAGGAAAGAGTCGTCAAGAAAGATCCGACCCGACTGTGCAGCAGTCGGCCTGAATCTCGGGGACTACACCCAGTGGGTGCGCTGACGCGCCCCCACAGGAGACAGACAAGATCGAGTACTTACTTCGGCTGTCGGCCAGGTCGTCGGTCCTCCGGCTCAACTCCCGAGCCTGGGAGTTGTAGGCGGCAGCACGGAGGTTGTGATATTCCTGAAAGTTCAGACCCAAAGCAAAGTAAGATAGTCGTCGAGAAAGATCCGACCCGACTGCGCAGCAGTCGGCCCGAATCTCGGGGACTACACCCAGTGGGTGCGCTGACGCGCCCCCTCGGAAGAAATCAAGAAGTCAAAAGCGGCCAAGAATGAAGGACTCACCCGGATGGTGGCTCGCGTCGACAAGAACTCCTGGGTGAACTGTTGCAGCAGGGCGGCCTGAGCTTGCAGTCGGCTCCGGACCCCTTGGGCCGCCACATTCAGCTCGCCAGTCCCCCCGCTGGGAGTCCACTCGGACGTGGCAGTGCTGGCCGCCTCCAGATCTTCCGCCGACTGGCCTGCGCCTGCGACTCGGCGCAACTCTGGCGGAGCGGCGCCTCCCCCTGCGCGCCGGCTCGTCGCCGGCTACACCTCGAGGCCGGCTCTGTTCTCCGGCTTACCTCCGGTCGGCCCCACTGGTGCCGCTAACGATTGGCCGCCTTGGCCCGCTCCGGTTGGCGCTGCTGGCGGCGCCCTCCTCGTGAAGGCCACGGGGTCCTCCCCCCTCTCCATCAGCGGCTGGTCTTGGACGATCTCCTCCGCCAAGGGCAATGGGGTGTCGGGGGCTACAACTCGAAGAGGAATGGCGAGCAGCGGAGGCTGGTTGCGCGAGCTTTCCGCCTACGTCTCCACGATAGCCGCCTCCGTCTGGGCCTTGGCTGCCGCGTCGGCCTGCTCCCTCGCCGCCTGGGCGGCCGCCTTCTCCGCCGCCTCGCGCTCCTCCCGCGCTTCGCGGGCGTTCCGCTCTGTGGCCTCCCTGAGATCGGCGCGGGGGTCCACGCGGCGGGAGCTCGAAGACCCTCCAGCCAGCCCCACGACGGAGCCGCCCGGACCCCGCTCAAGGGAAAGCGGTGCCCTGTCCAGCAAGCGAGAAAAAGTTAAGACGAATATTCGAAGAAAAAGAGAATGATGAAGGGCATGTGACCAGGCAATCAGCGACTTACGCTGAAACCGCCTGAGGCTGCTTCACCGCCTTGCGGAAGCGGGCCGCCTTCGCGGCCGCCTCGTCTCGTTTTGTCGCCGCGGTGGAGGGCTTGGACTTCTTTGGCCGACTGCCGAAGAGGCCTGAAGCGGCCCGACGCTTCTGCGTGCCGCCGGCGGCCGGTGCGATGGATGAGCCCGCGCCCTGATAGTCGGCCGCCGGCTGGCGACGCGGGGCGACTTCGGCTTCAGCATCGTCCGGCCAGTCCTCGAAGCTCGCGGTGAACCTTGAGCCTCCGGGCTCGGCATTGTCCCCCACGACAGCGTCCTCCATGGCGGCCGCCCCAAAGTCCGGGTCGTCAACGTCGTCCACCGTGCGGTCGGGGGCATACTGGCGTTCAATCCCTGCCGCCCCGGCCGGTGGTGGAAGAAGAGGGTTCTGCTCAAAAGAACCGACTGGTCAGAAGCCGGCCGTCGTGAAGCCGGCTGACGACAAAAAGAAGATAGAGAGAGAAGCTTACCACGGGCGGAGGATTGGCGCGAGAATACGGCGCCTTGCCGTATTGCCAGTCCCCGGCGAGCTTGCAGTTGGCGATGTAATTAACCATGAGCGCCACCTCCGCGTGGGGCATTTCCCATGTGCTCAGCCGGCTTGGGTCGAAGCGGCCGCTCATCTGACACATCATATGGGGCCAGCTTTGGAGAGGAAGAATCCGGCGCTCCACGAAGGCGGCTACGAAGTTGGCCCCGCGCAGGCCTTCCGACTGAATCATCACCCAAAGCCGGGAGACGGCGGCGTTCCCGGCCGGAGACAGTGACCGGGACCGGAAACCCCACGAGGGCTGCCTCCCAGCTGGCGGGCCGGCTACGTAAGCCGGCAGGTTGATGTAGTCTCCTTGCTCGGCGACGTTCCTCACGTAGAAGTACGATTTTTGCCAGACCTTCACTGACTGGATTAGGGGGATGGACGGGAACGGATTGTTCTCGCTCGCCCTCCTCATAGCGATGAAGGCCCCGCAGGGTGCGGGCACGCCGGCGACGACGGTGCCGAGTTTGCTCTGGAAGAACTCTCCCCAGAGCTCCAGCGTGGGGAGCAGCCCCAAGAAGCCTTCGCAGAGGGAGACGAAGGCCGACAGCAGCATCACCGCATTGGGCGTGAGGTGATGCGGCTGGAGGTTGTAGAACTCGAGGAAGGAGCGTAGAAATTCTCTCGCCGGAAGGCCAAAGCCGCGCAGGCAGTGCGAACGGAAGACGACCCGCTCGCCCTCCTCCGGTGCCGGCGAGATCTCCGTCTCCAGCGCCAGGCGGACCTGCACGAGGTTGGCGCCGGGCAGGCACCGAGTCTGGCGGAGGAACTCCACATGGTCTTCGTGGATGTTGGAGCCGTCCCACGAGCTTGACAACGCCATGGGAGCGAGGCGATGTGGAGACGCGGCGGCGCTGAGACGGGAGGCTGCGGCGGCAACAAGAGGAAGAAACAAGGATTAGGAGGGGCGGAAAGAGAGAGAGCGTGCGAACCTCTGTCGCTCTCCCTCCTCCCCCTACTTATAGGCTCGCGTGGCGGAGCCGAGGAGGCGCGGCGTGGGGAAGCGTGGGGATCGATCGTGCCCACTCCCCACGTCCCGCGATTATTGAGCCTTAACGGCGAAACAAAACTGCCTCGGGAAGGCGAGCGGCCCCTGTGGGCCATGGAAGATCCGCGCCCGGACCAAGGCTCGCGAGTGGCGGGCCCGGGCCTGTGGCGGCGTCCCGTCGCGCGCGTGCGCTTGCAGGATCTCGTTGCCACGTGGCCGCGGGAGGGCCCGTGGTCAGCATGCAGGTCCCCCCTCCTCCCGCCTACAAGACGCGGGGCTCTCTGAAGTCGGCATACGCCCGCAAAGCCGGCTCTTCAGGATGGGAAGCTGACCAAGCTTCTCGTCCCCCTGCTCGCCTCGGAGCTCGATCAGCTTCGGGGACTACTGTCGGAGTAAATAGCCATGGGTAGCCTAGCCGGCTTCCCCTGTCCCTTCTGAAAAAATCATGAGCCCGTCCGGCTCTCAAGAATCCAAGACATGGAGCCGACTCCCCCTTGCTGGCTGCCACCCAGGCCGGCTTTCGGAAGGCGGCCCGACTTTACCCCTCATGAAGAAAACCATGGGAGGCCGACTCGAAGATGCCGGCTCCAAGATGCCGACTCCAAGAAGCCGGCTCCCCTAAAGCGGTAGAGACCGTACCCTCAAAGTTTGCACCCACCTAACGGTGGTGCGACGGGGCGTGGCTACAGTGAAGCCTGCCACCCCCGAATCCCGGAGCACGCCTGACACAGTGCGCCGTACGGAGTGGCCATGACCCGTCCGGCGCGGCACTGTTGCCATGTTGACCCTGATGTCATCCACGACGGGCTACCAGTACGGCCTACGGGCGGTGGGCCCCTTCGGGCAGAGAGACAGCCGAATGCGGCCTGGCCTTCCCCAGTCGGCCTGAAGGCGGCCTGGCCTCCCCCAGTCGGGCCGAGACGGGGCCGGCTCCCCGCAGCCGGCTCGCTTCCCCTCTCGAAGAGGACGCCCCATTAAGGAGACAAGACGCGGTGAGGCTACAATAATCGCCCGCCGGACGGCGGCACTGTAGCCACGCCTACCTCGACGAAGCCCTCGTCATCAGGATGAGTCAACAGTGACCAGCCATCGACAAGACCCTTGGCGGTGGGGCCTGTCTACTGCCAAGGAGTTGGTAGCCGGCGGGACCCACCAGCCGGCGGGCCCCAGCGGTCGGCGCAGAAGCCGGCGAGCGCGGTCACAGACGGCTGGGCCCCGTGCCCAGTCGGATTACCATTGTACCCCCGGGGGGTAGGCCTATATAAACCCCCGGGGCACCCATGCAAAGGGTTCGACCCCCTGCTAGTCTAAAACACCACAGAAGGAGAGGAAGCAGGCTAGCCGTGCCCTTCTACCTCCTCCCACCAAACCGCTCAAGGAGCATTGTGTAGTTACTTGTTCATCTAGTGATCACGCGGAGACCCCGCAGAGCAGCAGTAGGGGTGTTATCTCCACGGAGATCCCCGAAGCTGGGTAAGATCCGCCGGCGTGCATGTCTTCGCCTTATCCCGTTTCCAGGCACCGACGATGTCTTTCTGGATCCCAGAATGATAAGCCACCCGTTGGCATATGTCGCACCTACCACCCGACATTCACCTAGCCAGCGAGGCGAGCAGGTGCTCGGCGGCAAGCACAGGAGCTCGCCATGCCACCTCTCTGCCTGCCGTCGCCCGCGCCAGCGTGAAGCCTCGAAACACCTCCACGTCGCGCACCGAACCCCCTGGACACGTCCATTCCCCCTGCCTCTCTCCCTCGCTCCCCTCCGCCATGGCCGACGCAACCGCCGCCGTTCCGCTGCCATAACCGTGCCCACCGTCGTCAACCCGCCGCTCCACCGTGTCCTGAAGCTGCGCCACTCCCTCCTCGACTGTCCCACCGGAGGCCCCCGAGCATCTTCACCGAGCTCATCTTCAACCTCGGTCCGCCGAGATCGCCGGCGACCGTATGCCGCCCCTGATGCCTCCCCTAGCTCGCTGAGGCCACCGCTACACTCCCCGTGAGCTCCTTCTCCGTTCCCCTCTCTTTCCTTGCCGTTTTCTCCCTCTAACCGCGGGCTCCGTTGAGCCCGAGAGCTCGGCTCCGCCGGCCATGTCGCCGCTGTGGCCACAGGTGCGTAAGCTCGATTCCGAGCGCGTCACCACACTCACCACGTTTCCAGGAGCCTAATGCACCACTCCCCGCGCCTCGCCGTGCCCCGTAGCTTCGGGTTTATCCTCGCCCGAACTCCGGCGACCGCCAAGGACGTCGCCGGCGTCATTTCCGGCCTCCCCGAGCTCCACTTCCACCACCAAACGCCGCGGCTTGCCCCCAGCTACGCGTAGGACCAAACCGCAGTTGATTTGGTCGACTGTGGGCAAAACCCGAGCCCCTCCGCCGCGTCTGTCGCCGGCGTCAAGCCGCCGGCGAGTTGACCACGTTTTGACCCGTGGACTAACGTGTGGGCCCAAGTTGACTTCCCCCCTGAGCCTATGACAGGTGGGGCCGGCCTGTTAATTAGTTTATGATTAGTGTTAACTAATTTTAGTTAGTTTAGGTCACTAACATGTGGGCCCAGGCCGCACTGATAGTTAATTAGTACTAACCTAATCCTGTTAGTTAGCTGAGTCACTGACAGACAGGGCCCACCAGTCAGGTTTGACTGGCCCTGGCGCCTTTGACTCGCTGACGTCACAGTGACGCAGTGCTGACGCAATTATTCTTTTTTTGGATTTATTTTTATATAGGAAATTCCAAAAAATAGCCAAAACTTCTAAAAATCATAGAAAATGAACCATAGCTCCAAATCAAAGAAATTCTATATGAAAAATGATTAGAAAAATTCAATCTATCCATCTGTAATGGTTTCATGCATGACAAACCACTTAAACCTTGCTGTTTAGGTGAAACAAGCTAATACACTTTTTATGCATAAGAACTTTAACTTTGATTTGAATCTTTGGTTCAAATGGACCCCTTTTCAACTTGTTTCACATTGCATTAGGCAGGACACATCATTTTGCCATGTCATAGCATGCATCATATTGTTGCATATTGTCATGTGTTGATTATGTTGTGTGTGTCCTTCGTGGTAGGTTCTGCCTCCGAGGATATCTCTGAGTATCCAACTAAAGGGTAGTACCCTACTACCACTCCATCAGGCAAGCAGCCCCATTGATCATATCGATACAATCCCATGTTCTCGCCTCTTCTCTCATTTACTGCATTAAGACAACATCGTTTCAAACTGCTGTGTGCTACGGTAGTTGAACCCTTATCCTCTGCATGACCTGTCGTTGCCACAGTAACTAGATGAAACCCACTAGCATGTGTAGGAGTTGATTGAGCCATGTATGTGTTTCCTACCTTGCTATGCCTGCTATGCTTAGAGTTGTGTCAGGTCTGGTTCATCTGGGTGATGGGCTAGAGTGAAATGATTATGTCGGTAATGTGAGGGATGTGTTGAACATGTTTTGGTAAAGGTATCGATAGAGGCCATGTAGGAGTACATGGTGGGTTGTTTCATTGAGGCCGTCCCTAAGAACTGAGATCTGTATGTGTGATTTAAGATTCAGTTACTACCATACATTGGGCCCGAAGCTAATGGACCCTCTCGGCTTCTTAATCACCCTAGTACTCTGTCCAGGAGTTGCAATTAGTTTCTGGTGTTTGTAGGTTATGTGTTGGCGGCCGTGCATAGCGCTGACCCTAGGGGTGGGCTATGTTGCGGTAGATACACCGTGGCACGGTGTATCGAGTCACCCGTTTGGTGTCTTGGGAATCCTATTCACATCATTCGGGGCTGTATGTGGAAACCTTGGCCGGACTCCCTACGGATGGAACCTGGATAGGCGATAAACCTGGACTAGAGACTTGAGTGTTTAGGTAGGCCATGGCCGACACCCTCGTTGGGCCTCCGCTCGAAGGTTGCCGAGTACATGCCGTGTAAACGGCGGTAAGTGGTGAAAGCGTGTATGAAGAAGTACACCCCTGCAGGGTTAACATCATCTATTCGAATAGCCGCGTCCGCGGTAAAGGACTACTTGGTTGCCTATATAGTTCATAGACAAGTTAATGGTTACTACTAAAAGACTCAAGATAAGTGTGAGTACTGAGGATGGCCCTCTCGTAGGATGACGAAGGAGGATCCCCGGTGGAGTATTGTGTTGGTGATTAGCGGACTCGTGTGCGAAAACTATTTTACTAGTGGAGTCTCGTAGGATAGCTTAGCCAAGAGTCAAAGCTGGCTTGCTGCAATAACTCCACCACCTTCTTGAGAATGAGCATGTATAGTAGGTTCTGATGTAAGACTTGCTGAGTACCTTTGTACTCATGTTTGTTTAATTACTGTTTTCAGACGACAACACCGCCCCCTCCGATGGGTTTTATGTAGATCTCGACGTCAATGAGTGACTTGTGACCCAGGTGGTGATCCTGGCCATGGAGGGCCCTATGTAGATAGACAGGCTTCGAGAAGCCTTCTTTCTTTCTAGTGTCTGTACTCAGACTATTTGCTTCCGCATGTGCTTGTATGCTTGTATGACTTGAGTGTCGGGTCATGTGACCCCTACCTGTATGAACATGTTATGTATGGCTCTCTGGAGCCTTTAAATAAAGTACTTGAGTTGTAGAGTTTTGTTGTGATGCCATGTTGTATTTGCACATATCGAGCATATTGTGTGTATGATTGAAATGCTTGGTATGTGTGGGATCCGACAATCTAGTTGTTTATCCTTGGCAGCCTTTCTTATGGGGAAATGTAGTCTAGTGTTCCTCGAGCCATAGTAGTCCGCTACAGCCCGGTTCACCGGAGTCCTGCTAGCCCAGCACTACTGCTCAGGACATTTGACTGGCCGGCATGTGTTTCACTTCGTTCCTATGTCTGTCCCTTAGGGGAAATGTCACGCGGTGACATCCGGAGTCATGCCTAGCCTGCTACAGCCCGGGTTCCCCGGAGTCCTGTTAGCCCAATGCTACAGCCCGGGTTCACTCGCTGATGACCGACATGCTCGATGTGATTCATGTATGCCTGTCTCCATAGGTCTGTGCCGCTTTGGGTTCACGACTAGCCATGTCGGCCCGGGTTCTCCGTCATATGGATGCTAGCGACACTATCATATACGTGAGCCAAAAGGCGCAAACAGTCCCGGGCCATGGTAAGGCGACACCCGTGGGGATACCGTGCGTGAGGCCGCAATGTGATATGAGGTGTTACCGGCTAGATCGATGTGACTTGGAATCGGGGTCCTGACAACATGCCTTGTCCTCCGAACATAGAATCAGACGATAAGCTTCAAAAACCAGTTGATATCTCGGAGCTCAAACCACTAAGTCCGGAAGATCTTCGGACTCCGGACCCAAAATTGGGTCAGGGCTCGGATTTAATTCCACCCACCCACCCAGACATAAGCGCTCTCTTGAACACGCATCAGCAATTTCAGGAAATGGTCCACCACTTTTGGGCCAGATTCCTCCTTGTCCAACACAAGATCAAAGATTGCCGTGACGAAGATGCGATCTTAGCGTTTCGCAACAATTGCACGGATGAGGGAATCCTCAACGCCATCAACCGCCGTCACATATTACACTTTTCTGACTTGGCAACTATCATGCAGAAGTACATCACAATGGAAAGCGCCTGGAAAACTCAGGCAGCACGGTGGGGACCAGCAGTCCCCACTCAACCCCTCGTTCAGACGAAAAGGGCGCACCCTCATGGCACACCAGGACAACTGGTAAATAAACACAAGCCCGTTACAGGGCGCGGAACCATTCTGGAAGGATGGCTCGACGGGCCATGGAAAATACACACAACACCGGATAGCATACCAACCCACAGCCTTAGAGCATGTTGGATACTCTGGCAGGTGGCCAAGAGCGGTGAAGATATCCTCACCAGGAATACCCCAGAGCAACACGCCCCAGAAGACGATGACCTCAAAGTATTGACGGTCATCGAGACATTCGCCTCAAACAATAGGCGCAAAAGGGCACTCCGCGAACTCGTCGAAGTCTGCCAGATTGCAACAATAAGCCCTTGGAACGACACGGCGATAACCTTTAATGCTGGCGATGAGCCAAAATACAGGACAGTCTGAGCACCAGCCGCCTTGGTCCTCAGTCCAATTGTGGATGGCTTTCGGCTCACCAAGGTTCTCATGGACGGTGGCAGTGGACTAAACCTCATCTATGAGGATATAATACAAAAAATGGAAATAGACAGGAGCTGCATCGAGCAAAGCAACACGACCTTCCGAGGAATCATTCCCCGTCGGGAGGCACGGTGTGCGGGAAAAATCACACTTGACGTGGTATTCGGCACACCGGAGAAGTATCGGTCCGAAGAAATAACCTTCCAAGTGGCCCCTTTCAATAGTGGATATCACGCCCTCTTAGGGTGAGATGCATTTACGCGCTTCCAAGCGGTACCCCATTATGGATACATGAAGCTTAAGATGCTTGGGCCCAACTGTATAATCACTCTAGCTAGTGATCCGGACATAGCACTCCGTGCCAAGAATAAAACCGCATCCCTGGCCCTAGAGGCATTATCTGAAGCCCTCGCGGCTGAAGAATTAACCGCGTTACGATCCACGGTGGACAGGGACGATGTGGTCCTAGACAAACAACCCAAATCCACCTCCTTCAAACCAGCAGAAGAAATAGTCAAATTCCAAGTCCATCCAACGGACCCCAAGAAGACATCATCCATTGGAGCACAACTAGACCCAACGGTTGACGCCGTGCTACGAGAGTTCCTGCGTGAGAATTGGGATATATTCGCCTGGCACCCTTCTGATATGCTAGGAATCCCACGCAAGTTGGCCGAACACAGCCTCAATATACTGAAGGGATATAAACCGGTTAAGAAAACACTGCGGCGCTTTTCCGAACCCAAACGTCAAGCTATGGGGGAGGAGCTAGCCAAGCTAATCGAGGCAGGATTCATTAGAGAAATGAAACATCCGGACTGGCTGGCAAACCTGGTGATGGTGCCAAAGAAGGACAAGTCCTGGCGCCTATGCATGGATTTCAAAGACCTCAACAAGGCTTGCCCTAAGGATCCCTTCCCCCTCCCCTGCATTGACCAGATCATTGATGCTAGTGCAGGACACGACTCATTATGCTTCCTTGACGCATATTACGGATACCATCAAATTAAATGAAGGAGTCCGATCAAGCTGCAACAGCATTCATCACCCCATATGGGCCATTCTGCTTCAACACCATGCCCTTCGGACTCAAGAATGCCGGCGCCACTTATCAACGCATGATCCAAACATGCCTAGAGAAACAGATCGGAAAGACAGTTGAAGCCTATGTGGATGACGTCGTAATCAAGACAAGGCATGTCGAAACATTAATAGACGACCTACGCCTCACATTTGACAACCTCCACGCATATGACATTAAGCTCAATCCAGAAAAGTGTGTTTTTGGCGTCCCCACAGGAAAGCTGCTGGGCTTCATCGTTTCCAATAGAGGAATTGAAGCAAATCTAGCCAAAATCCGAGCTCTATCACAATTGGCTACGCCAACAGACCTTAAACAAGTCCAAAACCTCGCGGGTTGCATGGCAGCTCTAAGCCGCTTTATCTCTAGATTGGGAGAAAAGGCACTGCCACTCTATTGTCTTCTACGGTGAACCGATCACTTCAAGTGGATGGACGCGGCAACAACCGGACTGGAAGAAATAAAAACCCTTCTAGCGAGCAACCCAATCCTGGCCGCACCAAACGTCGGGGAACCCATGTTGATATACATATCGGCAACACATCAGGTGGTGAGCGCCGTACTCGTCGTTGAACGAGAACAGGACGGACACAAATTCCCACTTCAGAAGCCAGTGTACTACGTATCCACTGTCCTTACACCATGCAAATCCTGGTACCCCCATTATCAAAAGGTAGCATACGCGGTATTCATGTCATCCCGAAAGCTACGACACTTCTTCCAGGAGTGTTCGATCACGGTGGCTTCCGAAGTACCACTCAATGATATAATAAACAACCGCGATGCCACAGGCCGGATTGCCAAATGGGCCATTGAGCTCCTCCCATTTGACATTACATATAAACCACGTCGAGCTATTAAATCCCAAGTACTGGCTGACTTCGTCGCTGAATGGACAGAGGCCGAACTCCCTAAAGAGTACAACACATATTCCAATTGGGTTATGTATTTTGATGGCTCCAAAATGCTGGCAGGACTAGGAGCGGGCGTCGTTTTAACGTCCCCTACTGGAGACGTCGTTCAGTACATACTCCAAATACTATACACAGACTCCAATAACACAGCCGAATACGAGGCCTTATTACATGGTCTCCGGATGGCTGTCTCCATGGGCATACAGCGTCTGGAAGTGCTCGGGGACTCAAACCTCGCAAATATCTCAAATAAATGGAGACTTCGATGCCAAATACCCGAAGATGGCAGCATATCGTAATGTCCTAAAAATGTCAGCTCGGTTCGAGGGCTCGAGTTCCATCATGTTGCCCGAGAAAGTAATCAAGCGGCGGACGTTCTTGCTTGCATAGGCGCTAAGCGCGACCCCGTCCCACCTAACATTTTTCTGGAAAGGCTTTTTAAGCCATCCGTGGTGTGGAAGGGGGAGGGCAGCAACACTAGTCCGGATCCGAACACAACCCCAGATTCCGAACACATCGATATCGTCGGAGGCTCAACCACCGAAATAACACCACTGACCCATCTCATTATGGCAGTCATTGCCCAATGGACCGAACCATTCTTGGCCTACCTTAATAAGAAGGAGCTTCCTGAGGATCAGAATGAGGCCCGCTGCATTGTCCAGCGTTCGAAGGCCTACAAGGTTCATGATGGAGAGCTCTATAAGAAAAGCGCTGTAAGTGCATCTAGTGCCACCCCTAGTTGGTTTTGGAGTATTGATGACAAACCTGGTTGAGGGACAAATGTGTTTGTGAGAATTGCAGGATAACACAGGTAGAAGTCCCTCATTGATTCAGTTTTCCTACCAAAGATGACCCCTAAAAATGTATGAAGACATTGAAGCCAAAGGTGGTATGTGAAGACATTCACATTGAAGACTATGACAAGAGAAGACATCGCATGAAGACTATGGAGCGCGAAGACTTAGTTGTTTCGTTGTTCTTTTTCTTCTTTGTTGAGTCATAGGAACCACCGTACTGTTAAGTGGGGTCCAAGAGAACCAGTCAGAATGACTGAAGTGATGCTTAACCAAAACCCTATGTCTTCGAGTGAAGACTATGCGAGCAAATCTTGTCCAGAGTTGGATAAGTCAACTTTGCTTGTAGCCCAAGTAAAGTTGCCGTGTGTGTTTGAAATCTGACCGTTGGAACACGTGTCAGTTCCTTAGTGATCGAGGGTCATTTCGGACAAATCAGGTCGGGTTGCCTAGTGGCTATAAATAGCCCACCCCCTACAACCATAAACGGTTGGCTGCTCAGAGTTAGTGCACGGCTTTTGTCGTTTGAGAGCAACCCACCTCGAAGCCTTTGAGAGAGAATTCCTTGCGAGGATAAAGCCCTAACCACCCAGAGCCAAAGAGAGTTAGGCATCACTGAAGTCTTCATGTCTGTGTGATCTGAAGACTTATTACACTTGAGGACTGTGAATCCTCCAGCCGGTTAGGCGTCGCGTTCTGAGCATCCAAGAGTCATTGTGGATCGCCGATGAACGAAGTCTGTGAAGGTTTGGAAGTCTACCTTGAAGACTTACCAGAGTGATTGGGCAAGGACTGGGTGTCCTTAGCTCAAGGGGAATAAAGTGAAGACGCGGTCTTCTGAATTGAATCTCAGCCTACCTAACCAGACGTATAGTTGTCACAACAACTGGAACTGGTCCAACAAATCATTGTCGTCAACGAGTCACTGGTTTCATCCTTCCCATTCCTTTACTTACTGTTGGCCCTGGTGAAGTCATTGCATGATTGCCTTATCTTTTGCCTTCATTGAGTGACTGCTTGTTCTGATTGGCTTCACTATATCTTCCTACCTGATCTTTACTGCCTAGCTGCTATTAGTCATTGTGCTTTCACTTCATTGAATACTTGACTATGGTTTGCCTAGTGTAGTCTACCTTCCGCTGCATGGTAATAGGTTTATTTCTATCTTTTGTCTTCGAAACTTCCATGTTTTGAAGACTTTCATAAAAATCGCCTATTCACCCCCCTCTAGTCGATCATCAGCACTTTCAATTGGTATCAGAGCAAGGTACTCCCTTGTTCTATGTGATTCGGTTTAACCACCTGGAGTTTTAGCTATGTCGACTACAGGGATAATCAAAGTCTCCGCTGCGTGCCCAGTCTTCGATGAAACTGAATATCCCTACTGGAAGAATAAGATGCGCATGCATCTTGAAGCCATTGATGTCGACCTATGGTATGTCGTCAAGAATGGCGTTCCCAAGGCTGGTGAAGGTGTCACCGCTGCTGATGTCAAGAAGTTCGTTCAACTGGACTCCACTGCCAAGAACATCATCTGTGGTCATCTGACCAAAGGACAGTATGGCCGTGTGAGTGCTTTGGAAACATCTAAGCTAGTCTGGGACTGGCTCTGCAAGGTCAACGAAGGTGTCTCAACCTAGAGAGATCAGAGAATCAGTGTCCTTCGCAACCTCTTCAACCGCTTCAAGAGAAATGACAATGAGAATGTTCAGCTCATGTTTGATCGACTCGCTGACATCACAAATGAGCTTCAAGCCCTCGGCGCCACTGAGATCACCAAGCATGAAGTCGTCAAGACACTCCTGAGATCACTTGACAGCTCGTTTGACACCCTAGCCCTGATGATTCAAGAACGTCCTGACTTCAAAACACTCGATCCGTCTGACATACTTGAGAGGCTCAACACACACGAGTTTCAGCTTTCTGAGAAAAGAGACATCTACGGTCCCAACTATGGGCGAACTCGTGCCTTGAAGGCAAAAGCTATATCCTCATCTGAAGAAGAGTCTGACAGCAGTTCTGATGATCCTGAAGACATTGGAAAGGAGCTTGCTATGCTTGTGAAGAAGTTCCAAAAATTCACCAAGAAGAAAGGCTGCAGAAAGTCCTCACGATCAAGCTCAAGAAATGATGAAGCTTCTGCTCATGACTACAAGAAGAAAACATGCCACAAGTGCAAGAAACCTGGCCACTACATCTCTAAGTGTCCGCAGTGGGACAATGAGAACAAGAAGAAAAGGAAGAGCAAGGAGTATGATTCTGACGACAAGAAGAAGAAGAAATACTCAAAGTCTTCTTCCAAGTCCTCCTCAAAGTCTTCATCACACAAGAAGAGCTCATCTGGCAAGGCACGTGCATTTGTTGGCAAGGAAATGCATTCAGAGGAGGAGTCCGCTTCTGAGGAGGCGGAGGTGGAGTTTGAGGAGGAGTCCAATTCTGGCGTTGTGAGACTGGCTACGGCATACGTTGCCAAGTCCATCTTCAACACTGAAGACAATGACTCCGTCACCGACACCGATGCAAATGACAAGGACTACTCCGCTCCTACCTACTGCTTCATGGCACGCGGTGCCAAGGTAAACACACGCACTACTCACTATCAAACTTCCAGTGAAGATGACTCTGATTGTGGTTCCAAACCCAGCTACAAAACACTTGCTAAAATTGCAACTGAACAACAGAAAGCTATGGAACATATTCAAAAACTGTTAGACAGAAGCGATGACCTGTTAGACGCTGAAATGACTCGATCTCAGTCCTTAATTGAAGACATAAAAAATCTTCACGTTAAGTATGAGGAACTTGAAAGTCATCATGAAACGCTCTCAACAACTCATGAAAAGCTTTCCTATGATTATCTTGAAAGGAAGCAAGATCTTGAGAAATTGAGAGCGGCTCATAAAGATCTTCAAAAGGAAAACGAGTCACTTTGCGCCAAACAGATCAGTTCCGCTCAGGAAGGATTTGAACCACCATGTCTTAAATGTATTGAGCGTGACAATGCTAATTCTGTTGCTGGTTGTTCTACTGCTGCTACTATTGCAATATCTTCAACTGCTGATGTGCCAACTAACCCCTCTGTTGAGGATGCCACTGCTGTTGCTGATGAGAATGCTAGGTTGAAGACATTGCTTGAAACAAGTATGTTCAAAAGCCTCAAAGGGCATCGGACACTATGTGATGTCCTCAAAAGGCAGATCCTGAACCGAAACCCTAGGAAAGAGGGTGTTGGGTTCAAAAGGAAAATGAATGCTGATGGTTCTTACTAGAAACCTGAGCAGTACCCCAAAACCACATGGGTTGCTGCAAAGGGACCTTCAGTGGATCCATCCACCCTAGCTGGCTTCACTTGTGCAAATCCCATTGTTATTGATGAATCCTTTGATGCAAACTATAAATTGTTTAAGAATCAGAAGGGTGAAGTGTTTGCCAGGTATATTGGTACTAACTGCAGGAATGGACCGCCTATGAAGAAGGTCTGGGTGCCGAAAAGGTGTTTGGAGAATCTTCCTGTGAATGTCGTCATGACACCACAAGTGAAGAAGACAAACCCCAGACCACAGGCTTCATACGGTCCAAAGGCTTCATATAGACAGAGGACTCACCTGAGTCGCACTAACGCAAATGTTTTGCAGGGAAGCCATACTCAGGCCTATGAATATGAGCGTGTTTCATCAAACCACCATGTTCATAAGACCAAGAACTATTCTGCTTATTCTTATGAGTACTATTGTCCCCCTGCAAGATTTTTTGCTAGGGCTCCAAAGCCAATGTTCTCAGATGCTGCACTTAGACTCATTGCTTCAAAGCCACCCTTGAAGATGTGGGTGGCTAAGAAAGCTTAACTCTCTTTTGCAGGGAAAGGTCTCCAGCTGAAAACCAAAATCGTCTGAAGCTATTGTTGGGGACCTTAAACATCTTGTAGGGCGCAAGATCAAATGCCCAAATGGTCTTATTATGTATTTTGTTCCTGAGTCGCTTGCTACTTTCCCTATCAGTCCTAACCTCGATCTAAGCTTTCATAATCCACTTGCTTGTCAAATGTTTTTGCTTCACAACTCTCTTCATGAAGCCTATCCCCCTAACTGCACTGTAGGGTACGACACCAGCTGCTTCAGAATGGATTATTGATAGTGGGTGTACTAATCACATGACTGGCAAGCGAAGTCTTCTTATGGACTCAACCTTACGTCCATCTGACAAAAGTCACATCACATTTGCTGACACTGGTAAAAGTAAGGTATTGGGTCTAGGTAGAGTTGCAATCTCAAAGGATCAACACATGGATAAAGTCATGCTTGTTGAATCCCTTGGTTTCAACTTAATGTCTGTCTCAATGCTTTGCGATTTAAACATGATTGTGATGTTTGGAAAATATCATTGTCTTGTTCTAATGGAATCTGACAAGTCTCTAGTGTTTGAAGGATATCGGAAAGATGATTTGTACGTGGTAGATTTCTCAGTAGGACCACAACTTGCCGTATGGCTTCTAGCAAAAGCTTCAGAATGCTGGCTCTAGCATCGGAGGCTAGGGCATGCTGGCATGAGGAACTTGCACACTCTTGCAAGAAAGAAGCATGTCATAGGCATCGAGGGCGTCAAGTTCAAGAAGGATCACTTATGCGGTGCCTGTGAAGCAGGAAAGATGATGAGGGCCAAGCATCCCTCGAAGACAATCATGACAACGACTCAACCGAACTGCTCCACATGGACCTTTTCGGTCTCACTCATTACTCAACTCTTACTACTACTGCTTGTCTCTATGGCTTTGTCATTGTTGATGATTATTCAAGATATACTTGGGTGCATATAATCCTCTACAAGACTGAAGTGCAGGATGTCTTCAGACGCTTCGCCAATCGAGCCATGAACAACTATGGCGTCAAGATAAAGCACATCAGAAGTGACAATGGCACTGAATTCAAGAACACTGGGCTAGATACATATCTTGATACTTTGGGCATCACACATGAATTCTCAGCTCCGTACACGCCACAGCAGAATGGCGTCGTCGAACGCAAGAACGGAACACTTATTAAGATGGCTCGGACGATGCTTGATGAATACAAGACTCCAAGAAAATTCTGGCCTGAAGCCATTGATACTGCATGCCATATCATCAACCGTGTTTATCTTCACAAGCTTCTGAACAAGACATCCTATGAGCTCCTTACTGGCAAGAAGCCAAATGTCAGTTACTTCAGAGTATTTGGTGCCAGGTGCTGGATCAAGGATCCACATCACACTTCAAAATCTGCACCAAAAGCACATGAAGGTTTTATGCTTGGATATGGAAAGGATTCGCACTCCTGCAGAGTCTTCAACCTCTTTCACCATAATGTGGTTGAAACTGTGGATGTGCGGTTCGATGAGACTAACGGCTCGCAAAGAGAGCACCTACCAAATGTGACAGATGAAGTTCCATCCAGTGAATCAATCAAACTTATGGGAACTGGAGAAATCATACCATCTGAAGCTCAGCCTGAAGAGGAACTTATCATCTCCGCACTTGATCAACCTGAAGAAAATGCTCAGCCTAAAGACAATTCTTCTAATGATGAAAATGATCAGCAAGAACAAAATCTTTGTCCTGTACATCCTCGTGTTGCAAATGAAGTGCAGATTCAGAGAATAATTGATAGCATCAATGCACCAGGTCCACTCACTCCTTCAAAGGCAACACAGCTAGCAAATTTCTGTGGACACCTCGCATTCGTCTCAATATCTGAACCCAAGAAAGTTGATGAAGCCTTCATGGAACCTGAATGGATTCAAGCTATGCAAGAAGAGCTTCAACAGTTTGAGCTGAATAATGTTTGGGATCTGGTTAAGCGTCCCGATCCTCGCAAGCACAATATAATAGGCACCAAATGGATATACCGCAACAAGCAAGATGAACATGGTCAAGTTGTCAGAAAGAAGACTTGTCTCGTTGCTCAAGGATACACTCAAGTTGAAGGGATTGACTTCGATGAGACATTTGCTCCTGTGGCTAGACTTGAAGCCATAGGCATACTGCTGGCCTATGCAAATCATCATAACATTCTTCTGCATCAAATGGATGTGAAGAGCACTTTTCTCAATGGCAAGATTGATGAAGAAGTGTATGTTGCACAACCGCCTGGCTTTGAAGATCCAAAACATCCTGACATGGTGTACAAGCTCAACAAGGCACTGTATGGCCTCAAACAAGCCCCTAGGTCTTGGTATGACACACTCAAAGACTTCCTGAAGAGAAAAGGCTTCAAACCTAGTTTCCTCGACCCCACTCTCTTCACGAAGAGATATGATGGTGAACTGTTTGTGTGCCAAATATATGTGGATGACATTATCTTCTGCTGCACCAATCAGAAATACACTGATGAGTTTGGATATATGATGCAAGAGCAATATCAGATGTCCATGATGGGAGAGCTGAAGTTCTTCCTTGGTCTTCAAATACGTCAGCAACACAATGGCATCTTTATATCTCAAGAGAAATACCTCAAAGATTGCCTGAAGAAATTTGGAATGCAAGATTGCAAAGGCTACACGACGCCAATGCTAGCCAAACATCATCTGGGTCCCGACGACAATGGTAAAGAGTTCGATCAAAAGGTATATCACTCCATGATTGGTTCCTTGCTTTATTTATGTGCATCTAGGCCAGATATCATGCTTAGTGTTTGCATGTGTACCCGGTTCCAAGAGACACCAAAGGAATCGCATCACTTAGCTGTGAAGCGAATTCTCAGATATTTGGCTCACACCCCAACACTAGGATTATGGTATCCAAAGGGCTCAGAGTTTGATCTAGTTGGATTCTCGGATGCTGATTATGCTGGTGACAAGGTGGATCGCAAGTCTACATCAGGCACATGTCATTTTCTGGGACAATCACTTGTATGTTGGTCTTCAAAGAAGCAGAACTGTGTATCTCTCTCCACCGCTGAATCTGAATACATTGCTGCTGGATCTTGCTGCGCTCAGCTTCTATGGATGAAGCAAACACTCAAAGACTATGGCATTCACCTGAAGCAAAGTGCCACTCTATTGCGACAACGAAAGTGCCATCAAGATTGCCAACAACCCAGTTCACCACTCAAAGACAAAGCACATTAAAATTCGTCATCACTTTCTTAGAGATCATGTTGTGAAGGAAGATATTGATATCATACACGTCAACACTGAAGAGCAATTGGTAGATATCTTCACCAAGCCCTTGGATGAGAAGAGGTTTTGCAAGTTACGGTGTGAGCTAAATATCTTGGAATCCTCAAATGTCATGTGATCAGGCACACATCCTAACACTTATGCATGTTGATGACTTAGATGTGCAACACACGAAGTAAAGTATATCTTCAATAAATGAAGACTTACATTCTGAGTGTGAATACATTAACATGGAATTTGACTTCGGATCACCACGATAATTGTGCGTCGTGTCTGGGTCTAATACTTCCTATACGGTGGGTAACGCCACCACCAAATTCTTCTGTTGAAGTGTTTTACCCATGGTGTTACATTTGCTATGTCTTCACATTTGGTTTGTCTTCATTTTCAACTTGTCTTAATGATTATCTTCACTATGTTGATATGATTGTCTTCTGGTATATACTGATTTGGTTTGGTTTCTGTCCTCTACAGCATTCACTTATAGCTATGGCTTTCTGATGAATCTTTTGAACTAAGTGAATGTGATCGGACCCTTACCCCTCTATGCTTCTTTCCTAAGTCTATCTATCCAAATCATATGCATTCTATTGACACAGTCAAATGTCTTCTCTGCATCCATGTCAGCAAAAGACACAGAGACAAACATTAATCCGTTTTCAATGCTAAATCCTTTCACCTAAAACCCGGAGAAGTGGGAACGACCACCCGACAATCCAGGCGTGCGTGGGAACGTGGAACAACCTTCGATGTGTTGCATGATAGCCACGTGTCCTTCAGATGTGAATCGCCAGGGGCACTTGTGTAATAACTCTATGCTGTCCCTATCCCTATAAATACGCACCTCACGATAGTCATTATCCCTTCTTCCACTCTCGCACAAACCCTAGAGCCACCGCTAGCCCTTGACGACGTCGCGACTAAGCGCTTAGCTGCGGCGACCTGTAACACCCCGAGACCTATGTGCCAGGTGTCTTCCAGTTATTCGGTGTCGTTGCCATGTATTTGCTTGCGTGTCATGCATCTCATATCATGTAGTCATGTGTTTTTCATTTGCATACATGTTTGTCTCATGCATCCGAGCATTTTCCCCGTTGTCCGTTTTGCAATCCGGCGCTCCTATGTCATCCGGTGTCCCTTTCTACCTATTTTCGTGTGTGGGTGTTAAACATTTCTGGATTGGACCGAGACTTGTCATGCGGCCTTGTTTTACTACCGGTAGATCGCCTGTCAAGTTTCGTGCCATTTGGGCTTCGTTTGATACTCCAACGGTTAACAGAGGGACCAAAAAGGCCTCGTGTGTGTTGCAGCCCAACACCCCTCCAAAGTGGCCCAAAACCCACCTAAAACCCCTCCATCATCTCGGTCGTTCGATCACGATCACGTGGCCAAAAACCGCACCTCATTTGGAGCTTCCTAGCTCCTCCTACCTATAAAAAGGTCCCTCCATCGAAATTTCCGGATCAAAACACCCCTAACCCTAGCCCCGCTCCTCTCCGCGCGGGCGGACACGTCCGCCGCCGCCGGACATTCCCGCCGCCGCCACTCCTGTCACGCCACGTGGCGCGCGGCTGCTCTCCCCGCCGCCAGCCCGGGCGAGCCTGATTCGGGCCCCCCGAGCCCATCTCCTCCACGCCGCCCACCCGTTCCAGTCGAGTCGCGCCGCTCCTCGCGCCAACCGCGCCGCCTGCCGCGCCCCTTGCCGGCATCGACGACGCCCCACCGCGCCCTCTCGCTGACGCCGCCCCGCCGCCTCGGCCGCCGTGCGCAACCATCTCCGCCATCACCGGCGCAGCTGCTCCGGTCACCGCCCGGTGCTCCGGCAGCCGCAGGCTCCTTACCGGCCACCGCCGTCCTTGACGCCGTGCCGCCTCCTCTCGACGCCGGCGAGCTCGTCGGAGGAGCCCCGTTGCCGGCCGCCCCATCCAGATCCACTGGAAGGTGGGATCAGATCCACCGGCGCACCCAACCAAACATCATCCCTGATCCCGGATCCCTCCGTCCTGATCCGCGAGATCCGCTTTTCCCGGGGTGAGATTTTTCCTAAGTCTTTTCCCCCCAATATTTTTTGGGCATTTTCATCGCATCATTACTCATCACCCGTAACTCCGATTCGTGTGTGTAGCATATCAAAATGTTCGTCTCGACGAGTACCATTTCTTCTCGTTGCATAATTTTCATTTGAGCTCATCTTTATGCCCGAAATGCTGTTGGAAGAGGGCTATGTGATATATTTGCCAGATCTGTTTCATCAAATAGATATTTGTCATTTTTGCCATGTTTAATGTGTGCACGATATGATCCTGAGCTCTACATGTGTTTTGTTTTATGCCATGCCATCTTTACATAGGTGCTTGCCATGTATTTTTGTGGTGTTTGTGGTGACTAGCACAAGCTTGCAAAGTAGCGTAACCGGTAATGCTGATTTCAGGGACTTAGAATTTCACCAAGTCCTTGTCCTGATTTTGTCGCTATGCCATATGTTCATGTTGTTTCCTACTAATCCGTGCCTCTTTTGAGGATGATCAGTAAGGATGTTTTGTTAACATTGTGGTGCTCTATCCATCCATTTCTTTGTTTGCATTTATGGAGCACCCTAGCTTGAGTCAATCGAGCTCTACTTTCGCTATTACGTGAATCCTGACAGATTGTTGACTTGTTAGCGATTTTGCCGAGGATGTTTCTATTGACCCGTGCATGCTATGTTCTTGTTCTTTCCATGTCTAGCTTCTATGCCATGTATTATTGATGGGTGTATGCTTAGTTTGTCATGCCATGCCCTGTAGTGAGTGCACCGAGCTCGTAAACATGCCTACTCACTAATCTGTTTTGCATGCTCTAGTTTTTCACTAAGTCTGAATCTGTTTATGTTTTTGCCATGTTCACATGCTTGCAATTGTATTTTCTGATCCCTTTTGGCTCAAGGTCACTAAGGGACTTTTTCTAAGTGCTTTGAGTAGCTTCATGCCATGCCTTGCTTTGCTATGTTAAGTTCCTGTAGCATGTAGTTTTCATGCTCTAAAATGTGCTTCCTGAGGATAAATTCCAGACTTGTGTTAATTTCACTAAGTCTGAAACCTGTTATCATTTGCCCTTTTGCCATGCTTGTTTGAACCTGTTAATGAGTGAATTAGCCGTAGCTCAGTGTTCATCTTTTGTCAAGCATCTTGAGTGGATCCCTACCATGTATTTTTTTGCCATGTTTGTGTGTTGTAGCATATTTATCTTGATGCATTTAGATGGCTACTTGCTGATTATCGCAGTCCGATGCCATACTTGTTTTGCTTGCCATTTCCAAACCGTGCATCCGATTCCGGTGATCTTTATATCAATTTGAACCGAAATCACCTCACCTTTCTAGTGGCACTCTTGGATTTCCAAGTTGAGGCCAGGTTCAATCATTCCTTTGCAAATCATGCATATGCATCGCATACCGCATCCCGCATATCATACCATGTTCATGTGTTGGTTGTTTACTATGTTGTGTGCTTTTTCCTGGTGTTTGCTTCTTCGGGTTGGTTCCGTTATCGTCGTGTTTGTGAGGACCCGTTTGACTACGTCCGTTTGTCTTCCTCATGGACTCGTTCTTCTTCCTTGCGGGCTTTCAGGCAAGATGACCATACCCTCGAAATCACTTCTATCTTTGCTTGTTAGACGCTCGCTCTTTTGCTATGCCAATGCTGCGATACCTACCACTTTCTTATCATGCCTCCCATATTGTTAAGCCAAGCCTCTAACCCACCTTGTCCTAGCAAACCGTTGTTTGTCTATGTTACCGCTTTGCTCAGCCCCTCTTATAGCGTTGTTAGTTGCAGGTGAAGATTGAAGTTTGTTCCTTGTTGGAACATGGAGATGTTGTTCCTTGTTGGAACATGTCTATTTGGTTGGGATATCACAATATCTCTTATTTAATTAATGCATCTATATACTTGGTAAAGGGTGGACGGCTCGGCCTAATGCCTAGTGTTTTGTTCCACTCTTGCCGCCCTAGTTTCCGTCATATCGGTGTTATGTTCCCGGATTTTGCGTTCCTCACGCGGTTGGGTTATAATGGGAACCCCTTGACAGTTCGCCTTGAATAAAACTCCTCCATCAAGGCCCAACCTTGGTTTTACCATTCGCC